>NC_070610.1:28202236-28506052 GCF_027172205.1 Podarcis raffonei | reverse complement strand
GGTGAAAAACCAAGTGGCTGGTGCCAATCTGCCAAGTGGAAAAATCTATGAATTTATTAATACGGTCACAGACCAGCGTCAACACACACACGGAAAAATTCCTACCAGGCCCCTTGGACAACCAAGGCGACCAACCGAAGCCCATAGCAAGGTCAGGAGCAAAACCTAAAGGGAGGGTGGGCGGGTGATCCGAGGAAGCCAGGAACAAGAAGGAGGAGCCTGTGAGCCCACGGCTGTTTTAAACAGCAAAACCATGCGCCCCAGCTGGATTGGCCAGCTGGGAGGGGGGCGTGATGGGGGCACAGGGCTCAATGACACAGGGGGCTTGGTTATGCTCCCCTGCGAGTGGGGGAAGCAGTTCCTGCTCACTGTTACGAAAAAGGAGCAATGCAGAAGCAAGCACCAGGTGGCTGGAATGGTAAACAGGATGTGGATGCTATTGGATTGTACCGTGGGAACCAGGAACAGTTTGTAAAGTGCTCTGAGAGCCGGATGTTACCTCAGAGCAGCACATGACCCTGTACTGGAAGTACATGGGTGGAGTTTATTCTCTCTCTGCAGTGGGGAAGCAGAGTGTGCAGACATGTTTCTCTGTACTGCTGAAAGACAGAAATAAAGACATGTAGATACATTTCTGTCTGTCTCTTTCCCCCTCCCTGGGAGAGGAGTGGGAGGAGTGGTGTGTTCTCCTTCACGTTGAGGAGAATCGCCGATTGGAGACCTCCTTTGATCTTGCCGGGAGACGCAGACAGGAGGTCAAAAGGATTCAAGCCAGGCACCTGGAGGGTGGCCAAATTCCTCTGGACTAAGAGCTAAGCTGGAGGCTCTGACTTTTGGCTTGAATTACGACAACTGGTAGCAGACCGATGGATATCTGATCTATGAGAATCTGCATGAGAGGTGAGAGGTCGATGAATCGTTGCCATCCTCTGCACCTAAGAAGATAAAGAAAAGCGTCTGCCTGCAGCCAGAAAGCTGAAACAGACAGCTGGACACCGAGAGGAGTGTATTCCAAGGCAACGGAGCCAGAAAAGGTATGCAGCATTTCGGGCAAGAGAGAATGAACGCAGAAAGGCTTATTTTCTGGTTCACAAGAAAGAGCTGCGTTTGAAAAAAACAAGCTCTGAGGGCAAGCTTGCATACCAGGAATTCCTGTGGTGAGATAAGGAATCCCGTCCTGAGCAGGTTGCTAGGCAACGTCTGCCAGCAATTGTTAAGTTACTGAGTGGCCTAAAAAGAGTTTGGGAAATCGAAAGTGTATCTGCGCAGCTGTGCAAGGGTTTTGAAAACAAAACAGCCCAAAGGCTTGCCTGCCAGTGAAGCAGTAAACAGAGACTTTTGGAGTTTTACTGGCTTGAAAAGTGAAAGCTGGCTTGGGATTGTGTGCAAGCTGACCCTTGGATTCAGCATGGATGCCAGGAAGGGGGGAGTGCCCCTGAGTGCTGTGGTTCAGGATGAACACAGCCGGCATGCTGCACTGGAAGTAAAGGACAGGGGGAGGGAGGAACGGAGTTCTAATTCCCCCACCGATGAGGCTACTGGAAAGGAAGCTGTAGCTTTGAATGTTGTCCAGTGTTACAGTTGTGGACAGGCTGGGCATCTTCAGCGGAACTGTAAGAAGCCACGTCAGCCAAAAGGAGCGAAGGGCCGCTCAGCAAAGCCTGAGGCGTCAGGCAAAGGTCATACCAAGCCTATGGTGGAACCTGCAAAGGCTTTGATGGCGAAAGGAACCACGCCAGATGTTGGGAACGCGTTTATTATCGACACTGCAGCGACGATTCATATGTCCCCACACAGAGGACTCTTTTCAACGTTTAAGAAGCAAAGCTTCACTGTGACACAGGCCAATGGTCAGGAGCTAGAAGCGGCCGGCGTGGGAACTGTCTATCTTAAGAGTCTGGACTTGACAATAAATAATGTTTACTTGGTTCCTGAATTGAAGTTCAATCTGCTGAGTGTTTCGCAGATTGCAAAGAGAGGACTGAAACTGTCCTACGATGCTGAGAGCTGCCAGATCTACAAAGATGGAGAGTTATTTCTTTCAGCCAGGGAGAAGGATGGACTTTATTTGTTGACTTTTGCACAAAGTGATTACATGGAATGTAATTCATCTGTGTCTAACCCAGTTTCTCTTGCAGGTGTGAGCAAGAAGAAGACCGGAGTCAACAGAGCATTTCAGCGGGTGTATGCTGATGTGATTGGTCCTCTAGAACCATCTAGAGGCAATGCAAGATATTATCTTGTGTGTGTGGATCATTTCTCTAACTATGTCTGGGTTTATGTGTTGAGAAAGCCACAGGAAGCCTTGGAGAGGTTTCAGGAGTTTTGTGACAAAGTTAAGAGTATGCATGATGCTAACATTGATTGTCTATTCACAGATGAGAAGCAGATTTTTCTTTTACAGGATTTCCAGAGGTTCCTGCAGAAGAAGGGAATAAGACACAAGGTTTCTGTTTCAGCGGAAGCGTGGAACAGGGGTGTCTGTGTACGGGTGAACAGAGAATTGCAAAAGGGGATGGAAGCGCAATTGCTTAGTTCACATCTGCCATATGAGTACTGGGCCGAGTCTCTAATGTCGTTCTGTTATACGAAAGTGAGAAAGGTTTCAAAAGAGTTGGGAAGTTCTCCTTTTGAGAAACTGTTCCACAGAAAACCTTCTGTTGCCCATTTCAAGGTGTTTGGGTCTCATGTGAGAACAGAAGCTCCAGGTGGAGTAAAGAATGCTAGAGGCATTTTTGTGGGGTATGAAAAGGGTCTCTACAGAGTAATTTTGTCTGAATCTGGTCAGGTGATTCTCACAAAATTTCTAGAGAGTGCTCCTGAACAGGAGAGAGTGATAGTACACACATTTCCCACTAGGACGATTCAAATGATGATGATTTCACTGATTTCAGCTGTACAGAAAGTGATGACACTGATAGCTCGGAGAGCTCAGTTGTCACAGTCATTGAGAGGAAGTCTCACACAATAAATAGACCTTCACAACTGAAGGATGAACCGCTGTTTACCATTGGAACTAGTTCTCCAAAGAGTCCTGAGACTGGACCAGTGAGCAGAGAGGATCAGCACCTCATACGTAGGTCTGAGAGAGTTACAAAGGGTCAACCACCCAAGAGGTACTCAAAAGAATTTGCAAACTTAGCTGTTGCATGTGTTGCTGTTGTAAACAACCGAGGACAGGTTGGAGCTGTGTCTAAGTCAGAGACAAAGACACAACAGACAGTTGCTAGCCAAGGTAATGCAGATGCACTCATTCCTTGGAAACCAGACAACCAGAGAGGTACACTGGAGAAACCAGTGGCGGGGAGTTCCAAGGGTGGAACTGAAACAACAGGGGAGTGTTATGTGTATAACAACTGTTTGTTTTCTTCTCTGGATCATGCTTTGCTTGCTGCAACACGCATTGATTCTTTTGGGGGAGGATGTTACGAAAAAGGAGCAATGCAGAAGCAAGCACCAGGTGGCTGGAATGGTAAACAGGATGTGGATGCTATTGGATTGTACCGTGGGAACCAGGAACAGTTTGTAAAGTGCTCTGAGAGCCGGATGTTACCTCAGAGCAGCACATGACCCTGTACTGGAAGTACATGGGTGGAGTTTATTCTCTCTCTGCAGTGGGGAAGCAGAGTGTGCAGACATGTTTCTCTGTACTGCTGAAAGACAGAAATAAAGACATGTAGATACATTTCTGTCTGTCTCTTTCCCCCTCCCTGGGAGAGGAGTGGGAGGAGTGGTGTGTTCTCCTTCACGTTGAGGAGAATCGCCGATTGGAGACCTCCTTTGATCTTGCCGGGAGACGCAGACAGGAGGTCAAAAGGATTCAAGCCAGGCACCTGGAGGGTGGCCAAATTCCTCTGGACTAAGAGCTAAGCTGGAGGCTCTGACTTTTGGCTTGAATTACGACACTCACAACACCTCCCCTCCATTAAGAGGAGAGGCCTTGCTAGCGGTTGATCCCATTATCAATCTTTTAAAAGGTCAGAATGGAGGGGAAATCATGAGCAACCACAATCAAATGCCATATACTTATTTACATTTTACTTCCCCATTTATATTGCTTTTGATTTCTGCTATGAGGTTCTCCACTCCCTGAACAATTGGCTACTGGCTGTTCTCTAAGAAAACTTATTGTGCATGCAAGTGTCGCATAGTGTGGACAAAATATGTTTCTGCATCTCTTAAAGAATATAAGCAGCTGCATTAACAGGAAATATCATTCTCCTTAAATGGCAGTGTCTTGATGACTTTCAGGCAAAGAACCCAAGCTTTGTGAGGTCCATTAAATAGGATACCAAGCAGACTGAACTAGGGGCCACTTTATGCAAAGAAATAGTGCTCTACCAGTGAACAATGCAAGGGTTCCATTCAAAAGAGACTCACACCATGATATGTCTCCAGGAACCTTGCCACAAATAAAGCCACCAGGCTCAAAATAGAGGAGGGAATGATGCAGGAGTGGGAAACAATGCAGCCCAACATGTCTTGTCTTGAATCACACACCCATACTACAAACTAGTTGAACTCTACAGAGGTAGTGGACAACTTTGTCCTCTTCTCTGATCCCTGGCAAAGAATATCTTCATCAATTCAGCATGTGGTGGTTGTGGTGTCATCATTCCCAAAACATAGGAAGTTGGCTATCTCTGGTCTTGGTAACTGGTTAAAACCCCTGCTACTTATGCAACATTTTCATTGGAAACTACTGAACGCAGATAATTGTGTTTTGTCTGACACCACAGCCTAAAGTGGGTCTAACAATGACAAACTAGTTCTAAGGTAAGACGAAACCTTCTCTCTCCTCAAGGTCACTGCTGGGACCAGCCACCAGCCCAAGCCAAATGTAGATTGTCACTTGGGGTTCAGCTGCTTTGAGGTCTCTTCAAGTCATGTATTTCTAAGACTGGCCAAATGTAGATATCAAATGACTCACTACAAGATCCATGTCTCTCCCATGGTTGGCAACTGGATCAGAGAAGGAGAGAACTAGTGATCTCTGGGAACTTGGGGCTTGGATTGGCCCAGTGCCCTGCAAACCATAATGCTAAATAATCTACACCATCAAGTACAAACAGAGACTGATATACCATTTCAATACCCTCTTTGTGGCAGACTCTGAAGTCAAATAACGGGAGCAGAACGGTTAGGTATAGCTTTGAGGAAATGTGATTTATTTTTCAAGGGCTTGCCAGCTGATATTACCCTAGACAGCATGAAATCAGGATATGGATGCGGATTCAGGTTATGGCTTGAGAGCTAGGGTGGTGAAGTGGTTAGAGTGTTGGAGTAAAGCCTGAGAGGTCACGGTTGAAATCTCCACTCAGCCATGAAGCTCACTAGGTGACCTTGGACCAGTCCCTGTCTCTCAGCCAAACCTATGTCAAAGAATTATTGTGAGGATAAAATGGTGAAGAGGAGAACCATATACACCATCTTGAGCTCCTTGGAGGAAAGGTGAGATAAAAATATTACAGGAAAAACAAAAACAAAACTAATCTATGCAATCACACATCTTCGGTAGGAAAAAATATCAGTTGAACTTCCACCAGCTCTTGCATTTCCTGTTAGATTTTTAAAATAGTCCACAAATCAGTGTAACTTGAGATAGAAAGGGTCTTTTTCATTAGCAAAGGGAGCATTTAGGGAGTCAGGTGTGCTGCCCTCCCCATCATGTGTTTGAGAGTTGGTTATGACCGCTAGTCTACATTGTTTTTAAAAGGGCAGTAATTAACTCATTCCATTTAAAAATCACTTCTCTCATCTCGAAGCAATTAGCAATGATAACATGAAAAGTTAAGAAAAAAATACATTAAGCAATTGACAGTTCAAATCAAGTCAAACTATTCCATAGATAAAAGTGTGGATAAACATAACCATGGCTATTAGTCCTGTAACCTATGTTGAACTGTCAAGTGCAGGTGCACTGAATACCAACTGGAATATATAAAAAAATAAAAAAAAGTCTAATAGCACCTTAGAGACTAACTAAGTTTGTTCTTGGTATGAGCTTTCGTGTGCATACACACTTCTTCAGATACCTCAGAAAATGTATTTCTTGCATAGATTGGTTCATTGTTAGGTTGATGATGCGGTGAAAGTCATTGAATGTCTGGTGGAAGGTTTTCAGAGTCTGCTGAATACAAATTGTTAGGGACATAATTGAATTGAGATTATAGGCACTAGTGTCCCATGGGGGGGGGGCAAGATGGTAGCAGTTCAACTCCAGGTGCAGTTGAAGGCACTAAATTATCTGAACCCATTTCAATCCAGATTTAGCTCCAGATTTGGCCACCAAGATGGCTTTGATCACCCTGAGGCAACTTTGGTTGTGTCTGTTGGGAAAGGAAGATTGGGTGTACAAGTTGTGGATTCCCCTTGATCTCGTACTTATTCTCTAGTATGTGTGAATATAATTGTAGCCTGAACTGCAATCCTATACAAATTTAAAAGGGAGTAATTCCCTTGCAACACAGTGAAACTTACTTCTGAATAGGGCTGTTACGTCATCTAACCTAAGCAGTGTCCATGCCCCCCATCCCTTCCCTGCAACTTCCATCTCTTGTCATCTCATTTATTTATTTTAAAATGAGCTTGCAAGTAAGGATCCGTTCATTTTACAGCACTGAGTGCATTTTGGTTGCTTTTCTTAAGAATAAAGTGTGGCCATACTCAGCAGCACACGGAACTGTGTATTCCAGCAGTTTTTAATGAGCAGCTTCTAATTACAGTAATTAATTGATATTTTTAGTTTTCCTCTCCCAATAAGTTTTTAACATGACAATGGCGTAGAAAAAAAATGTTGTTGTTGTTGTTTTTTAAAAAAGATGGGGGTGGGGGATTCAACCACTAAATCACTCAGTTTGCATAAAGTCCTGGGTAGGAGAAATACACAGAGCAGTGGGAAATAGAATTCAAACTGCTCCTTCTTAAATTACTTCAGAAAGCAACTTGAATTTAAAGCTGATTGAGTTATCAAGCTTAACTAGTTGCTAATTTATTCCATCTCTGTTAGCTATCAGGCCTCACTTTCTGGAAAACAGAACATGATGATGAACATGGAATGTATGCTATTTGTAAGCAGAGGTGTTTGTGACAGTTTCCCAGCAGATTCTTGCTTGAAAGATTTCATTTTTGTTAGGGGTGCTTGAGACATCCAGTAGCTGTTGGTAGGAGAGAATGCTGGTACTTACCTAACCTCCCACCCTACCTTACTTCCCATCAAGGATGTTGTTGCTGCTTACAGGGATGGTGACTGTGGGCAAGGCAGCAAGGTTGCCATTACGCAACTGCACCAGTGGAGGAAGGGAAAGCATTTTATATACTGTCCAATCTTAAGCACATTTGACTCAGAAGAAAGTCCTGTTAATTTCAGTGAACCTACTTCTAAGTAACTGTGGCTTGGCTGTCAGCTGCACAGAGCTATAATATTACCAATTACTGTCATCTGGCAAAATATTCTGATCAAATTAATATTAATTACTTAATATCTGCCAGTAATTTTGTGTAATCTCCCTCCAAAAACTAGACAAACAAGATGCCAATTTAGAGGGAATCCAAAAGTTAGATATTGTATGCTGGAAATGTATTGAGAAAACATTAGACTTCTATGTTACTTCTAAATTAATTTCCAAAATGAATATATCATTCTCAGGAATGCTACCTTTGATCAAAACTGACTCTAAATTGTCAAGAGACAATGGTTCTTCGCATATTGAAAAAGAAGATTCTATTTTTCTTTGAAAAGGTATTGACCTAGTTAAGCCTATCAATTTCAATGCATCTACTCATAGTAGAACTTAGTTAGATACTAGTCACTGTTTCCACACTGAAAGTTCAAGAACATGGTATAAACATCTAATTTCTTTGTGTTCTTCCAGGAATTTTGGTTAAATAGGACAGAGTCTTCTGCGCCATTATTAAATGATCAGTCATTACTGTCACAGTGGCTTAAGACAATCATTATCACCTCCTGTTCTTCCCCCACAAACTCACCCAAAGACAGATGTTAAAATAATTGTTCCACTTTTCAAGTTGGCTAAGGCAATGTTCCTGGTTTGGCAATGAGACAAACTTAAAGTTATACAAATGAGTGTGTGAGCATCACAAAGGATTTCATGCAAGAAGCAAGCCATGTGATTTAGCTTGGAGCAGATCACTCTGAACGTTATTTTTAACTGTTTTTCAGGAGCAATGTGTAGATACAATCCAGCCACAGCTAACTCCATTTAATTCCACTGATTTCATGGGAGCGATGAGCGAAGTGAATTTTTAACCTTCCCACTGAAACCTATGAGCCACAGTAGGGCTTAACCTGGGCTGGATTTGGCTTAAGGATGGATCAGTCTATTTCTGGTCATAAGTTCATTCTGTCCCATTTATCTGGGATCTTATTTTAAGTGAATGGAAATATATGTGTTGTATTTTATCCCAAAATACACATTTTTAAATGCATTTTGGTCCATTTTTTTGAGCCAAGATCTGTATTGCAAAATTCTGATCCTGGGATTAGTCTGGGAGATGCAGGTGGAGTCATTTCAAATAAGATGTTTCTGTGAAAATGTCTGCTCCCTGCTGCTACTCTAATCTTGCACCAGCCCTTCATGTCATCCTGCCCATTGCTTTCCCAGTACCCAACTGAAAGCTTCTTATTTTGTGTAGGGAAATTGATTTGTGCATGCAGAACCTGTCACATTAAGGTCAACTTGTGCAGGGAAGAGCACTTAGCATCACTGTTCATCAAACAACACAGCATGTAATCTGACAAATTTAGGAGGAAACACATTTATATTTGCACATTCTTGAAAGAAATCTAAAATCTGTCTTCAATGATAAAAGAGAGCTCAGGCTATTGGGGTGTCCTGGCTTCCACCCAAAACACACAGAGACACTTACTTGCCTTACTTGGAAGTAAGAAAGAGAGCTTTATTCTGGCAAGTAGCGGTACAGGTTTGGCAGCAGACAATGCCAAGAAGTCACAGTTCAGGAGCTGTGTAATAAGTTCAGAGCTGAATAGAAGCAACAAAGATGTCCCAACAAGTTTTTCCACCTTTCCAGCCATGCTTCTAAAGACAAGCCCTGATGTGCTCACTGACAAGACTTTGTCTCCTTGTGGGAATATTGCAAGCAACAGGGTGGGTTGGTTTGTTCCCATCTGTGTAGACTGAGCCTCGTTCTAGGCTATTCAGGTTCCTGTTCAGTTGCTTCCTGTTCAAAGCTATCCACAGCCTCTTCTGAGGCTTCCCACTCTACAGGAAAATTGGAGGGGAGAGGTGGCATCCCCTTCCCCCCTTCCAAAGTGACGGAAGTCAGGGTAGAAGGGGAAGATCCCCATCTTCCAACCTATGTCCAATTCAGTCCTATTCACCCTGTTTCCCCACCCCACCCCTCTTCTGTCCAAATCTGCCAGTCCCAACCCAATCCCAACTGCTGTGCTCATGTCAAGAAGTGCCAAACAATCATTAAAGATCATTCCAGAAGTTTGATTGCAGACCTGACATTTAAACAATTGCAACTTTCCAAAAAGCTGGAAATCATTTTGTTTCCAGATAACACTAATGTAGATTTGTTTCCTAAACTACACCTTTGTTCTTGGATCGTAGCTGACCTTCAGACAACAGCAGTTGGAGGTGGGGAGGGGGAGCTGCCACAACAAGTAAATGAATACTGAAAGCCACTTAGGGAGCTCATTTGTATTTCTTTTAGGTGATTGGGTGAAACGTTAATTTAAAATTGCAATTATTATTGCTGTAACCAGATTACTCGCTTGGTAGTAAAACTCTTCTGTCTACACTTCCGTAACTACTTTGCTTTAATGTAGTTGCTAATAGAACGCTGGATAATTGTTTTCACCCACAGATAGTGGGGCATTATTTATTTAGGGTATTCTTTGCATAATAGCAGAATGTTCTCCAAAGAGAAGTTTTGACTGAAAATTGGAGTGATTTGGGGGGCATAAGGACTGAAAGGGAGCTCAGAACCATCATGAGAACCAGGAATCATAAAACCCACTGACAAATACCCCTTCCTCTTGGTTCATGTGGGAACCAATGACACTGCAAGCAATAGCCTCCAGAAGATCAAAAGAGACTATGAGGCTCTGGGCAGGAAATTGAAGCAATTAAATGCACAAATTGTCATCTCATCTGTCCTCCCAGTTGAACTACGTGGCCCAGGGAGAGAGCAAAAAATAGTGGAAGTGAACAGCTGGCTTCGCAAATGGTGTAAACAGGAACGGTTTGGATTCTTAGATCACGGACTGCAGTTTCTTGAAGATGGACTTCTGGCAAGCGATGGGCTGCACCTCACAACGGTTGGGAGGAATGCTTTTGCCAAAAATCTCAGAAACCTCATCAGGAGGGCTTTAAACTGACTAATGTGGGGGAGGGAGACAGTGCTCCTGAAGGTAGGAGTCTATCAATTGATGAAGATGATCATCTAAATGTCATAGACCAAATGGAGCAAACAGCACGCAGACCTAATGGTGGGGGGGGGAAATCCTTAAATAAGAGAAACGGGGGAATGATTAATGGACTTCAATGTCTGTACACTAATGCACAAAGCATGGGAAATAAACAAGATGAGCTTGAGCTCTTGGTACAGCAAACTAAATATGACATAATAGGCATCACTGAAACCTGGTGGGATAAGTCCCACGATTGGAATGTAATAATGGAGGGATACAATCTATTTCAGAGAAACAGACCAGACAAGAAAGGAGGAGGAGTGGCGTTATATGTCAGGGATGTGTATACCTGTGAAGAGATCCAAGATTTAGAACCTCAAAGCCAAAGTGAGAGCATTTGGGTCAAAATTAAGGGAGAGAAGAATAACAGTGACCTCATTGTGGGAGTTTACTATAGATCCCCAAGCCAAACGGAGGACATAGATGATGCCTTCCTGGAACAGATGGCCAAGCATGCAAAAGGAAGGGAGATAGTAGTAATGGGGGACTTCAATTACCCGGATATTTGTTGGATGTCAAACTCAGCCAAGAGCATAAGGTCAAACAGATTCCTCACTGGCCTTGCAGACAACTTCATTGTCCAGAAAGTGGGAGAAGCAACAAGAGGAACAGCCATTTTAGATCTGGTCCTAACCAATGTTGATGACCTGGTTAGTGGGGTAGAAGTGGAAGGATCATTAGGCGCAAGTGATCATGCTCTTCTGAAGTTTACTATACAGCGGAAAGGAGCAGCCAAGCATACTAGGACTCAATTTCTTGACTTTAAGAAAGCCAACTTCATAAAACTTAGGGAAGTGCTGGGTGAGATCCCATGGACAGTAATACTAAAAGGAAAGGGAGTTCATGATGGCTGGGAGTTTGTTAAGAGGGAGATAGTAAAAGCACAACTTCAGGCAATACCAATGAGGCGGAAACATGGAAGATGCCTAAAGAAGCCAGGGTGGCTATCTAAAGAACTTTTAACTGAGTTAAGATTAAAAAAGGATGTGTACAAAAAATGGAAAAGGGGGGAAACCACCAAAGAGGAATTCAAACAAATAGCCAGCACGTGTAGACACAAAGTCAGAAAAGCTAAAGCACAGAATGAACTCAGGCTTGCTAGAGAGGTTAAAAGCAACAAAAAAGGCTTTTATGGGTATGTTCGTAGCAAAAGGAAGAACAAAGAAACAGTGGGGTCACTCAGACGAGAAGATGGTGAAATGCAAACAGGGGACACAGAAAGGGCTGAACTCCTCAAAGCCTTCTTTGCTTCAGTCTTCTCCGATAAGGAAAACAATGCCCGACCTGAAGAATTTGGAGCAAATGATTCAGCAGAGGAAACACGGCCCAGAATAACTAAGGAGATAGTACAAGAATACTTGGCTAGTTTAGATGTATTCAAGTCTCCAGGGCCAGACGAACTGCATCCAAGAGTATTAAAAGAACTGGCAGATGTGATCTCAGAACCACTGGCAGTCATCTTTGAGAATTCTTGGAGAACAGGCGAAGTCCCGGTAGACTGGAGGAGGGCAAATGTTGTCCCTATTTTCAAAAAGGGGAAAAGAGAGGACCCAAATAATTACCGCCCAGTCAGTCTGACATCAATACCAGGGAAGATTCTGGAGCAGATCATTAAGCAAACAGTCTGTGAGCACCTAGAAAGGAATGCTGTGATCACCAATAGTCAGCATGGATTTCTGAAAAATAAGTCATGTCAGACTAACCTGATCTTGTTTTTTGACAGAATTACAAGCCTGGTAGATGAAGGGAACGCAGTGGATGTAGCCTACCTTGATTTCAGCAAGGCATTTGACAAGGTGCCCCATGATATTCTTGTAAAGAAGCTGGTAAAATGCGGTCTTGACTATGCTACCATTCAGTGGATTTGTAACTGGCTGACTGACCGAACCCAAAGGGTGCTCATCAATGGTTCCTCTTCATCCTGGAGAAGAGTGACTAGTGGGGTGCCACAGGGATCTGTCTTGGGCCCAGTCTTAATCAACGTCTTTATCAACGACTTGGATGATGGACTCAAGGGCATCCTGATCAAATTTGCAGATGACACCAAACTGGGAGGGGTGGCTAACACCCCAGAGGACAGGATCACACTTCAAAACGACCTTGACAGATTGGAGAACTGGGCCAAAACAAACAAGATGAATTTTAACAGGGAGAAATGTAAAGTATTGCACTTGGGCAAAAAAAAATGAGAGGCACAAATACAAGATGGGTGACACCTGGCTTGAGAGCAGTACATGTGAAAAGGATCTAGGAGTCTTGGTTGACCACAAACTTGACATGAGCCAACAGTGTGACGCGGCAGCTAAAAAAGCCAATGCAATTCTGGGCTGCATCAATAGGAGTATAGCATCTAGATCAAGGGAAGTAATAGTGCCACTGTATTCTGCTCTGGTCAGACCTCACCTGGAGTACTGTGTCCAGTTCTGGGCACCACAGTTCAAGAAGGACACTGAGAAACTGGAACGTGTCCAGAGGAGGGCAACCAAAATGGTCAAAGGTCTGGAAATGATGCCTTATGAGCAACGGCTAAGGGAGCTGGGCATGTTTAGCCTGGAGAAGAGGAGGTTAAGGGGTGATATGATAGCCATGTTCAAATATATAAAAGGATGTCACATAGAGGAGGGAGAAATGTTGTTTTCTGCTGCTCCAGAGAAGCGGACACGGAGCAATGGATCCAAACTGCAGGAAAGAAGATTCCACCTAAACATTAGGAAGAACTTCCTGACAGTAAGAGCTGTTCAACAGTGGAATTTGCTGCCAAGGAGTCTGGTGGAGTCTCCTTCTTTGGAGGTCTTTAAGCAGAGGCTTGACAACCATATGTCAGGAGTGCTCTGATGGTGTTTCCTGCTTGGCAGGGGGTTGGACTCGATGGCCCTTGTGGTCTCTTCCAACTCTATGATTCTATGATTCTATGATCTAGCTTACCTTATAGCATCGTCACTGTCTGTTTTGGGAATAAGGCTCAGCATCGTGGACGACGACAGACTATCGTCCCTGAACCCTTTTCAGAATATAATATTCTAGCATCTACATAATGATGTTGCATCACTCAAAGAAGCTTCAGGGGAATGGTGGCCACAACCAGCAACATTTGGGCAGTGTGCTGCTGCCACTGCCAGCAAACTTAAATTGCCCCCATCACAATTCCCGTTCTGTCCATCCTGAAGGATAACCAAAAGGACTTCCCCATTTTGCTGCTTGTGAATGCTTCAGCAAATATGGAGGGATAAATTTGGCTTGGTCCATTAGGTCCTGTTAGTAGATGAGATGAAGGAAGGGATCATCTAAGGTAGTGATGGCCAAACTTGGCCCTCCAGCTGTTTGGGGGCTACAACTCCCATCATCCCTAGCTAACAGGACCAGTAGTCAGGGGTGATGGGAATTGTAGTCCCCAAACAGCTGGAGGGCCAAGTTTGGCCATCACTGATCTAAGGCCTACTTCATTCAAACTTGTGCAGCTTGGGCAGCCCTTCATGAGACATAGCTTCTATGTGGTTCAAGAATGGGAATCCTTTTTCAACCCAAGAGCCAGATTCTCATACGGCAGCCTTTTGAGATCCACATGCAAGTGATGAGCACAACCAGAGCCAAAAAAAGGGGGTGAGGCAACAGGTGTGACTTTTACCTTTCTGCAGTAAGCTACTTTCCAGCCGTACAAAAGCCAGAGCTTTCTACACACCCATCTCTCCATCCAGGTTCACAAGAAGCATAATTACAGTTCAGTGACACATTCTCATCTGGCAAAAGCCCTCAAGGAGGACATGGAGCAGGGAGATTGAGGGGTATGGCCTATGTTGAGTACCCAGGCCCAGATAAATACCTTGGGTTAAGAACTTAATTCGTTCTGGAGGTCCGTTCTTAACCTGAAACTGTTCTTAACCTGAGGTAGCACTTTAGCTAATGGGGCCTCCCACTGCCACCACACTGCCGCCATGTGATTTCTGTTCTCATCATGAAGCAAAGTTCTTAAGCCGAGGTAATATTTCTGGGTTAGTGGAATCTGTAACCTGAAGTGTCTGTAACCTGAAGTGTCTGTAACCCGAGGTACCACTGTAGCCCCAAGGATTACATTTGGCTATTGGGCCTGAGGTTCTCTACACATGAGGTGAAGCTGTCCACCTGAATCTGGGCATTTAAAATCATGCTTCAATACAGTTTAGTATCTCAGAACCACACCAGAGAATGGTCTATGTTCCTTCAAAGCAGATCCAAAAACTTGTTTTGAAGCACATCCAGAATGGCATCACTCTGAAAGTAATATCCAGTGCCAACATAGCACTGAGGGATAACCTCTTTAAACTGCCTCCACATAACTTCTGCAGGCAGCGAATCATCTTGATTGTGTACTGCCTTGCCAAGCGAATAAGCCCAATTGTTTCAGCTTATGCGGCAGTCGTATTGCATGATCCTGTCCCGATTGTGGTGGTGAAGAATGAACAAGGAAGATCTTTCTGCTTTCATTGGTTAGCATGGCTGAGTGAAGAAATTGTCCTTAAACTCAGCAAGGGTGCCGAGTTAGGACAGCACTTCACGATAGCTCTTCACAGCACAAGTCTAGTGCAATATATTATTTAATCCTCTTCTTTTAAGTAGCTGCTGGTATCTTGCCATCTGGAGTACACTTCAACATCAAGGACAAATTCATCTGCTCCCTGCCACAGATCAGCATAACTTATGACGGAATTCAATCGCCCACATTATACCAGTGCATGCTTCACTTGCTTTTGCCAAACTCCCTAGCAGCACATCAGAAAGAGGCATTTCAGAATGACATAGGGATGTAAAAAGAGCCCTGCTGGATTAAGCCAATGGCCTATTCAGCACCTGTGCTCACAGTGGCCAACCAGATACCTATGGGAAGCCCAAAAGCAAATCCTGAGTGCAGCAGCACTCTGAACCATCCCTAGTGGAAGAGGTGCAGGATGCTAAAGGGATTGATGGTGGATAAATCTGGGACCAGAAAGGAGAAAAGCAAATAAAGCAAGCTCTTTATAGGAAGAACCACATCCACTCCTACAAAGGCCATGGAACGACATGTGGGGAGGCACTGATGCCATGTAAGTCATTTTGCTCAGTGAAAGTAAATGTGATCACCGCAAGGAAACAACAGGAAAAAAGGCCGCATGATATAGTGATAGGCATACTCTCAAGGCTTTTAAAATACATTTTAGTTGGGTCTCCCCAGGAGATGGAGGAGGTCCACTGCTCTGGTTTTCATGCATAACGTCCCAGGTCCAATTCTTGGCATCTCCAAGTAGGATTAGGATGAATCCTTCTTTCAAACCCTGGAGAGCTGCTGCCAGCGAGTATAGGCAGTAGTGAGCCAGATGGACCAAGGGTCTGATCCGGTATAAGGCAGCTTCCTATGTTGCACCTTCCCACCATTTCAGAAGAAATGCTATGCAGCCATTCCCAAGCCAATTCGGCCTTTTTGTGAATGTGCAGATTTTACCGACTTCTAGAGCTTTGCTAGTAACTGTTACGAAAAAGGAGCAATGCAGAAGCGAGCTCCAGGTGGCTGGGATGCAAAACAGGATGTTGATGTTATGGGACTGTACCGTGGGAACCAGGGACGGTCTATTCAGTGCACTGAGCACCGGATGTTAGCTCAGAGTGGCACATGACCCTGTACTGGAAGTACATGGGGGGAGTTAATTCTCTCTCTGCAGTTGGTGATGAGAGTGTACAGACATGATTTCTCTTTTTTCTGCCTGTCTCTTTCCCCTCCCTGGCAATGGGAGGGGGGAGGAGAGGTGTGTTCTTCTTCACGTTGGGAAGAATCGCCGAGTAAGACCTCGCCTTGATCTTGCCGGGAGTCGCAGACAGGAGGTCAACAAGGATTCAAGCCGGGCACCTGGAGGGTGGCCAATTCCTCTGACTTTTGGTTTTTATTGGCTTGAATCAACAGTAACTGCTGTGTGTGAAATGCTTGTTTGTGGTGATCACACAGGGTCCCCGGACGTTTCACCATCTCTTGATCCCTGTGCCGCCACTTTATTTCTCGCTGCCACCGCCAAGGCCCTACCTGGTACAATACTGAATCCAGTCAGGGTTAAATTGGAACATAAACTTCCGTTTATTTATTGCAGTTTAACAAGCATGTGGCTTCATAAACGGTATCAGTCAATTACAACCATGGGGTGCCTATCCAGACCTATAACTTCCGCTACCTGCTCTCACTCACTAAACCATCTCTCAGATATTTACTTGTCTTCCTAGCTCCTAACTATAACTCAGTTTATGTTCCTGACTCAGCTTATTTCGCTACACTAACTCAACCTACCCACAGACTCTATCCCAATTCACTCCCACTCCAACCAACCACCCAACTCCCAACAAACTCCCTCCTCTGCCCCTCCCAGAACTGGTTTTATAGTCTCTCTGACTCCACCCCCTGGGTTCTAATTGGGTAACCTGTTTAACTATTTCACCTCCAGCACTCCCATGTCGCAGTGTTTAAGCACTGTGTTTAAGCAAGTTGAGGCCAACTAAGTGTGCAACTGTGCAAAGCACTGAAAGCTGGGGGGGAACAGTGCAGAAGTGTGCAAGCATTGCAAAAGTGCAGAATAATATTCCACAAGTGCCAAGAGTCTTAATGAGAATGGTTCCTACTACGTAAAATTAACAGCATGCCATTGACATGCATGCTTGCAAAACAGATAAAAAAGCACAGGCAATCCCCATGATGCAATGGTTTTTCCTCCAAAACTTGGTGCACAGACGTCTCTTAATTTAGAAAATCATCTTTCAAAGTGAATCTCCTGGAGGGGTTAACAAAGCTCATGTGATTTGTTTGAAGGTGAAAGAGAGTGTCGTTTGTGAAACTCGTGAGCACTTCAAAGTCACAACAGGGCTTGATATTTTAGTGCCCCCTTCCAGCTCCTGGCTCATAGTTGACAATTAGCTGAGATTAATTAAATCGAGGGTATGATTCCAAGTTCCAGCAGTTTGCCATCAGGATTTAAAACTTGAAAGTAAAGAAAATCTGGCAAAGGCAAGAGCACTCCCCACTGTCTACTTTGTATGGGGAAATCAGATTTTAATAACAATCTGTACCACTCTTAAAATGCACATGCTGAGCCAAAATTCTTTTCCTCCATTACATTATGTATATAAATTATTGTAGAAGATTGGGAATTCACCTTCTAGGTCCAATCTGCATGTTGCATGGGAATCTGCATAAATCAGGCTACAATCTGAAACGCTCTTGCTAAGAAGTATGCACCATTGAACTCAAAACTCTCCTGACAATTAAAAAGCAAAAAAGCAAAGCAGCATTGGAGGCTGCCATTGGGAGTGTAGAAATGGCTGGGGACTGTCTGCTCAGTTTACCCTTTCCGGCTATTTGTCCCAGTCAAAGTGACTGCTGCTCACTGGAATAAAATTGGGAGGGGTCCTTATGTATTGTGGAGTTCTGAATAACCTGTTCTAGTTTCCAGCATGGAACCAAGCACTGGGAATCCTCTGCCATTCCACTAAAAGCAACTTAATCATCAGAATTAAAAACAGAGTAGTTGGTTTGGATTAAAAAGAAAGAATATATACAGCAAATATTACCTATAATATAGTGACTAAAATGTCGACACTAAGTACTTTTGTTAAGTCTCTCTCTCTCTCTGCATCAATATAAACTCATTTATATTTACATTACACAAACTTTTTCTTTTTTTAAAAAAAGAAATAATGATTAACAGTGCTTGCTGCCCATGCCCAGGTTGCTACATAATAATAATAATAATAAATTTTATTTATATCCCGCCCTCCCCAGCCGAAGCTGGGCTCAGGGCGGCTAACAACAATCAAAATAATCCAACCTTCTAAAAACATTCATTATAAAATTAATTAAAATCAAATTGATGGCAACCATTAAGCAAAATTCTGTGCAGATTGCCAAAGGAGGGGGTCAGGCTGTGCCCTGACCAAAGGCCTGGTGGAACAGCTGTTCACTTTGTTTTTTCTTTATATACTTGTATAAAATGTGAAAGTTCAGAATGATACAACACTGCAAAAATGTGAGCTGATTTTCAGTGTATGGTGAATTTCATTATGATTGTGTGGTGTTTCACAATATACAGAAAGAGTCTTGAATTCACATATTGAGGCACTTCTCTGGTAGGGTTGCCATAATCTGGGTTACAAAAACCAGGACACATTCAGGGCAACCCCCCATCCTTCATCTCCATCCCCTGCCCCCTCCCCCGCCCTTCCTCGCCCACCCCCATCCTCCCTCCCCCATCCTATCTAACCTATCTTTCTGCAGTCCTCCTCTTCCTCAGGCCTCCAGGAATATTGGGAGAAGTGGCACAGCAGGGCACTCTGGGCACCTGGCCTTCGCTGCTGCTCTTGAGGCGGGGCAAGCCAGGTGCTGCCTTCTGAGAGTTGTGGAGCTTATTTAAAAGGAGGTTGACATACCTCCAGGTTTTGTGGACATTTGAGCCACTATTTCAGTTGGATGAATCCAGACATATGGCAGCCCTATTCTCTGGAGTTTTTTGTGACATGCAAAAAAAGGGAGCAGGTGAGATGAAGCATCTGAAAGCCACAGCAAATGACACATGCATTAAATCCTGAATTAATTTTAGATATTTTCCAGCTTACATTGGGCTTGGAATATGGGGCCACTTGAACCCATGGAATGATAAAAGCATAGAAAGGAGGAAATCCTTCTTCAATAGCAAAGTGCAAGAAAGTCCTTATGGGAAGCTCAAAATAAGTAATAGTAAAATAAGTAATAGTTGGTCTGCAGAATGATGCTGAGACTGGTGCTGAGACTAAGGCACCAGGTTCAAGCTAGTGATCCTTCAGATAAGGTACAATGTACTCCACTCACTGTCCATTCCAAAAAGATACATGCACTATACTGCTGTTGCATTGTGCACCCCACCCCAAAACAGTGGATCAGTCTGAGGCAGAGGGATGAGTCTGTTGCCCCTGGCCTTTTAGATTTTCCATTATTTGAGTAATATGTTTTCAGTAACCATTCCAGTTCTTATTACAGGCATAATCAGGAGAACAGATTAATTTTCTGTCATTTCCCTGTCCTTGTTATAATCCTTGATCACTGAATAAGACATTAAACTTTTCATATACATTATATTATGCAACTGCTGCACTGCATTAATCTTTTAAATATTCTCTATTTTAGTTGGCTGGCAATTTTATCCCTTCTGAAACTTTCCTAGGGTGATAGGAAAAAAGGGGGGCTAAATATAGCCAGGCCCATTAAATTACAGAAAAGCGACAAGGTCAAAGAAGTGTATTGATGTGTTTCGTAAAATGCTGTGGAAAATATGTCATGCTGACCTGGCAGAGATTAACACATGGAAGAAGGATTCCATGGATGTACTGGGAACTGGAAGCATAAATCTGGTGCATATCTACATTCCATTGTTTCTAATAGCATGTGCATTTGGCTATGTCTCAAATGCAACCTCTCCCATACATATTTCAATGCCAATGGAGATGCTGATCTGAATGCACAGGGACGCAGGTGGTGCTGTGATGTAAACCACTGAGCTCCTGGGCTTGCTGATCGGAAGGCCAGCGGTTCGAATCCCTGCGACGGAGTGCGCTCCCGTTGCTCGGTCCCAGCTCCTGCCAACCTAGCAGTTCGAAAGTACGTCAAAGTGCAAGTAGATAAATAGGTACCACTCCGGTGGGAAGGTAAATAGCATTTCCGTGTGCTGCT
Source organism: Podarcis raffonei (assembly GCF_027172205.1). NCBI lineage: Eukaryota > Metazoa > Chordata > Lepidosauria > Squamata > Lacertidae > Podarcis > Podarcis raffonei. The sequence continues at coordinate 28,485,905 of NC_070610.1, read as the reverse complement.
CTGGTTTCACCAGAAGCGGCTTAGTCATGCTGGCCACATGACCCAGAAAAACTGTCTGCAGACAAACACCAGCTCCCTCGGCCAGTATAGCGAGATGAGCGCTGCAACCCCTGAGTTGTCTGCGACTGGACTTAATTGTCAGGGGTCCTTTACCTTTACCTTTTTTTATAATTCCTTTTAAAGGTGATCAGAGGAATTCATGATCAGAGGAAGTGATGGAGTGATGGAGAAAAGGAAAGATAACATTTGTCCTGATCTGTCAGTAGCTGGCATCCACAAGGGACAAGAGTGGGGCAGGCTGGTATTTGGAGCACCACAGACAGCACCTAATGAGCAACTTGCTCCAACAAAGGCTGACGGTGAACTGATGCCTTATGAATCTCTGCCTCCAGTCCACCCCTCCTAAGCTGCACCCCTTGCTTGGAAAGTGTTCATTAGTTTGTATATACCTTAAAGGGCCAATCTCCTGGCCTAAAGATGGATTATTCTACTTACTGTGCTTTGGCAGCTGCCACACTCCCTACCTGGCTGAGCAGATGCAGTAGAGACCTTCAATGCCTTGAACTCAGGGGAAAGTCCTTGTGAAGGTCCTGGCTCTGAATTTGTGTGCTTTGGTTCTGTGGACATCTGGCTGTCAACTCCAGGCTCAGTGGGCTCATGACTACAAGCCTCAGGTTCAGAGTAGGGAAACTGGTTGTATTCTTCAGCCAGTGGCCAAGCAGCCTCGGACACAGCCAGCTCATTCTGCTCCTCTGACTGAGTTTTAAAGTGATGGCAAAAACGAAAGGTGCTGATGAAACTCTCTCCCTTCAAATTAATCCCCAGATGTTGGAGTTCCAAATCACATAACCTACTTTCTGAAGCACTAGTGTTGCATATTATTTGCTATTCATCTTTTTGTGTCTGTCTGTATGTGTGGAAAAAAATATTTTTCGACTTTGTTAAGACCGCAAGGCATGCATAGTTCGCAACAGTTTCTCCTTCTCTCACACCTAGGCTACTGATATGTTCCAGCATACATGATCCTCATTGACTAACTCTCAGCTCCCTCCCCAAAAAGGAATAATACCAGGATTAGTTTTTGAACTGTGATTTAATCAATGTTCAGATGCATTAGAGTGTATCAGTAGTGTGTAAGAACGGAGAAATCAATTTGGAAAATGAGAAAGACATACAGTCATACCTCGGGTTACAGACGCTTCAGGTTGCGTTTTTTCGGGTTACGGACTGCCGTAACCCGTACTGGAACGTACTGGAACGGGTTACTTCCAGGGTTTGGCAGTCGCACATGCGCAGAAGTGCTAAATCACACTTTGTGCATGCACAGAAGCGCCAAATCGCAACCTGCGCATGCGCAGATGCACCTCTGCCTATTGAGAACGCTGCGGGTTGCGAATGTGCATCCCACATGGATCATGTTCGCAACCCGTGTGTCCACTGTACACCACTTCTGAAATACATTTTAGAAATCTTCCACATTAATCTGGAAGGCAGCTAAGATGATTAATGGATCTGAACAAAGCTGAACAACAGTAATGGCATGGTACCTGTGCTGCCACCATGGTTTGCTGAGGCTAAATATTATGCCTAAAATTAAGGGGGGAGTTTGGACATCACTTTTAGCTGCCACCGCAAACAGCAGTGGCAGTGCAGGCAGTCTCACAGCTAATTCACAAGAATCTTTGTTTTAAGGGACATTGACCCTTCCTTGAGTGAGGTGGTGGTGGGCAGGAGGAGGATCCCATTGGATGGCTGGGCAGTGGCAGGGCTAGCCAGACCAGAGGAGGCCCGTGGTGTATGTGTGCCAATTTGCAATTGCCTCAGTGTGTCTAATGGTAGGCTAGCCCTGGACTTTTTGGTGGAGAAGGAGAGTTCTGATACTGCATAGAGATTTCCTTAAGAGAGAATATTATGAAAATGATTTATAGGTGGTACATGACCCCAGTCAAGCTTGCAAAAATTTACCATTTGCCCAATAATAAATGTTGGAAATGTAATGAAACTGAAGGTACTTTTTATCACCTTTGGTGGACATGCCCAAAGATTAAGGCTTTCTGGGAAAGGATCTATAATGAAATGAAAAAGGTGCTTAAATGCACTTTCGTGAAGAAACCAGAGGCCTTTCTCTTGGGCATGGTAGGCCAATTGGTGTCAAAGAAAGATAGGATGTTTTTTATGTATGCGACAACAGCAGCAAGAGTACTTTTAGCAAAGTACTGGAAGACACAAGAACTACCCACACTGGAAGAATGGCAGACGAAGGTGATTGACTACATGGGACTGGCTGAGATGACCGGCAGAATCCGAGACCAAGGGAAAGAGACGGTGGAAGAAGACTGGAAGAAATTTAAAGTTTACCTTAAGAACTGTTGTAAAATTGATGAGTGCTAAAATGTTTTGAGTAATGCAAAATAGAATTGCAGCAATAAACAATTGGATATGGGAAAAAGGATTTAAAGGAAGTGCCATAAGTAAATAAAATTAGAGGTTGCTGGAAAAATTTAAAACAAGGATGCAGAAAAAGGAGGTATGGGGAAGTCGTTGAAAGAAGGTTTAAGGATAAGAAGGTTAAGAAATTATACATGTTTATATGTGTGTTTGTTTTTATATTGTCTTGTATTGTTATTTAATATGTGTTGGAAAATTAATAAAAATTTATAAAAAAAAAAAAAGATACTGCATAGAGATTTGTCAGTATGCCTGCTAAAAATACTCCAGTTAAAGGTAATTCAGGCTCTGGCTACAAGCTCTTGGGAAGCACCACTTCTCCCTGTTGGAGCCACATAACATGGCTGGTGTATAGCATGTTCCTTGGTGGTGCTTAAGTTGTGAACGTTTAACTCCCCAGGGAACCTGGACCACTAAAAACCCAGATTCAATAAATTCATTTTAGCCAGTGTAGTGCAAACTCCTTAGTTTTGTTATCTAATCTTGAAACTCTGTCCCTCTTCTATAAACTCAGCTTGAATGTCTTCTTATCTAAAAACTAATAGGTCAAAATGTTTCACCTTATTGAATCTTGTAATTTTTCCTCTATTTTCTCTGTATCTCCACTGGACAGCATTGCTATCGACCCTGTTTTCTTGGCAAGCATGCTGGGATTTTTTATTATTATTCTTACTTCTCTTTAGATTTTGCTTGTCAGATCCACTCATTACAAAAACCAGCCACATCTCCCTTCAAAGCGCAACTTTTCTTCTGGAATCAGTGGCAACAACAAAAGGTGGATTTTCTTCCCCTTTTCAAATTTGGCACAAGTCCCCATCCAGTGAGCTAGGAATCTGGATAATACTAAATGGGTACCTTGGAAAGCAATTTTTCTCTACCTGCAGTACATCAGAACAATTTATTTTGGAGCAGAATAGGGAAGAAAAAGAATTGCAATGAAAGAAAAATAACTTACTATTCAAATTCCAAACTTATATGCATCTAATGCAACCTAGGCTATGTACGTACCATACATATAAAGTACATTATTTCCCCCAAAGAATCCTAGGAACTGTACTGTACCCACACACAGAACTAAAATTCCCAGCACCCTTAACCAGCTAGTGTTTCCAGGATTGTTTATGGGAAGCCATGAGCTTTAAATGGATATATACACAGCCCTATTCTGCCTTAGATTGCCGGAAGAAATATCAACAACCTCAGATATGCAGATGACACAACCTTGATGGCAGAAAGTGAGGAGGAATTAAAGAACCTTTTAATGAGGGTGAAAGAGGAGAGTGCAAAATATGGTCTGAAGCTCAACATCAAAAAAACGAAGATCATGGCCACTGGTCCCATCACCTCCTGGCAAATAGAAGGGGAAGAAATGGAGGCAGTGAGAGATTTTACTTTCTTGGGCTCCATGATCACTGCAGATGGTGACAGCAGCCACGAAATTAAAAGACGCCTGCTTCTTGGGAGAAGGGCAATGACAGGCCTAGACAGCATCTTGAGAAGTAGAGACATCACCTTGCCAACAAAGGTCCGTATAGTTAAAGCCATGGTTTTCCCAGTAGTGATGTATGGAAGTGAGAGCTGGACCATAAAGAAGGCTGATCGCCGAAGAATTGATGCTTTTGAATTATGGTGCTGGAGAAGACTCTTGAGAGTCCCATGGACTGCAAGAAGATCAAACGCATCCATTCTTAAGGAAATCAGCCCTGAGTGCTCACTGGAAGGACAGATCGTGAAGCTGAGGCTCCAGTACTTTGGCCACCTCATGAGAAGAGAAGACTCCCTGGAGAAGACACTGATGCTGGGAAAGATGGAGGGCACATGGAGAAGGGGGCGACAGAGGACGAGATGGTTGGATAGTGTTTTCGAGGTTACCAGCATGAGTTTGACCAAACTGCGGGAGGTAGTGGAGGACAGAGGTGCCTGGCGTGCTCTGGTCCATGGGGTCACGAAGAGTCGGACACGACTAAACGACTAAACAACAACATTCTGCCTTAGAGGAGACTTGTGAGGGTTGTAACCAGTGCTAGTTCTACTTAGGGTAGTACCATAGAAGTTAATGGACATAACTTAGGTCAATTAATTTGAATGGGTTTATTCTGAGCAGGGCTTATTTGAATAGAAGAGATACTGTTTCCTAAGAGAACCCAAATACTTTCTATATACAGGAATACACTATTTTGGTATTCCCTATCCCCCCCCTTTTGTTTTTTTACTATTTTCTATTGATAGGAGCTTAAATTGACTATTGCAAATTTTCTTTCCTCCTCTAAGACATTGCTGAATTTATGTATAAGCTAAACAAGCTATAGTTTAGGCCCCCACTCTCTTGGAGGTCCCCAAAAAAATTAAAGGAAAAAAACCTGGATGTACATTTCCAAAATATAAGATAAAAAAACAGATAAAATAAAACCTACATACAGCAACAGTGTTTTGTGTTGTGTAGGCTCCTATGATATAAGTGATGGGCCCTGCCTGCTAGCCTGCTCCCTAAAATATCACTGGTTTGCTCATTTCTATATATAGGGTGCCTACATTCTGCATGGACTGGTTGCACGGCAACATGTGCAAATGGCTTTAGATACCTATTAGGTCCATAAATTACAATATAGCATATATTCAACACAAAAAAAGCAACAATTTGTTGTTGACAAAGGACAGCTGGACATATAAAGGGCCCCAATACCTTCAGTAGCTTAGGGCCTCATCAAACCTAAATCAGGCCCTGCTCCAAGAAATACACTTTTGTCAACTTGATACACAACCCATGCTTTGAACTACAACTCATTGTCCCAGCCAGCATGGACAATATTCAGTGAAAGTGGGAGTCCAAAATATTTGGAGGTCACTAAGCTGGGGAAAGCTGGTGTTAGCCTCTCTAACTGCTTTTATGCTGAATTTATAGGCATGTGCAGTATGTGCCAAAGTAAGGCACCCCAAGTTATTAGTATATGTCGCTAACTGAGAGGATAACATTGAAGCATGACCAGGAACAATGAATTGCCACTGTTGAATTCTAATATTTTAGTTTGTTGCGTTGTTTCCACTCTTCATTTCTCGTGATACTTCAGAGACAATGGAAGGAACAGAAGCTGTTGCATCTGCAAGTTGTGAAGATGTGAAAACAAGTGAAATACTGAAACCTCAACTTCACATAAATAATCTGGTTGATTCAGTCAGTCTTGAAGATAAAGAAGGTGTGGAAAATACAATCAAATCTGATGAAAATGCACTCCAAAATGAAAACATTCATTTTTAGATAGGTTCCTTACATCAATGACATTGCTTTGTGCCTTAATTCTCTTTCATCAGATACGATGGAATATTTTATCATAAAGAATGCTGGAAATGTTGATCATATAAAGAATTTGCAGAAAAAGAATGTGAATTGGGAAGAAGGAACTGTTTTAAAGATCACAATGAAAATCATTTTTACAGGATTTTTAGTGGGAAAAGACGACAACATCCAAAAATTATTGCACATGTACTCAGAGGACATGAAGTCTGTTGTTTGTGAAGATGAATTGTGACACCCTGCATTTTCTCAACAGTGAGGACCTTCCTCAAAGGCTCCCTCTGCTCTTTACAAGCCCGTTATTGGTAATTTGAGTGATACATTTCCAAATTTGGAAACTTTTTTTTAAAAAATTGCCTTAATATTATATAAACCAACTGGTGAAAGATTGTTCAGCACACTCAAAAGAGTAAGAAATTGCTTAAATTCTGCTATATCTCAAGAATATTTAATGAGTTCAGCAATTTTAGCGATTGAAAGTTCTGCATTGCAAAATGTGAATTATGATGAGTTAATTGACATTTTTGTATGAAGGAAATATTGAAGAAAACACATTTGCATTTTATGAATGTTTTACAAAATCTTTGAATTTCCATTCATTTTGTTCCTCCAAATGAAGTTCATTTTCAGGTACAGAGCATTGTTTTCTTCTCATCTTTCTATATACATATATCATTAATTTGAAACCAAAAGTACTGTTCCATAATATAATAATAAAAAGACAGCCCATGTTATTCACTACCTCATTTTTATGCATTCATCTCTGTCATATTTTTGGACAGATTCAAGTTTATTTAGGTGAACAAATGGGAGGCCATAAATCTTCCACCGATGTGGCCTTCCAAATGCTCTTGGACATCATTTCCCAGCAACACGGCCAATGGTCAAAGGCGATGAGAGTTGTTTTCCCCCAAAATGCTCTACCATGGTGATGACACTGAATTTTCATCACCAAGCCCAGCCCTTGAGAAGTTCTCTGGTGGTTTGTGGCCAGGGGCTTTTCTTTACTTTTGCTTTTCAGGGTTTTCTTTCCCTGGCAGAAAGACAAATTTGGATTTCAACTACTGATCCAATCTTCTGAAGAACATGAAATCATGACATTTTGCCGAATTGTGATTTTAGTTGCTCGGTTCAGCTATGATGTCATCCTTTTCCTTGCCAGCATTAATATCCCTGTGCATTTAGCATTAATATAAACATAATAGATCTCATCACACCTACGTTAGCAAGAGAAATTTTCTATGCTTTGTTTAGAAATATGTAGCCCATGACCTCTATTAAATTATGGTTAAAGTGAAGATCTCTGCTTGTAGTGGGTTTTAAATGGGGGGGGGAGGGGGAATAACTTTAAATCCACATAAATTTTAATGGATGGAAAAAGGGTTGGGGCCTGCAGATTTCTTGCTATTGTTCCATAACTGCCGCACATTCTGTGTATAATCTCCTGCATTCTGTCGCTTATCAAACAGTGAACATTTAATTAGATGAGATGGGTTTTAAGTTTCCCGTGCAAAACATCAAACAGGCCTTGTCGCAATGAGCTTGCATTCCAGCAACTGTTTAAAAGAAACCACGGGTTTCGTGTTTTTAAACAAAACTTCTCCTTATACTGAATCTTCATTAATAACCACCCCTTTTCTGTCATGGTTCAGTCACTTAAGACCATTTAGTATCACATTTTAATTATTCTACACACCTGTGCCTATCATAAGATTTTTGCTCAGGGAGAGAAGCTCCTGGGGTGATAGAAGAAGCCAGGTTAAATCTATTTTTATGATGAAGTTAATTATAGAGCATGTAATTATAAGCAAGGATTGATATCTACATAAATGAGAACAATGAAAAATCCAATGTCATTCAAAAAGTCATTCAACCAGTCCTCTGAATTTCACTTTTGCATTTTTTAAAGGCATATGTGGGCTGAATAGATTCACTTCTTCTTTTTTTAGTCTATCTGCTATATCTCTAATAGCTCTGTGATAACTGTGATGCAGTCCAAACTCTAGATTAGAGATGTGGGTGCTGTTAAGTGGAAAAAGAATGAAAAAAGCTCTTTGCTAGAAGACAAAATAAGACTACAAAAAAGGAACCCAAACCCATCTCGCAAGAATTTTAAGAGGAATAAAACAGATAATATGGGCTGTACTTCAATGGACTGCAACACACAACCCAGTGCAATTGGATTTTTTAAAAACACTAGTCTCCTGGAAGTCAGTGGGGCTAAAGACTGTGATGCCATTTCAGTTACTGCCAGGTATCAACCCAGAGAGTAACACTTACCTGTGAAAGTCAAGAGAGTATATAGCCTATGTACTTTCGTTATTGTTGTTCCATCTGTTCCTTCATCCCTATCATTTTTATCCAGGTAACAGAATGCCTTGATTTGAACGAGTTATCTCAGCTTCATGACCAACTCCAAATGCAATGGCTTTCAAACTTTCTACTTTCATGGAACCATTTCCATTTTGCTTTGTTTGCTGTGGAAGTTGTACACATTGCCACCAGGGTGTATCGTGCATGTTCCTGGATTCACTCTCAATTTCTACAAGGCAATTATGAGGTTCAGTAGGCCTCACAGAGCACTGTTCAGTGCATTCTAGAATGTGGCATAAGAACTTCAATGAAGTGTGGGGCTTCTACAGCAGACCAGGCAATATGAAAATTGTTCCATGAGAGTAGAGCATTTCAGGCCACATTCTAAGATGCACAGCACAATGCTGTGTGAGGCCTATTGAATCCAATATGTGTGGAATACAGCACTTGTGGAATGCTTAACTCTCCATCAGAGGATAATAAGAGGAATAAGAAAGAAATATGGGTTTGACTCTGTGTGGTCTCGATTTATATCATTTATTAACTGTAGTGCAGTAACCTCCCTTCTGTCTCAGTCACAGCAGCCACTTGGAAGACATTATCTTAATACTTTAGATTGAAGGATGCCCTGCGAATATGAGCAAAAGATTTCCCAAGTTTGTTTTGATACCATGTGGATGACTGCATACAGCACTTAAGATCTGTACATCCATTTGTCTTGGAAGACAATACTTTGCGTTTGGTAATTGTTTTTGCAATCTTCAATAAAATTGTGTAAACTGAGAGTGCTTCCTGGAACACTCACAATACACTTTTGTGGCTATGCATTGCAGAAGAAGATAGATGATAGTAGCCAAGATATCTTTCAGACAAGGCTGTCTGACTTGTATGAGCTACTTACTGAGAATCCCCTGATGAGCTCCTGTGGGACTTGTGTTGCTCAAAACACAGTTTGAAATCTACAGGCCAAGACCAGTTTTAGGAAACCAGTGGTTCTCCAGATGTTGCTGGACCAAAGTTCCATTAATCCCTAGACATAGGGCTGATGGGGTTTGCGTCCAACAACACTGGAGTCAGGCACAGGACCCTAGAAACAAAGTAGCTTTGAAAAGTTGTAGCACCTGTGTGCCTGTCTAAAAAGATCAAGGCACTCCATGTAAAATCTCAATTTGTAAAAAGCTGCTTTTTCCGCTGGAACACTCTCATCTAAATGACATAAATGATACTTGGCCATTTCTCTCTCCACCCCCACCTCAGGAGGAATTGTCTCATTATTCTTTTACATTTTGGCTCGCACAATTGAATTCCACTTTTACAAGAGCAAAATTAACTTCCTCGAGCTAAGAGTTCTCTTGTTTCATCAGAGGTGAGATCCAGCTACTGTAAATTCCTGGCAGGAACCAATGCTTTCCTGTATCCCTTCATTTTATGGAAGCTGTCTTAATATGATTTTCTGTTTTGGCTCAGAAAATTACTGTAACTCCATCTCAGGGCAGGAAATGTGTTTCCTTGAGACTGGAGCTCTGTTGTTACATTCAGAGCTGAGTTCTGCCTAGATCCACTACTCATTCTGGTAATTAAGTGCTAACTTATGAGATGGGAGTGAAGGCCAATTGCCCTGGATGAAATGTGTGGCTGAAGTTCCTAAGTGTTTCCAAGCCATTGGGATGAAAACTTTCCAAAGGAACCGAAGCTGGAAATAGTTTCATTTTCTTTTTCACTTTCTCTCTCTCAGCATTTGTTCCTTTCCCCCTTGATCTTACAGATGCTATCCCTTTTTCTAGTCTTAGAAAAAGAGAGAATGTGTCCCTTTGGACATCCATTCTATTGTGCATTTATGATTATTTGTGCTCAGGATGGTATTGGGGCAGTTATATACAATCCCTCTTTCAATGCAGTTTGTGTCTAAAGAAGTTATAGGGTGGACATACATTTCATTTCCAATGAGTGCATGTCTCATAGTTTCCTGCTGAAATGTTGCAGCTTTTCAGGATTGTTTTGGGTGTTGTTGTTGTTTTGTCCTGCTTTGGTTGTGCTACAGTGTAGGTATGCCCTTCCATTTGACAATAATGCAGTAACATGATGCATTACAGCACAACTAATAAAACAAAATGAGGGGTGGGTGGTCCAAAATATAGCAACTACAAATGCACTGTTGCTGCATCGACATGTTGCAGAATTCACTTTTAAAAGGCAAATTGCAGGAGAAGATGCAGCAGTCAATCACTCTCTCACTTTCTCCAAGCACCCACGCTAGCAAACAAACACACAGGCAACCACACACTCACAAAGCACACACACTAGCAAACACACAGTCGCGCTGCACACACAATTAAGCGATCAGAGTGGCCAAACCTCCTAGCAAGCACTTCCTTGGCTTCTGCTGACCGCAACAAAGACGACCCTGTTGACTTGAAGAAAATGTGTGTGCAATGGTGGGGATGGCTGGCGCGGCTGCGTTTGAGCAGCAAGCCACGCCCCCGCCAAGCTTCCCTATTGGGTGCCCAATTGGGGAGGGGCGTGGCGCCAGCCCTGGAGTTCAAACAGGGGGCGGAGCGCCCCCTGCATGACGCGGGAATCGTCTCCCGCTCACAACCCCTCCCCTCCTGGAAGGAGGAAAGGCTTTGCAGAATTCACTTGCAAAAGAAACACCCATCTTGAGAGACCCAGAGCTATGTCTTGTAGTTAACAAGAGAAAGTAATGTGTTTAACATATTTGGCCTTAGGTGCGTAAACCTATAATAAGATACCATGGCTGGCAGCTTGGGAGATTTTCTGTATTCTTCAGCATAATATCATAGTTTGTACTTTCTTCTGTTCTAAGGGAAGCCTGTGATAAATGTTCCTGCATATGTCCCTAATTTGTATATGAGATAAAATAATACCACACTATATAAAAATCAATTTTTTAAGCTTTGCCTTTAGCTAATTTAAGTAGGTGAAGTAATTGTTCTGCCACGACCATTTGCTAGAGCTCTTTGTAATAAGGCTTCAATGTCAAATATTCAGCAGTTTCCACATTTTTGCTTATTTTTTTTGCCTATTTTTCGTTGGACTGTTCCTTTTTAGCACATCACAGGGTCACTCAGTGATCCCCACTTGGTGTTAGAACTGATTCTGCAGTGTGTAACTTATTTGTGATAGTCCTATTTTTAGGCTGAAGGCTAAATATATAAATGGTGGTAGCAGAGGAGGAGGCATGGGAAATGCATTTCTAGGGAGGCAACTATCTCTAAGGTCAAATTTCCTGAAAGAGAAAGGATAATATATTTCACATTGATGCTCCCATTCTAACTTTTTTTTTTGAAGGGAAGTCCTATTTAGTTTCATGAACTTAAATTTTCAAGAAGGTGTGTTTAAATTTGCAGTCATATTTTAATTTCCAGTTTATAATTTACCGTATTTTTCGCTCTATAAGACGCACCAGACTACAAGACGCACCTAATTTTTGGAGGAGGAAAACAAGAAAAAAAATATTCTGAATCTCAGAAGCCAGAACAGCAAGAGGGATCACTGCGCAGTGAAAGCAGCAATCCCTCTTGCTGTTCTGGCTTCTGGGATAGCTGCGTAGCCTGCATTCGCTCCATAAGACGCACACACATTTCCCCTTACTTTTTAGGAGGGAAAAAGTGTGTCTTATAGAGCAAAAAATACGGTAGTCATAATTTGTGTGTAAAAAGTGACTTCCCTTCATATCCAACAATGGGGGCAGGTACTGATTGGGTTGGACTGTAGTTTTATCTGCAGAACCTGCAAATTAAAATTCCCAAATAATGTTTGTTCTCCATCTGTGAAGAGTTTATCTTTTAATGTGACAGTACCTATGCTTTAGAAGTCTTTGCTGATTAGCCAGGGCTGTAAGAAGGAAATGCCACCCTGCATTTGTCACATGCATCACTGCTTCCATTCTGCTGCAGTTCACCCACTGCCAAAAACTGTTCATGTCAAAATTACGCAAGTTATGTTGTCATCACATTATTTCACTCCATTCATTTCAGTGCAAAGGACTTCAGTGCAACTGGGTGGGACTGGGGCATGTAATCAATTACGTATTTGTGAATTGAATATAACGACAATTGAATGCCGATCGTATCTGATTTATTTATTTCTGTTCTGGAACAAGTTAGTGAACATCTGCAATTACACTCCTGTTTCTGTTTTGATTGGAATTTGCAGGCACTCTTACTATATAGTTTTAGATGTCTAAAACCATTTTATTTCAGCAGACCTACCAAGACATGTAATTTAGTTATGCATAGTTGGGTTGTTGTCTTTTTTTAAAAAAAGAAATGCTACTTTTATCTGTGTATTATTGTTAATTATATTATTTTATGTACACTGCTTTTTATTACTAAGTAGCTTCTATATTTTATCCAAATAAAAATTAATATATATGACTGGTTTGTAAAGCTGCAGTTATAGACATGCTTCCGAAAATGGAAGTTTCTCACCAAACAAAAGAATCATAATGGGGACTGTCCTTAAGAAACTGCTGAAGTTCAGTCCATTTCATTCTTATCTCTACTATGGTGTTCTGATTATGCACGTAAGCATTCATTGTGGAATTTGTCTATTTGCTTTTGATATAGTACATAAAATTTGACATATGCTGCCAGGAAAGAGAGGTTCCAATTGTCTAATTTCCATAAATGTAAGTGTTCCCTTAAGCAGTTAGGAGATGGATTTGAGGGATATTTGGTTTTATCTCACAGCATAAGTGTTATATAAACCCCACTTTTAACACTACTTATGTTACATTTACTGTCACAAGTAGTCTTTGTCACTGCCAAATTACCTCTTTTAAACAGCAATTTATGGCCAAGAAGAAAAATGTTAACAATTGCACTTCTTTAAAAGAAAACACCACACAAATAAATAAATTAGACATAGAAAGTGGTAGAAAGAGTCACTTTAGTCTTGTTTATAGAACGAACGTGTTGGAAGCTGAATAAAAAGGCCTGTTTTTAATTTAATTATGAGTGTTAAAAGAGAATGAAACAACAGAGAGAATAAGATCATTTGATCACAGAAACAGCGTGTCCATGAACTTAATGGAGAAATTGGTCTGCAGAAGCACCATTGAAGTGAATAAGAGATACAGAAGGAGACAGACGCCCCCTCTCAGAAGTTTTCATATCTTGAAAAGAACTCCACAAATTTATGAGCCAAAGCATTTTTGCTTGTCAGGACTGTGAAGTCACTGACGTCTATCAAATTTCAGAGGGGTTCCAATAGCAAAGACCAACCTGAAAAATCTGGCACCTTAAAAACTAACTTGTTTTTACAGTATATGCTCAGCAGTTGCCAACGGCCCAGAGCAGGTGGGGATACATTGCTGACCTGGCTTCCCAATGTTGCATGCTGCTGGTGGTTACCAAGGAAAACAGGCAGCCAGGAGCTTCTTAAGGATGTGAGAAGAACCATGCTGGATCAAGACAATGGTCCATCCAGTTCAACAACATCCTGTTTTCAAAGAAGCCAACCAGATGCCCACAAGTAGGGTCTTAGCAGCAGAAGGCTCTCCCTACCCATGGTCTCCAGCAACTGGTATTCAGAAGCATCAGTGCCTCCAACAAAGAGAGGGATGGAGGAAGAATATTAGAGAGAAGGATAATGGGCTGTAGCTGCTCAGATCCACCCAGAGGCAGGAAAAGCGAGGAGGAGATGGGCTTGGAAAGATGGGGAGAAGGCAGATGGGAACCTTGGAAAGGAGAAGGCAGGGAGCCAAAGGAAGAAGGACAGGTCTAGAAAAACAGACCAGGGAGTGGTGCAGTGGAATGAGAAGAATACCAAGGAAATGTGAGAAGTGATGGAAAGGAGAGGCAAAGGACCAGTTTGGAACAGCCAGTTTATGTCATTGACTATAGACTGCTAGTTTCCCAGCAGTGGCCTGAATGTGTTTGGAACACTACCTGACAAAATCCCATGCTAAGGCTTAAATACACCATGTATTATTAGTGCTTTAATTTGGCTTATTGAGCCTGACATATTATGAGCACTTCCTGCAAGGCCAGGGGCATTGCACATTAAATTGCTAGAGAAAAGCCTTTGCATTTTGCACACTGTTGCCATCAAACACAGAGAACACTTTTATGACTAACGGTATGGCCAGAAGGTTTGTCTGACTGAAGTGCCCATTACGCCTGCTGGTTCTAGGGAAATAAAGATGTCATTGGGAAGCAGGAAGAGAGTTGATGCCTGAATTATTTAATTGTGCCATAAGAATGGTGTGACAACACAGAATCTATCTGTCTTGTGTAATACGAGGAAATAAACATCTTTTGAATGGAAATGCTACAAAAGACATTTGAAAGCGCTGCAAAGCCTATAAAACATCTTGATATGATCCATTACAGGGAAAGTCGCAGCCCAAGTGCCAGAGGTCCCAACCTGCTTTTAAGTGTAGATCCATAATGCATTTCCTACAACAGTTCAAAGAAAAAAATAGCAATTCTCTTGTGCAGTTATATACACCAAGGATCACATTACAGATGGACCTGCTTTATTCTGTATTCATTCAAACTACAATAGTCAGTTTTGTGCTATAATAGTGTGTGTTAGTGCAGTGGCATAACAGTTCCTGTTTCAAAGGGGGTGTCAATATCACAATGGATCTGATTGCACTTACTGTAGAATAGCTTCTCCTCAAAAGCCCTCGTATTCTCAGCTTCCAACCTGACTGAACTGAATGCAGAGAGCAGGCATGGACAAGTCTGTCAATTTGGGGTTCTTTTTCTTATTTTTCTTTTCTTATTTCTAATGGGATGCCAGTGGTGCTGTGGTCTAAACCACTGAGTCTCTTGGGCTTGTCGATCATAAGGTCAGCAGTTTGAACCCCCACGACGGGGTGAGCTCCCATTGCTCAGTCCCAGCTCCTGCCACCCTAGCAGTTCGAAAGCATGCCAGTACAAGTAGATAAATAGGTACCACTGTGGCGGCAAGGTAAACGGTGTTTCTGTGCGCTCTGGCTTCTGTCACAGTGTCCTGTTGTGCCAGAAGCGGTTTAGCCATGCTGGCCTCATGACCCGGAAAGCTGTCTGTGGACAAAGCCTTTCCTCCTCCCAGGAGGGGAGGGGTTGTGAGTGGGAGACGATTCCCGCATCATGCAGGGGGCGCTCTGCCCCTGCTTCAACTCCAGGGCTGGCGCCACGCCCCTCCCCAGTTGGGCACCCAATAGGGAAGCTCGGCGGGGGTGTGGCTTGCTGCTCAAATGCAGCCGCGCCAGCCATCCCCACCATTGCACACACATTTTCTTCGAGTCACCCACCCTCCACTCCCTTTAGATTAGCTGTTCCTGAGACTTTGCTATGGACCTCTGGTTGGTCGCCCTGTTTAACCAGGGGGCCTGGTAGGAGTTTTTTCCAATTGGCTAAATTGGCCCGGCCTCTTGGTTTTTTTCGCCTACCTTGTAGCAACCGTCACAACTTTTGCGGTATTTGGCGGTTAGGCATTGGAATGTGTTGTTGGTGTTTCGGGGGGCAAGGTGTGGCCATCGCCTTCCCTGACAATTTTGGGTATTCCTCTAAGGGGATCCGGCGGTTGTGGATCCTGTCCGATGCCCGTGTGGCGGGGGGCCATGGCACGACCCTCGGTGACATCAGGAAGAGAGCCTATAGTTGGATTAGCATCAACAGGCTTCCCCTACTGGTGGTTAACCCCTCCTCAGACGCACCCCTCTACGAGTGGGTGGAGTCTAATGTTCCGTGGTCCAATGCCTAAGCCAATACCTTCTCACATGCTGTAATCAATAAAGTTGTGGCCTTTACCTTACACATTAACCTTACATTCTGTGTCCACATGTCTTTATTCCCCAAGCGGGGATCGGGTCCTCGAATCACAAACGCTGGCACCCTCAGTCTGAAAGCAAGATGAGCACCGCAACCCCATAGTCCTCCCCATAGGAGGACTTTAACACAGTATTTGCTGATCTCTGCATGGTCTAGATCAGGCTAATCTGCTTGCAATTTCCACTCCCCCCCCCCCACCAAAAAAAATCCCAATCATTTCAACCTCTTGACATAAGATAACTCCAGAGTATTGTGGGAAAATAAAAATTAAAAAAGACACTGATTTGTCCATGGGTGTAGCCAGGATTGTTGTTGGGGGGGGGCAAGCCTTTTGTTAGGGGGGTATCACTTTTGTTAGGAGAGGCAGAACCTCAGTTAGCTATGTATTTTTAATGATTTTTATTGATTTTGTGGGGGCAGATGCCCCTCGCTGCCCCCCCCCAGCTGTGCCCATGGATTAGCCTACTAGATATTGCCTATGTAGGAAGAATTCCACTAAGATAGAAGGAAACCAAAACCTTCTCCCCTTTCCCGCCTGACAAATCTAGAGCCAGTTCTGATTGCATAGTTGCACTATAACCACTATAGCCCAAAAATGTATCTACAGAAGGTAAAATGAAGCAGCAAATAATTTGGGACTGTTTTTGGTGAAATGGGGATATTGGAGTGCATAAATAATGAACATGGCATATTCAGTAAAAACATAGCACTATTTTAATTCTTAGAAAAGTGGAAACATTCCTGAAATATTCAAAAATATATTTTAAAAAGTTAGTTAATCAGGTTGTGGTAGCTAATTACCCAAAGAAAGTAATAATTTACATCTCAGTTTTCTCCACAGGGCATATTTCGTCTTATCAGTTTTTACATGCAACTTAAGATAAAAACCTAGAACACATAATGCTTAAAAGACTCTAAGGACTTTAAAAAAGCTGGGGGAACCTACTTATTAGGGCCTGCGTTCTGGCCAGACCTGCATCTGCAGACGCTGATGTGCAAAACCAGTGGGCCTCTTGCAAACATATCAAACTATACTAATGTGTGTAGTAATGTGCAAATGTGGTTTGAAATACAGCGGAGCGAAATGATCTCACTGTGTTTTAAGCAAGTGTAATGGAAACGCAGAAGACCTTTATATTGCGAGGAATTAGTGGTGTCCAGCAATGGCTCCTCTTGTCCCCAGACCTCCTTTCCGGGGTCTGGAACCATTGACTGAGCCAACCACATTTATTATGTTGTGTTTGGACACCTGATAATAAGGGGGCTAATATCTTTACTATTGCTTTGTCTAGGGCTCATCTTGACCGGGCTTCAAGGCCAACCACCTGTTAAATGAGCACATGTCATGTGATCTCTGAGAACTTTTATGCTTTTAAGAGATAAAAGGGCCTTGGATATTCTCCTTCATGAACCTCAGCATAGAGCAAGACTGTGGAAGATGCTATGTACTAGCTGTTACAGGAGTTCATCCGTTGCTGTTCTGAGGGGTTTCTCAGCAACCGAAGGGAAGGAAGCTGTTTGTTTCTTGCTTTTGCTCTGCTCTTTGTTTTGCTTTCTCATCCTTCTTGTAAATAAAATCTGTTTATCATGGAACAGTATATGCTCTTTTCCTCGTCTGGATCCCAGAATCTGCTGTTTTGGATCCAGAAAAAGAACATCTGCTGTTGGCAGAACAGCCAGTAATGTGTACACAGAATGGGACACAGTAGTGCTAGATAAATACCCGTAGGTGTATTACACAGAAGAATCCAAAAACTACTTTGCAGCACTAGATCTAATGGGCCTATGCTACACAAGGATAGATTTCAATTGAGTGTTATGAGAAACTTAGCGACAATAAGAGCAGCTTGAAAATAGAGCTTATTACCTAAAGGGATGATTGGCTTTCTCTCACCTTGGATTTCTTCAGCAAAGACTGGACATCATCTTTTCGCGATGCTATGCTGCAGTTTTGGATTTCTTGAACCAATCAGGCAGTTGAAATAGATGGCCTGGAATACTCCTTCCAGCTGTTTGATTCTATGTGGGGATGTCTGTGTATTTGTATTGCTGCACCACATGGAAATTCCCATGATGGTTTGAGGTGAGTATGCCATATTTGAAGTATAAATTTTGAGTTAGACAGCACCAAAATGAGGAGATGAAACTGCACATCACGCCAAAGCTCATGTGAGGAGTCTGCATTTCCATTTGAACTGGTGATTTAATAAAGCTGTTGGAAAGGACCCCTTCTCGGCATCCAGAAAGGATTTTCTCTCTCATCAAAGTGAACAATTGGGTCAGCTCCGCATCAAAAAATCTGCCCCATTACTGTGGCCATTCCATTAACGGAGGTGGATTTCCCCCTCTTGCTTACTTTGAATATATTTTCTGCTACTGTACAGCTGGGCTTTCTGCTAGCAGTCAAGAATTGGCTGCCATGATTTGTAGTCAGCATGCTGATTTTCATTTGGTCTTGGCTGAGTACATTTCTCATTTGTCTACTACCATAGCTGTGTCATTTGGTCTCTTATCAGGCAATGTAAGCAGAGCTGCCTACCAGAATGGCCCTGTCCATGTGATAACTTTGGCTTGCATGATTTCATGCTAGCGTACGCTTGAAACATATACTCTCATTACCTTTTTAGGCTTAGCAACAGATGAATATGATGTCACAGTGGGCAGATAAACTAAGGAAATAACACGAGCAGGGCTCATTCCCCAAGTCTTCAGAGTTAGATCTTGGTCCCAAACTTGGTGCTCTTCCTTAACCCTCAAAGTAAATAAGTGACTGAAAAGTCTCCTAACCATTCTGCATGGACTTATGGGGAATCTACAACTTCTGAGTTGATGTTAAGTTCCACCTCCCATCAGCATAGCCAACAAGGGTGGACATGGTTAGCTAAGTGATATTAGCATGCATGCATGACTAAGTTGTTCCACTCCATTCAGGGAATAAATTTAAAGTTGGCATTTCAAGGACGAAGCCTACCTAGTCAGTTTAGAGGATGCTTCTATCAATGTTTTTAAATTGGAGCCTCAGTATGTAATCTTAGGTTAACATAAAACAGTAGAAACTTTTAGAAAATAAATTTCCAGTTTATTCATTTATTTGATTGTAACCAAAAGATACACCAACAAATTCTTAGATTGTAAACAACAACAAAAAACACACATCTGGTCTAGATATTCTTTGGCTGAGACAAATTCTGCTCGCAGCTTGTTTGAATAATGCACATGTCAGATAATTTCCGTTCTTCATTTTAGTAACTGTAAATAATGTTTATAGAAATTATGATGATCTTTAACTTCCTGATGCTGTACAATCTTCTTTTTTGGCATTGCATTATGGTATGTTTGCTTATCTAGTGAACTGACATTCATGGTTATGAGAAAGAAGTTACTGTCATTAAATATTACTCATAAAACATGTATTATATTGATATTATGTGTACTCCTGGCCCAGAAATGGAAGCAACAAGAACTGCCCACATTGGAAGATTGGCAAGTAAAGATGGTCAAATACCATCAAATATCAGCTGGCGAAGCTGATGGGGAAGATTCGGAATCGCTGTGATGATTTGTCCCAAAAGGACTGGGGCAAATTTATACTCTATGTGAAAGAAAATTGCAAACAGTTGAATACGTTTGTAGGTTTAAGTTGAAATGTTTGGTAATGGTAAATTAAGGAGCTGATTTACTTATAAGTAGGTGATTGTTAAAAGATTGATTTAAGGTAAAAAAGTGAATTTAGGAATGTGGAGAAATTGGTAATGAGATATGGAAGTCTGTTAGAGGAAAGGAAGGAGGTTGATGCTTTATTTAAGCAATGTCTTAAGTTATTTTTTGATACTGAAATGTAATAAAATATGGAAAACTTAATAAAAATTATATGAAAAAAAAGATATTATGTGTACTTAAA
The DNA here is from genome assembly GCF_027172205.1 of Podarcis raffonei. Classification (NCBI taxonomy): domain Eukaryota; kingdom Metazoa; phylum Chordata; class Lepidosauria; order Squamata; family Lacertidae; genus Podarcis; species Podarcis raffonei. The sequence goes on along the minus strand of NC_070610.1, from coordinate 28,466,164 downwards.
TATGCCATGTTTTCTACTGATAACATTTGGGGAAAGTGCAGAAGGAGGGCCCCAAGACTATATTTTGCCTCAGGCCCCTGGTTACCTCTCTGTGGACATTGATGCTGAAATGAGGTATAGAATGCACTGCCTTTTGCTTTGTTTTGCTTTTTGAAATAGAATCCTGAATAAATCCAAGAATAAGCCTTGGATTCCTGTTGGGAATCACCCCACTGCCACCGCTGAAACCTGAAACTGTGTCCTGGGTGGATTTGATACTTTAAAAAGCATCCTGAAATTGCTGATGTACCACCAAGTATTTGTCAGAGGAAATGGAAACCCAGTTCTGATTTGTGAATTTGAAAGGCACCATTATTTGGATTCTAATTAAACCATGCTTTGAGGCCAAAAACATACCGAGAAATCCCTGCAGCTAGCCAGTTCAATATTTATTCAGTGTACTTGTCCCAGACGTTACACACCCTAGAAAGAAACAGATCACTGCTTGCCTAGAAGAGTGGAATATAATCTCAAAAGACAGATGTGCATTTTTTTGGCATGGAAAAATAAGGAGTTAGCCCACCCCGCTTTAGAATGCATAACAAATATAGACTTTATTGTCACTGAAATGGGTAAGAAATTGAAATTGGTCCCTGTCTATAAATATTTCCGCATAAAATACAGCAATCAGGGAAGGCTTGATCTCTTTTTCATTCAAATATTTGTGCCGATGTTCTTTTTATAATATTGGAATTTTTAATAGTTTTTTTATTGTAAGTGCTTTCTGATATACCACTTTGAATATTCTACAGAGACAAGCAGCTAAAATGTATATAAGCAAGACAATAAAAATATTTATTTCAATTTCTGCTCACTGACGATTTAGGGTAGGCCAGTAAGCTGCAGATTACCTTTCCCATTCATCTCAGGGCAGATCCACACTAAACCTATAAAACACATTAAGTGCACATTTAAAGCACATGACTCATCTCCCTCAAATCATCATCATCATCACCATCACCATCACCTTGCGGTTGTAGTTTCTCCATCACTGAGCTACCATTTCCAACGCCATTAACAAACTACAGTTCTCAGTCAGTTCTACAGTTAAATGTTTTAAATGTGTATTGAATGCACATTAATTGTATAATGTGCATGTGTTCACAGTAAAATACTGTTGTTCCCACACCTAAGGAGAGGGCGCATCTGCTCTCACACTATCGCCCCTTCATGACTCTGGAGGATTAGTTGCTCTGTGTTATGTACTGAAGTTCTCACCCTGGGCCAGCAGGGGGCTGCTGTAGATAGTTATGCAAATGAAGGATCAAAAGTAACGTTCAGTGATTGGATAGTTTTAGAAAGTTGCTACAGTAATGTTGTACTGGAGCTCTATATAAGCAGGCTGACTGAGCCCTTCAGTTCAGTTCTGTTCTGTTCTGGCCTCTGAATAAACAACAGCTGTTTGAAGAATCGCTGTGTCGTCTGATATGTTCTCCCACAACTTAACACTCTGAAAGGGAGGGAGGGAAGGTGAGGCCCACTGGCCAATAGGGAGACATGGAGCACTTGACTTCATAAGCCTGCTACTCCCACAACTTGCAAGATTGCAGCGCTGTCCCTCCCTCTCTAGTTGCAGTGTGGGCTTGGTGAGTCTGTCTATCAAATGGGTCAAGTAGGATTTTTTGAGAGGGGATTCCTTGACTGGCCTTAGGCCATTCTGTTTTTTGCCTTCTCGCCACTGCTGGGACAGATTAAGTTGGTCCTCTGGGAATTATGTGGTCTGGTAGCCATTGGTGGGCATTGAGTAGGGGCAGGTAAGGAAGTGGGTGAGAAAACAGATGAGGAAATTATGCATTATTGAGAAATGTGCCAGATATAGGCAACTAAAAGCTTTTAAAAGGGATGAGGAGATGGAGCATGACTTGCAGTGATTTTGATGGTATCTCGCCTGTCTCTGAGTGCAGATCCAGGTCATTGAGCCTGAGCTTCCACAGCCAGTGCCCAGTAGATATGTTCTATGCTTATGATAATATTTTATTCTCTTGCTAACTATGCTGTTTCAAATGTGCATTTTATACTCGACTTCCTTCAGTAATGTTTTCTTTTGATTTTTTGGGGTTAACCTTGCTGTGTTAAATGGGCATTCTGTAGTCGACCTCCTTTGCAATGTTTTATTTTGAAATATTTAAGATAATATTTTAGTTTCCTGTTAACCATGTGACCTTGAATCAATACTTTGATGTTTTAATGTGTTGTTAAGCGCTTTGAGATATTTTTCATGAAAATATTAAGTGGTATAAACATGAAATGGAGAAAACGATTAAGTGCATCCTTCAGGGATGTCCCAATGCTCTATATCTGGAGGGACATGGGGTTACCCCTGTACAGTTTAAGTGAATGTTTGACAGGAGGACCTGGGTATGTCGGCTGGGTTCACACCCAAGGTTCTCCTAGCATGGAGGAGGTTATTTCCTCCCCACCTTTAGCTAGGGAGCCACAGCCCACAATTACATCAAATGTCCAAGGGACTGGAGAGGTGCTTCCCAACCAGAATGAGATAAATCCTCCTCAGCCAATATTCCTTTAATTTGGTTAATGTTGGCTTGCAGTTTCTCAAACTTCTAATATGTTAATAAATATAACGTATTTCCAGTGCTGTCCCCTGGGACTTCTTTTGGGTGTGGGAGCAAGGCTGTGATGTTCATACCTCAAAACACTTACCTGCCACCCCCCACCCCCATTTATCCTTTTATGATCGCTGCTGAAATCTGTTTCTCTCCTGTCTGACAGGATCTCAGCAGTAACTGCCAGACCAGCTATGTTTGTCTTGCATTCTGGCCTCCGTTCTTTTTTCCTAGCTCTATAAACACTTCAGTTACTTGGCTACCAGCTTCCACATTCTGACTTGGCTAATGAGACCTTAGCTCTGGCTCTGCTAATTTCCTCCTCGTTTTTTGACAGGGCTGAAGTGCCAGACTCGTGTTGGATGCCAAGTGGAAGACGGGAATGTGCTCCCCTCCCCACCTTCCTACACCGTTCCCAGAAAATATTACAGGACAGTCATTGTTTCTCCCCCAAAATAGCAGAGCAGAGATATGAATGGAAGGAAAGGTGCTGGAAAGAACCTGCTCGGATTGAAAGTATTCAAAGACGTAACTGGCTCCTAGAAAGAAGCTTGTTATACAAACCAAGCCAAACTTTCTATCACTCCTTTGTTTTGTGGCATACTGCAACACACTAATCATATGCAAATAACTTTGCAATGCCATCCGTACTCAGTGCTTAACTGCACAGCCAATAGAACTGTGATACTGCCCTCCTGAGACCGTACCATTTCAGAATGCAGTGATTCCCAAGTCTGGATGCCATAGACGCATCTCCCTGCAGATAAAAAATGACATTGCAAAGCATGGAATATATGGCTGCACTGAAAAGGAGGAGACATGTTTCACGGAAACCATCCCATGGCCATTAATTGCTGCCCCTATCTAAAGAGGCAAAAGTGTTTGCATATAAAAGCCTAAACAACTCAAGACCATGTTGTACGTTGCTTGGAGACCTTCGGGTAATAAAACGACTAACAAATTTCTATTCATGACCCAGTAAGGGCATGAATATCCACAAATGGAACCTAGTTAGTCTCGCCACAACCTAATGATTATCACGTTGTGGTGGTGCAGACAGTGGCGTAGCGTGGGTTGTCAGCACCCGGGGCAAGGCAAGTAATTTGCGCCCCCTAACCCATGGATTTGCGCCCCCTAACCCGTGGATTTGCGCCCCCTAACCCTAACCCCCAGATGTTGCACCCGGTGCGGCCGGCCCCTCCTGCACCCCCCACGCTACGCCACTGGGGGAGGAAGCAAAGCAGAACCTCAAGGGATTTGTTGAAGCTGTTATAAATCAAGTGTTGTTGTTGTTATTATTATTATTCTCATTCATAAATAGGACATGTTGAAAGCTTACCAGTGCCCTGCTGTTGCAATCCTTTACTCTCTGGAGGGCTTTTTTTTAAAGCAGAAAGATGGGTTTAAATGTCTTTTTAAAAAGAATCAAAAGTGGTGTTCACATTTACTAGGCATTATATTCCTACAAAACAAATTCTCATTAACCTTTATTTTTTTTAAGTTAAAGTATGTTTGCTGCTGTTGCAGCACTTTTACCTCACAGCTTTATCCTAACCTAAAACATGCCTGCTTAGCCCCACTGTGCTCCATGGGGGTCGTACTTCCAGAGGAAAGTGCAGAGTTGGACCCAGTCCTATCTTTGCACAGATGGAAAAATTGTCTGACATATATTTGTCAGACGTACATTCTTAAGGGAGGGCATTGGCAAACTCCAGGTCCGGGATATGTGTTCTCCTTTTACTATGGGAAAAGATTTCCCAAAGGTAAACCATCCATAAAAAAAATTATGAATGGGTGGCGACGTGGCAAGCCTACACAGCTCTTATTATCAGGGCTCGTCGCCACTGTCTCCATGCGGCTCGCAAGCCCTTGGCGTCTCCAACCTTTCAGGCGTCTATATTATTATTAATATCCATCCTATACCCCTCCGCCTCGACCGCATCGCCCTGCGTCTCCATCCGCGCGGCGAGATTTCCAGGGCGACAGGGCAGGCGCTGCTGCTATGCAGACTCCCTCACGCTGGAAGCCAAGCCCGCGTCCCATGTTGCGCGCCCTTTTCCAAAGAGGAAGCCGAGCGTGGCGAATGGGACACAGACTGCCATTGTCCCCGCGACATTTTAATAACCCGCACCTACAATATTCAACCTGTTGTTTGCACAGGGGACAACCCTGCGACACAAAAAGAACCCACCCAATGGGGGCCGGCAGGCAAAGCGCCTGGGCAGAGAGACTCGGCGCTCCCAGGCGCCACGGTCCTCAGCCGAGGGGACTCCCGCGCGGCGTGGGCGAGGAGGAGGAGGCGGCCCCCGCACCCGCGGTTTCCCTCAACAACCGCCTGGGCGTTTTGCCCGAGAGGCACGCCAAGGGCGCCTCACTGCCCTTCCACGTGAGAAGGACCAGGCTCGCCGCTCCTCCTTTAAAAAAGGGGAAACGGCGAGAGGTTTCTTGGAAGACGCGTTTGTTCTGCTGCCTCCACTCTGGGAGGCTCGCGCGTTTAAAATCCAAATGGCGTCGTGCCAGCTGCTGGGAATTGCACTTGTTGGGGATGCTCCCCGAGTCGCGCCCCCCCAGATTTTGCGCCCGGTGCGGCCGGCACCCCTGGCACCCCCCACGCTACGCCACTGGGTGCAGAGTCAGGTTTCCCCCCACTGATCACACCAGTGTTATGGTGTGTACTCCTTGCTGTTCAAGAAGTCTTAACTGGACTGGTCACACCAGCTTTTGCAAATGCACCCACTGTATTTACAAAGGAATTTCCTCTTGACCCGAGCCTCCTGATTTTAATTGCTGTGTTGTTTTAATTGGATGATGGTTGCATATTTCAATGATGGATGTTTCTATTTTATTTTTCGTTGATTTGGGTTTTGGATATGTAAACTGCTCAGAAGCCTATTTTGGCATTGGTTTACCAGGAGCCTGATTTCCGGCCTTGCCGAGGCAGAAAGGGGCATGAGGTATCCTCTCTCAAATCCATGGGGTGTTTCTGCATGCTGTTGCCAACCACATGGAAGAAGAGTGGGGCCCATCTTAAGGGAGCCAATCAGCATCCATGCTTGTGTTCCACTGGGCAGGGCTTGAGAGCAGTCCAGAAAGAAGACTCTGCTTGGTCCCAGGACATAAAGGAACTCTCCTCACCCCAGAGTGCAATGCCAAGAAAAACACTTACCACCTGCTATTCAGTACCTACTTCCTTGCTGTCCCAACTGGTTGCTGAATTTCTCAAACTTTTTTTCTTATCTTCCTGTTGAACAAACAGTGTGGCGTCATTATTAGAACATTAGTACTGGTAAGACCAGAAGTGAGGAACAAGATGCTATTGGACTCACACTTCCATCAGCCATAGCCAAGCATGGCCAGTGTTCAGGGATGAGGGCTGTGGTAGTCTAGTAATATCTAGATGCCCACAGTTTTCCCACTTCCGGAGTATGCTGAGGTTCAAATCTCCATTGTCCATGAAACTCACTAGGTGACCTTGGGCCAGTCACTTTGTCAGCCTAAACTACTTTACACGATTGTTGCAAAGATAGAATTTGTGTTTGGGGGGGTCTATGTACAGTGGAACCTCGTGTTACGTACCGCCCTCCTTGCAAACACTGCAGGTTATGAGCTCTGCTAACCTGGAAGTAGATGCCCCTTGTTGCGAACTTTGCCCCGGGATGCAAGCGGAATTTGCATGCCGGCAGCGTGGCAGCAGCAAGAGGCGCCATTAGCAAAAGCGTACCTCATATTATGAGCAGTTTTGGCTTAAGAACGGACCTCCAAATGAATTGTTCATAACTGGAGGTACTACTGTATGCTGTCTTCTGTCCAATAGAAAAACAATATTTCAACACTTCACATACAGCAGTGCCAATTCAGAAGGATAAGGTTCCACAGTGACTCAGTGCGTCATTGTGATGTCATCTCAGTCCCATTTGTCTTTAGTTGCATTACCTGAAGACAAGTGAAAAATGGTGCTCAGCATCCAGTGAGTTAAATTAATCAGCAGGCTTAAAAAATAAGCAGGGAAGAAGTTTCCCATTGAAAGTCCCTATTTCATAGAAAAACTTTAAAAATATATTGCAAATGTGTCACACTCCTAGCACTTCTCTTCATTTGCTAGTTTTCTATTATCAGAGAGGGAGGGTTGGGGGTGGCGGCATGGGAAACATTCAGCTAAGTGATCTCTTATTTTCATCCTGAAGTGTACAGAATAATACAAATGCATCTTGTATGGTTTGTTCTGGTTTCAGTTTGAAGCTCTTATGCTTTTTCATTGTTTGAAAGTGTAAAACTGCTGTTAGCCACTCTGAGTGTGGAAAAGGTAGTCTGAATGATCAGATGAATGAATGGATATAGCAGCTTCAATGATATCATCTTTGCTAGGTCTTTAAAGCTATAATAGCTTACTGCATTTCATCTTCCTGATGTGGGGGGGAAACTGAAATCAAGGCCATTCACATCAGTACGTTTAGAGGAGAGAAAACATGGTTGCTGCCATGTTCTCAGGTTTCTTGTTCTGTATCCTCCATGAGTCTTTGCCAGAAGTGGCCAATGCGGACTCCCACTCCCTTCATCGCAGACCACTGACCATACTAGCTGGTGCTGATGGGAGTTGTATTACAGGAGGGCGAGAATTTTGATTCATTTTGCATTTAAAAGCAAACTTACCCAATTTGCATTGAACAAAGTAACATGGGAACCAAAACACAATCATCCACACTTCCTCAAATATTGCAATGCTGCTCTGCAGCCAAATCTGTGAAAAAATAGAGTAAACTGTAAATAGAAGTACATAGTGAAAATAACAAACAACAATGCATTCTATTGGGGGAAGTTGCTTCACCCTCCCCCTAAAAAATGTGTATAGCAGGAATATTGCATACAAAAGTATTAAGAAATATTATTATTATTAATTGAATTTATATACCGTCCTATACCCGGAGGTCTTAGGGTGGTTTGCAGAACAAAATTCACACTAAAATGCTGCTGCTGACTTTAAAAATTGCAAACTGGTGTGGAAATCTGGATAACTGAATACTGGGGGGAAAAGGAGAAATTGAAATTGTCAGTTTTGGCCCCAGTGGCAACCTCCAGATATTGGAATTCTACTCCCATCATACTAGACTATTGGCTATGCTAGCTGGGACTGATAGGAATTGGCATCCAAGAACATCTGGCAAGCAGTGGTTCCCACTCTGCAGCTGCAGAAGTTTACATGAAAATAACAAAAGGGATGAGGAAGATTGAACTGGAGAATGAGTAGGTTACCACTCCTGCTGATTCCCAAAGGAAGAATTCTCTGCACCTCATTTTTATTCTGCAGGCAGTTGCATCCAAACAATTAGAGCTGTCACCTGATTAAAGAAATCTTAGTTGGCAATCACAAGATGGATTGATCCACTCTGCATACATAAACAATCTCTGGAATGGCTGGCCATCCAGATAAATATTATACAGTTTGTAATGAACGAGATATATAGATTTAAGTGGGGGGGAAACCACACACTTTACGTTGGAAAGTAGATTGCTGACTTAGAGAAAACCCTGAAGAGTTAAGCAGAGAGAAGAAGGAAAACCAGAAAATAAAAGAGAATTGCTGGATCGAAAACTTTTATTTCCTTTCTTGCTGGGGCTGATTTAATGGAGCCAAAGAATACTTGGAAACTCACCAATGTTTCCACACAACTTATTGTCAATTAGCAGCATGCTACCTGGTAGCTGAGTTGTGAAGCTGATGAAGTTTCTCCTTAGCACCACCTTTAGATGTAGCAAGCGATGGCATTGGAACACAATTTTGGCCAGGCTTCGAAGTTAGTGTGCTCATTATTTTACATCCTCTCAAAGAGTAAGCCCATCAATAGCTGCCCAGATGGTTTTTCTTCTGTCTTCCCCCTGCTGGTAAGCAGCACTTCTGTCACTGAGGTTAGCACTCCAGCCTGACTCCTCAGAGATTGGAACTTGTCTGTGGCAGTGGTCTGTGACACATTATATATCTGTTCATCTTTGCTACTTCCTTGCCCTATGGTCTTTTCTCTGAAGCAAGATCGTAGCCACTTAGGACTCCCTGCTATCTCATGTCAGGCTGGTTAGCCTCTGGTTCCTTCCCACCTAGACTGTGGGGATATTTGGAATTCTCATTGAAGGGGATCAAAGGAGAGCAAAGGCTGAGATTTAGGCCTGTCTGTAACTGTCAGCTGCTGTGATAATAAAATAATGAAAATAGCCTTGATTCTGTGTTAAACCCAGCATCTAATTCTATTAAGTGGTTCTTCACCTTCTGTTCCTTTGCAGTCACACACACACAACACACACACACACATTTTTTTAAGTGTGTCAAAAAATCCTTTAGCCTTTCAGAAGAGAGGTATTTTTGTTTTTGTTTCTTGCAGTCTTGCAGGCTTTAACTACAAAGTGGCATTTTAAGAAAGGAAAGGAGTGGAAGGGGGTCAGAAGTTTGCCTCCATCTTTGACTCGGTTGCCGTGACCTTATTCTACACAAAATGATACAGTTTCATTGCTTTATTATCTCCATTCTAAAAGGCTATTGTCCCTGGCAGAGTTAACCAGCGGAGAAAAATAAATAGCCCAGAAAAGGGTTCTACAGGTGCTGCAACACTAATGGAGTTTCAATAGCAGGCAAAAAAGATTGCCATTCAAAATTTGGTGGATAATGTAGCTACAATTTTAAAATATATTGTCTATTTGAGTTGTATTTAAATGAAATATTATTTTATTTTACTTTATTTTAATGATGTTCTTTGTTTTGGGCTTGAAGAGTGGGATTAATATAATAGCATATCATATTTTGGTTTGTTTCCCCCAAAAATATTTTTATTGAAAGTTTTCAGCGTAAGATACAATAAAAACCAATGTAATCTAAAAAAGAAAAAAGAAAGAGAGGAGAGAAAATAAGAGAGAATAAAAAGAAAGAAAGAAAGAAAGAAAGAAAGAAAGAAAGAAAGAGGCAAAAAGAAAAGAGAGGGGGGAAATGAATAGATATAAAAACCCTCTATTACAAGTGCATCATATCCTTTATCCATATACAGAAAAGTAGACCTCAGCTCTCACATGGGAACTTCTGTTTCTTTTGCCTGATTCCCACCCTCAGAGATCCTTTCTAGTCCTCCTCTTCCTCCTGTCCCCTTCTTGTGTGCATCCTTGTCAGTTCAGGATGGAGGACTTCTAAAAATTAAAAAATTATAACAGCTAAGTTAAGAAAAAAGGAAATAAAAAAGACCAGGTTTCCAATTCACAATCTGCCAATTGTTTGTGTAATTCAGATTATTCAAAACACACACTACATAATAACATCTACCTATAGCACATTATATAGCTCCTTATCATTCTGCCAGGCATAGTTCTTCTCAGGCGTCCCATATCCATCTTTTTCCCATCTAGAAGTACAGAAGTGGTTGTATAAGAACTTGATTTGGAAGTTGTAATTCAGCTAATCAATGGGAGGATGGATAACGGATGCACAGGTACGACACTGCGGTTGGGGCAGCTTACAACTCATGGTGCCACCCACAGGATCACCCTGGGAAGGTATGAGGGCGACTGGTTCACAAATAAGGCCACATGGTTGTTGAGACACCATTTGTATGAACTTGTCCCTCCATTCAGTTGTTGTCAAATGAATTCCAGGGAAAGGCTGTAGCTCAGTGGTTGAGCACTCAGTAAGGCCCTTGTGGTGGTCCCATGGGTAACCCAAGAGGCGAGGTCCAAGTCCGGTTCAAGGTCAAAGGTGCAATGAGGCAGTCCATAGTAGCTGAAGATGGGTGCAGGGCAGGGAGTCGGGTGAAGTCAGGAACAGGCATGGAAGCAGGGAACCAGGGTGGGTCAGGAGCTGTGGCAGAAAAGCAGGACAGGGTTCAGGCAGGAACTAGCAACCAACAATATTGCTCCCACAACTTGGGACTGGGGTTGGCCAGCTTTTATCTGCCCCAAGGCATAGGGCGGCCCCGATCCTCTGGTGACTCCCCTCTCCTGGCCTGGAGGTGAGCACTCCTCCTGCAGGAACTTAGTTCCCTCTGCCTCTCTGCCCTGAGCCTCTGTAGCTCTAGGAGAGGCTGGAGGGTTACCAGACCCAGAGACAACCTCAGCTTCCTTTGACAGGGCTGAGAGTGGAGCACTTGCAGGCAATGGGTCCTCCATCAACTCAGGAGCCAGAGCAGACTCAGCTGGTGCCTGCACCTGGTGCCTGCAGGTGAGGACCCTTCAGGCTCATGCCCCAGCCCCAGCTAAGCTGGTTCTGGAGGTGGGGAATCCTGTGCAGGCTGGGATCCCTCAGGTTCAGCATCTGAGTCCGAATCCCAGGCCGTCACACCCCTTGGCTTAGTCCCCAGCGTGTCTATATAGGACCTTTGTCTAAAACCCCAGAGAGCGAGTCAGTGAAGATAACGCTGAACTAGCTGGACCAACAACATCTGACCTTCCACTGTTCATACTTATTACAATGCCAGCAATGGGGGTAGTGCTTTCTGAAGCTGTAGCCATCCAAGCAATAAGGCTGCCAAGTGTACAGTCCCCATTGTGGAAGCAATGGTTCACTGAAACAGCAGCTCCACCCAGGCACAATTCTGTTGTGAGATTTATGGCACTCTGTTTGCCTTGAAGGTGATCATGTGGGAGCTGCTTACCACTGCTAAACATCTGCAATTTTAATGTACAAGATTTGCACAGCCTTTGTATCTGAGCATCGGCTCCTTGGGCTCTTGCCAAATAAGAAACAAGCCCTTGATTTACATAGTGACTTGTCCCCTGACAGAAAGTTTGTCACCAGGCTTTTATGTGCACCTTGTTGGCGTGGGCTTTCATTTGCTGGCTGGCATCACAGGTTTCCCCTCGTAATGTGTGATACTCTGTAAATAAATAAAACCCCATCCTGAAGACTTGCAATTGCATTCTGCAGATATATGTATTTCTGCAAACTGAAACAAGCAGACGAAATATGAATGGCGCTGCTGGAGAGCAGGCTGATCACCGGTGCAATTTGATCAGCAGACGGAGGAATGGCAAAGGGTGGTAGACAGATAAAACAGTACAGGCATTGTGGTAGCAACTGTGAAATATTAGCCTTATTCAGATGGCCTCAATCCCTCACATGATGAGGAAACTACAAGAGCTGCCCACTTCATCAATGTCCCACTTCATCAATGGTATTGAAAGCAGAATCACGTATAATTGTGCCTTAATTATCATGAACAGAAATAATCCTGAATACACAAGAACATGACATCTGGAGTGTCTTGCAAACAGCTGTGGCTGAGTACACACCACACATTTAAAGCAAGAATCCTGCGAACTGTATTTTGCTAAGGATACTGGGAACAGTAGTTCTGTGAGGGGTGGACTACAACTCCTAGGATTCTAGGAGGAAGAGGATCTGCTTCAAATGTGCTCTGAATGTGTGATGTGAACAAATCTGGATCTCTGAGCTGATGCATCCTGTGGAGATGAAGGACAAAAGAAAGACTACCACAATTCAGAATAGACAACTCTTCTTTTACTTGTGGTCCCTTTGCAGCAGCATCCTCAGTTTCCTCGTAACGACTCCAGAAGAAGGAGGACACATTTGCATGGGATCTTCTACCTATGAGCATTCGCTACAGTAGCAAAAGGGCAAGAAACTTATCGCAACACACAACTAAGCACTGGTACTTCCACAAGTGACCTTCAGGAAACGGAACATGCAGCATGCTCTTGGTTGCTTTCGTACAGGGTATGCTTCTTTTCAAACCCTGTGCATTGAAACATGGGTGAGATGCAGGCATCTATGAATATGTCACTGTCCGTGAAGAATAGAAGGTTCTACTCCATCTCTGGTTATGGGTTACAGTGGCACCCCTCATTGATAAAGTGATGCAGGGATCTTCTAATGTAATTCACTACACAGTCATGAAACCTAGCTACCACTCCAATGTCCCATCTGTACTGAAAATGTGCAGATTCAGTTCCTTCCCAACAATTCATATATCTCTTTCCTCCCACAACATTCATGCCTTTCCTGAATTCCCCTTCCTAGGTTCCCTCTTTAGTCTTCTTTAATCCACACAGCACACGATCCCACACCTCTGTTCTTCTTACTCCACCTCCTGCTTGGAGAAGAAAAGCATGATGTTCAAAAATGGGCAACTGTTGTCCAGTCACCAGCCATCCTCTGATGCCATGAAAAATCAGCTTGCACCTCCAACACCACAATTGTGCTGACACCTGCATTCTTTGTAGAGCAGTTGTAAGCACCCTTCTGTCCCCCAAGCCACAGGTAGTAGTGGGGATGGAGGTGTGCTGGTAGGTTGCATTCCAGTGGCGAAGGCTAGCGACAGTTGTGGGTATAGTCTGGGATGGTGGTGAGTGAAGCCATACACACACACACACACACACACACACTTTTAGGATTCAAATCCGGTGCATGTGCTATGATTTTTTATTGATGTGTTGGTTTGTGCCCTTAGGATTGCAGTTTGAGATGTTCTGTGTTCTCCATAAGGATCTGCAACTGGGTGGCTGTCTGTATATTTTGACACTGAACATCTCTTTATGATCTTCAGTGAGTTTTCACTATCAGCTGCTAATTCTTTCAATAAAAGGCAATTGATTAAATGTCTTCCTGTTGATTTGTGTCTTTAATTAAGCCAAGCTGGCTACTTGTTCACCATTGAAATCAAATCAAATGCAACTTAGCTCCTAGAGAAGCCATATTTCTGTTTCAACCAAGACAAATTAATATGACTTCAACGGGTTGTACCCAACCAAGTTCTACTCAGAGTAGATCCACTGAAATTAATGGAGCTAAGTTAGTCAAGTTCATTAACTTTAATCAGTCCACTTTAAGAAGGAGTAGTAGTGGCTACAACCCAGTGATCTATAAAGTATTAATTTACTACTTACCTGTATTGAACTGAGTACAGTTCAGAACTGTGTGTCAGAACTGTGTTGCCTACACTAACAAAATTTGGCAATCTTGCATACCTCAGCATTAACATGTTCAAAATGGTTTGGTTGAAAAAGAACAGATGTCTCTAGTTCAAAGAACTAGCATACCCAAAGCTGGGGATTTGCATTGGGGTTGGCTATGCCCTCATGCCCTACTCTGAGGCCTCTAACTAAATAGGATATTAGCCAGATGAATGAATCCAGCCTGTCAATTGTTAACTTTTATGGAAGGATGGAAATTCCTTTTACTAGATATTGTGACAATCTATAGATAGACTGTCCATCTTATCTCCATTGATCCAACTTGCTGTCCTTTTTTACAAGGGCTATATTTTATTTTAGTTTCAAATAAGGGAAGAATTGTCTTGGGAAACATTTGGACAAGCAACAGAGAACTGAAATAGGAGCACATACAATGTAAAATTATAGCTTCAACTCCAGGGCAAACTATTTTTCATGTATATTATTACCGCAACCAGCAAATTTGTGAAACTATGTTTAGGTAGCAGTAGCTTGACTCTTATTCAACAAGCCTTGCTTGAAAAATTGATAATTCTGACATTTTTGAGAGAAGTACATCCTGTGGAACATATAAGTTCTAATAAGTTAAAAGCTTTCTGAACTATTTTTCTTATAAGTGGAATATCCCCCCCCCTCCCCGCCTTTGGTCCGGAGGGTGATAATGAAGACATTTTCCTATTCTAAAGTGTGGCTTCAAAGGTTCAGGGAAATGATTAAAGGCCTATAAATCTTTTCTGAGGTCTCCTTGAGCAGAGCTCTATCAAAACATAATTTCCAAATGCTATCATTATCCTTAGCTGTATGCCTATATCTCAGCTAAACAGGGAAATGCACAAAGCTGAATAAACAGAAATGGATATTATGGTGGGTAATAACGTGCTAAAGAAAGGATGTGCCATCATAAAGCAATTGATAATGTTGTGCCTCAGCAATTCTCAGTCATTTTTAATGTCTCACATAGCATTGTCCTCAAACAGAAAGATATGGCCAAGGGGCTCAGGAGGAACAGCCGGGGGGCAGCTATTGCTGCTCCCCAACAGCACCTGCTGCTTGAAGCAGTTGCCTGATTTTGCCTAATAGGCTAGCCCTGGGAGTATGTTCTCTCTCTCTCTCTCTCTCTCTCTCTCTCACACACACACACCTCTGAGATATCTGGGAGAAGATTCAGCTAAAGCTATTTAAGAGACTCATTATGTTTTGGAAAGGAACTTTCTGGAAGGTTTATGTAGGAGGGTGGAGCCTCAGCCAAACAAAAAGTGCAACTGTGAGTGAGCCAACTAGCACAGAGTAGAATCGTCAAAAATAAATACAAAACCCATCTTATGAATTCATAATAAACTAATCATTATATTGAAGAAATCTGATGTCTATTTTTGCTGGCACACCTAAGAAAACTTAATGGATCTTTTCCCCAGCCTTTTTTTTTAATGGTGAGGCCTTCCCACACAATTTCCATTCTTGCAATATCTCTTATTGTTCTTGCTGATAGGAAGCAGGTAACATCAGCGGTGGGGTGCTGGTGTCAATCACCCTCAATAAGATTTTAAGGGCTGCAAATATGTTCCTACATTCCTGGGAGTAAGTTGTCAGAGTTGTTCAGAATCCCTAATCTGGACCGTGAGAATGAATTTTCCACTCCAAGACATGAAAACAAGTAATATATAAAAATTAAAAGGAAACAAAACCCGAAGTAACACATTGCACTCAAAAGTAGCAGGCAATGCAGTTCAGTCCTTTAAGTTCTTTAAATGCAGCCCAGGAATTTATCTCTCTAATCCCAGAGAGAAACTCCATTATGCTGGAAGCTTCTTCTCCCAACACGCTAAACTGGCGGTCTCTGTGCTGGCTTCCCACAACACAGAGATGCTGAGCTTCTCAAGTTTCAACTTCTTGCTGACAAGGGAGCTGCTTGGGTTTCTAGTGAGGAGTCATTGGGTAGTCTAAACACTCTGAAATGGAAATATGGCAGTCTTCAACTTTCACCTAGTGTGGGACTTCTCACTTAATGCAAACTTCTTCAAATGCAAACCTTTACATAAGTTTTAACTTCAATGAATACACACATTACATTTTGCGCACATCAGACTTATAACTTTAACATAAGTCCCACTGAAATTGTCCTGAATAGGCTTTGTCCTATAAAATTTATTTTTAGAAGAGGAAGGGCTCTACCATTGCCCCAGAAGAAATCTTAGAGAGCTCTTAATCAGTTTCTCTCACTTACAATTGTTCTGGTAGATAGACTTCAGTTTGCCA
Organism: Podarcis raffonei; assembly: GCF_027172205.1. Lineage (NCBI taxonomy): Eukaryota > Metazoa > Chordata > Lepidosauria > Squamata > Lacertidae > Podarcis > Podarcis raffonei. The sequence continues at coordinate 28,450,367 of NC_070610.1, read as the reverse complement.
GCTCTTCCTGGATTAAAATTCCCTGACAGTCATGCTGATTAGAGAGCCCATCCCTTGATGGCATGTACTCTGTACTTGAAGTAGATGATTTAGAATGGAATGCTTTATCTTGTGGGCATATATCTTTCTCAACTTGTTTCGATTTGGGTGCTGGACAGACCAATCTATCTGGATTAAAAGCAACTGAAGGATCTATTGGTACCACTTGTAAATCATTGGTGTGTGTTCATAGCTCTCTGCATTTTTCAAAGTACAGATGAGGAGAGACCCTGATATTGTTATACACTCAGTGTCATGGCACATGGGCATAACTTGAGTTCTGGAGCTTGTTGACAGGATTATGCATTCTTACAATCTATGCAGAAGGAAGTCCCATTGAATTAAAAGGGTCTGGGCTGCTGATGCCAGCATTAGTAATATGATCCTGGTGATCTCAGGTTTACTGGACAGGTGTTTGGTCCAGTGAGTAGAATTCCTGAAGAGGGCTAATGATTCTGCTGTTTCAGTGGTCATTCTGTTGGAAGCCCGTGGAAATATACCCAGTTGATTGGATTTCACAGGATTTCACTCAGTGTGTAAAATTTAATATTTTAAAAGACTCACAGCATCAAGAAAACAAGATCCAATTTTCTCAGAGCACTCAAAAGCACTTTCCCAAAGAAATCTGTTATAACAAACTTTCCACATACATGCTGCCTTTGACTTACTGCAGCTCAGTATAATTTTGTCAAGGGGGAAAGTATTATTGTTGCACACAAAAAATGCTCAAATGGTTGAGCCATTTTTTGTTTCAGAGTTCATTTAAATAAACTAAGCTTGGAAAGTGTTCGCCTCTGGTGCTTGTGTTTTTTAAAGTTGAGAGCAATTGAAAAGAGAAAGCTTTTCTTAATGGTGGAAATTTTTATGGAATCAAAAATAACTTGTGCCACTCTGGAAAATGACTGTCATGAAATCTCCACTTTTGTATATTCAGATTCCTACCTATTTTCGGCAAGCAAGTCTTTTTGGCATGTAAAACAGACATATCTGAATGAAGGCCAAGCTAGACGATATGCCAATCACAAAATGAACAGTTGTGTGATTCACTTTTTAAGAGTCAGATCCAAGACATGGGGATCAATTCAGATTTTTTAAAAATCTGGCATGTGGGGGGCTTAACACTTGCCCCCTTCAAGTTCTCAATCAGGTCTAGGCAACTGCACCTTCTATTTTTCTATCCCTTGAATAAATATTCATGCAACACTTTACAAAATTTAAAAAGTAGGCAGCCACCCTAAAATATAGGGAAAGGAGTAAGGCTGACAACCAGCTCAGTGTCCAGTTCCTTGGTATTCACCTCTCTCATTTCAAGTATGGTTCTAGGAGGAAGCAAGATGCAAAGTACATGATTATATTTCATAGCTACAGCAGGATATCTGGCCCTTTGAAACCTTGGGCTATTAAGAGCCCATTTTCAATGTATGTTTGAGAGCAGAGATTGGACTCAGGATGCCACATTTAAATTAGTCATTTAGTGCAAATAATTAGCTATAAGGCCATAAGTACTATTTTATGGATTAAGATAATAGGACATTCAGGAGGTTGATTTAGCTTCTGTTTACTTGTGAATAAAATGAAATTCAAGTGGAAGTCTGCAGGGAAGCTTAATCATTAGCTAATTCTGGGGAAAGCAATATTAAATATAATTTAGTGTTATCCTAAACCAGACTTCACCTCTTGAATTTCCCATTTAAAAACTGCAGTTGCATGACTGAAGATGTTTACAAATACCGTTATGCTCACCGCTGGGAGGAAGAAAGGATGAAATCTGAAAGGATGATCCAGCCATGCAATCCTCCATTGAAAAGTAATATTTTCACGAGCATTTCAGAAACATCCAGCGCAATTCCAGTGCTATGTACCACCATACAGATTAATCAGTAATACATTCATGTGCAAACGTATGTGCAATTGCAGCGATGTACGCTGACTTGTTTAATGAGAATGGTGCATTTTCCTGTCACGGAACAAATGAAAGTGATACTGAAGCAGAAGTCAAAAACAAAGGCAAAAGTGGAAGTTAGCGGTATCATCAAATGGAAGTGGGCCACAGCACTACATAATGCTAATTGCTGGAAGAGTCTGTAGCTCAGTGGTAGAGCATCAAGTTAAATTACCAGCATCTACAGGTGGGGCTGGGAGGAACCCCATCTGGAACCTTGGAGAGAAACTGTTGCTCACTGTAAAGGTAAAGGACTCCTGGAAGGTTAAGTCCAGTCAAATTTGATTATGGGGTTCAGTGCTCATCTTGTTTTCCGGCCGAGGGAGCCGGCATTTGTCCACAGACAGCTTTTCTATGTCATGTTCTGCCCAGACCATAGCTGTCAAGTGTCCCTTATTCGAAGGGTCAGTCCCTTATTCCAGCACCATGTCCCACTGCTGTCCCTTATTGATGGATGTCCCTTAAATGTCCCTTAAACGATGTCCCTTAAATTTCAAAGGAAGCAGCTCCTTTCCCTCCCTCCCTGCCGGCCAGGGAGGCTCCAACTGTGTTGCTTAGCTGTGTTGCTCACCCAATAAGAAGTCTAAGAATGACTGAGGGGGTGGAGCTTGCATGCCTTGTGTGTGGCTAGTTAATGCAAGCTGAGGGGTTTTTTGAATGCTGGACGCCATTTTGTTGCACGTGCTGCTGCAAACTTTGCAGTGCAAAGCCAGGTGGGGAGCCATCTTAAGTTGAGGCTGCATAGGCCTTGTGGTGCATGTGATTCAGATTCTATTCAGTTGAACCTCTGGTTACAAAGTTGGTTGGACAGTGTTCTCGAAGCTACCAGCATGAGTTTGACCAGACTGCAGGAGGACAGGAAGACTGGAGTGCCTGGAACAGGTGAGGCTGCAGGTCCCTTATTTTGGCTGCTGGCCCCCTATTTTCAAGGCTGCTGGTCCCTTATTTTCAAATCTGTAAGTTGATAGCTATGGGGGCCCAGACACGGAGGTCCAGGGCCAAGGGCCTTCTGGCAGTTCCCTCACTGTGAGAAGCAAAGTTACAGGGCAGAGGGCCTTCTCAGTAGTGGCGTCTGCCCTGTGGAATGCCCTCCCATCAGATGTCAAAGGAAAAAAACAACTACCAGACTTTTAAAAGACGTCTGAAGGCAGCCCTGTTTAGGGAACTTTTAATATCTGAAGGACTATTGTATTTTAATATTTTGTTGGAAGCTGCCCAGAGCAGCTGGGGAAACCCAGCCAGATGGGTGGGGTATAAATAATAAATTATTATTATTATTATTATTATTATTATTATTATTATTATTATTATGGCCAGCATGACTAAACCGCTTCTGGCACAATGGGACACTGTGACGGAAGCCAGAGCACATGCAAACACTGTTTACCTTCCCATTGCAATGGTACCTATTTATCTACTTGCACTGGCGTGCTTTCGCTGCTAGGTTGGCAGGAGCTGGGACAGAGCAATGGGAGCTCACCCTGTCACGCAAATTCGAACCATGAACCTTCCGATCAGCAAGCCTAAGAGGCTCAGTAGTTTAGACCACAGCACCACCTGTGTCCCACTGGTCACAGATCACTGTAGAGAATGCTGAAGTATATGGGCCAATGACTTGGTAGAAGGCTATGTTCCTAGTTTCTTCCTATGAGATTCGTGACAGAAAACCCAGTAAGCAAAGGCTGTATTCTGAAATTGGTTCATATATTCTGTCAATGCATGACAACACAAATGATTCAGGGAGGGAGCCACATACAGTTGCTCTTCAAGTTTCATTCAGGGCTGGGGATTGGTGAGGAATTTGATTCAGTTCACATTTAAAGTGCAATCTATAGAATCTGAACTTTCTGAAACACAGCCAACCTTCAAAATCCATACTTATGCAATGTTTGTGATGCAGTACTCCAATCAACTGATTATTATTATTATTATTATTTTAAAAATACATACATCCAGGGCAAGTGTTCCTAAAAATGATTTGATTCATGAATATAACATGCAAAAATGCATTATATTGGGGAAAATTGCTTGCAAAAATGTGTACAGTGGTTACAGATGCTTCAGGTTACAGATGCTTCAGGTTACAGACTCCACTAATCCAGAAATAGTACCTCAGGTTAAGAACTTTGCCTCAGGATGAGAACAAAAATCGTGCTCTGGCGGCACAGCAGCAGTGGGAGGCCCCATTAGCTAAAGTGGTGCTTCATGTTGGGATACTGCCAGGGAGATAAAGTCCATCTGAGCCCCCAAGCTCCTTGCCGGACGATCCATCGACCTCCCGTAGTCAGGCAATATCAGCAATTCAGCGACACTAAGCCTCAGGCTTAGTGCACACTATAACAGCAGAATTCACACAGCATGAAGTTGCACAAGCATGAGAGCAGGACATGCATATTTACAGTTTTATTCAGCGTTGGTCAGAACAAAGAAGGCATGACCATCTGCTCCGACTGCTCAGGCAAAACAGCCTAAATCGAAAGGAACTTACAACATAAACATCCTGTGAGACAGGAACTTACGCAGGCTGTTATACAAACATCCTGCTCCCTTTTAAGGTGGAACGGAAATATCCTAACATCCTCCCCCTTTCCGTGTAACCTGTAGTACCTGTGGTTCAACCCAATTGCAACCTTTGTGCGTAAACCTTCAGTTGTTCTCTGTTAACAACCTTAGACAACAGATCAGCAGGAATTTCATTTCCTGGCATGTAGGACACCTGAATGAGTCCTTTCTGAATACACTCTCTTGCACGATGTAGCTTAATCTGCAAGTACTTGGTTCTTTGCTTGCAACTCTCTGAGTTCAGCAAAGCCAAACAAGATCTATTGTCTTGATACACTTGTATAGGACATTTCACAGAAACCCCAATGTCCTTAAACAGTTGCATCAACCATTCACAATCCATGAGTGAAAATGACAGAGCATTGAGTTCTGCTTCACAGGAACTTAGGCTAACTGTTGTCTGCTTTTTTGCACAACCAGTCAAACAGGCAGTGGTTGTACATGTAGCATACTCCAGAAGTGCTTGTACCATCCGTGGTGTCACTTCCAAAACTTGCATCTGCAAAGATTTCAAGACCTCCAGTCTTCTGACTGGTGAACCTCAGCCTGTAGTGCATAGTCCCTTTCAAATACCGGGCTATGCGCTTCAGAGCTTTCCAATCCTGAACAGTAGGATTGTTAGCATGTCTGCTCAGCAGGTTAGTGCTTACAGCAATGTCAGGTCTTGAACATCTAGCAATGAAATTCAACTTGCCTAGAATGCACCTGTACAGCGTTGTGTCAGAAAACGCTTCAGCAGTACTATCTACCTGGTAACCTGTCACCATCGGTGTGTCTGCTGGGTTTGCATCAACCAAATTCAACCTGGTTAATACATCAGTAATTTTCTGTGTTTGGTGTACCAGAAAATTACCTGCTTGGTCCCTCTCCACCTGCAGAGAAAGATAGTTGGATACCTCACCAAGATCCTTCATGTCAAAGTGCTCCTTCAGCTGAGCTAGGGTGCTTTGGTAAAAAGCCTGATTCTTCCAAAACATCAGAAGATCATCAACAAAACATAAACAATACAGTTTGTTTTGCCCCTCCTCCTTGACAAACACACATGGATCAGCTTTGCCCTGGTGAAAACCTAGAGAAAGCAACGTTTCAGTGAGTTTTGTGTTCCAACACCTGGCACTCTGCTTGAGACCATACAAGGATTTCCGCAGTTTACAGACCATTCCCTTCTGTATCTGCATCCCGTCAGGTGGAAGCATGTACAGCTGCTCGTTCAAAATCCCGTACAAAAAAGCTGTATTTATGTCATGATGGGAAACATGCAGTTTCTCCTCCGCAGCGATCTTGAGCATCAGCCGAATGCTCTCATATTTGACCGTGGGTGAGTAGGTCTCGTGGTAATCCTGCCCTGGTACCTGTGAAAAACCTCTGGCAACCAATCTGGCTTTGTGTCTGACAACCTTGCCATTCTGGTCTGTCTTGGCCTTGAAGACCCATTTGCTGCCAACCAGTCTCATACCTGGGACTACCGGTACCAGCTCCCAAGTTTGGTTCCTGTTCAAGGAATCAACTTCAGCCTTCATGGCATTAAGCCAAGGCTCAGCATCTTTAGAGGTTAACTCCTGGACCTCTTTGAAGCTTGAAGGTTCCCACACCTTCTCTGAGCTACTAAGAACAGCAGTTGCCATCTTAGCAAACTCATCAGCAAATCTCTTTGGAGGTTTGCCTTTGGTCGCCCTTTCAGACCTGCGAACCAGACGCAAGTCTTCTGGACTCATCTCCTCCTTCTTAGGAGAAAAACGACCAATGGTGAACAGTGGTTCTTCCAGTTCATTGTCAGACTCATCAGATGGTCTGACTGAGGCCTTTGCGCTCTTGTAGTCTGCTGTGTCATCACTGTCACTGACAGCAGCAGCAGCGCCGCCCACTGAACTGGAATCCGAACTCTGATCATCATCATCATCATCATCATCATCCTGAGTTTCCTCAGCTTTCTCAGCATGATCTGCTTTCTTCACATCACCTACATCTTCCTCTGGGTAACTCTGGAAAATTCCCACATTTCCCCCCCACTTAGGATTGTACTCAACACTCCTTGTGAACTTTATGGATTTAGAGTTAGTCATCCATACCCTGTATGCACCTTTTTCGTACCCCATGAACAAACCATGTGCCCCACGCTTCCCAAGCTTGTTGCTTTGTGGGGTGTGTACCCACATGTCAGAACCAAAGATTCTCATGTGTTTGACATTAGGTTGCTTACGAAACATTTTCTCATAGGGAGTGCAGCCAATAGGTGATGACAGTCTCCTGTTAAAAGTATAAACAAAATTTGCCAAAGCCTCCCCCCAAAACTTCTCAGGGAGATTGGCATCATGCAACAAGGTTTTTATGCCTTGCAGCAACGTTTGATTTGCTCTCTCCGCAAGCCCATTCATCCATGGCGATCTAGGCGTTGACAAGTCATGCTGGATTCCCTTCTCAGTCAGGAAAGCTTCAAACTGCTGAGAAGTGAATTCCCCGCCTCGATCAGTAAACAGACAACCAATACGTTTACCGTGAGCATTCTCCAACCAAGCACAGAATGCCTTGAACCTAGGAAATGCTTGTGATTTCTGCTCGAGCATAAACACATGAATGTACCTGGAAAAAGAATCAATTAGAACCATGAAGTACCTTGCTCTACCCAAAGAGGGCGCTAGAGGACCTACCAGGTCTGCATGAACTAGCTGGTAGGGTTTGGAAGCCTGCCTGCTAGACTCCTTGCCTTTTGGAGCAACCTTCACCTTGTTCTCTGCACAAGATACACATTTCATGTGAAACTTACAAGGTTTGATGTCCAAACCTTCAACCAACTCAGGCATCTTGGCTAGCGCTTGCCAAGAGAGGTGACAAAATCTTCGATGTGCATCATGAATGCATCCTGCATGAAGAACCTTGTTAGTTTGTGCAACACAACAAGTATCAGCATTAGATATAACAGCATTGTCATCATAAGTTAGACTGAACAAACCATCCATCAACTTTGCATGCAAAATGTCCTCTTTGCCTTTTCTGATGACACAGACAGTCCTCTTGAAGGAAACCTCAAAACCACGCCCAGTCAGCTGTGGTACACTAATCAAATTGTCCGCAGCTCCTGGAACAAAAAGTACATTGCTAATGGTCGTATTCAGACTTGCAAGTTTCACAGTTCCAACTCCTGTAGCTTGCAAAGTCCTTCCATCAGCCAGCTGGACCTCTCCATCTTGAGGTGTGAAGGAGATGAACAGATGGCGGTCTTTGCTGAGATGGCGCGTGCAACCTGAGTCAATTACAAACCTGGCCTTGGCCTTGTTTCCCACCGGCGTGGGCTTTTGCAGCTTGCCTTTAGCCTTTGGTGAAGCTGTGCCAGCAAACATAGCCTTGTTTTCCACTGGCGAGGGCTTTTGCAACTTGCCCCCCTGCTCCTGGCCATCAGACGTGCCTTTAGCCTTTGGTGAAGCTGTGCCAGCGAACAAAGCTTTGTTTTTCCCTGGCCTTCCACTCCCCTTCTGCTTCGGGCCATCTGCAGGCTTTTTCCTTTGTTTATTTCCAGTCTTTCGACAAAACTTCTGAGTATGACCTTGGTTCCCACAGTTCCAGCACTTCACAGCTGCCAACGCTTTGGCTCCCCCTGGAGGCTGGAATGCTGTCCCACATTGCTCCCCCTGAAGCGCACAAGCCGATTCAGCTGCATTTCTCCTGTCGTATTCATTTTGCAAAGTCGCCAAGACCTTTGTAGCAGTGAGGTCTTGCGCAGGGAGGGTCGCCAGCTGACTTGACACGGCATGATAGCTTTCATCCAGGGAGTCCAGGATGAGAATTGCAAACAGTGACTCAGGCATATTGAAACCTCTCTGAGTCAATTCCTGTCGGAGATGCTGCAAATGTAAAACGTGGGCTCTAAGGTCTTCCCCTGGCTCCAAACGCTTCCTGTGCAGCTTTCTGAAATAAAGCAACACAGACCCAGCCTCTTTTCAGCAGTCTGTCGCTGTCTTACTCTTCTGCAAGTGCCGTGAATCTGGGCCCGAAACCTCTTGTTGGGATACTGCCAGGGAGATAAAGTCCATCTGAGCCCCCAAGCTCCTTGCCGGACGATCCATCGACCTCCCGTAGTCAGGCAATATCAGCAATTCAGCGACACTAAGCCTCAGGCTTAGTGCACACTATAACAGCAGAATTCACACAGCATGAAGTTGCACAAGCATGAGAGCAGGACATGCATATTTACAGTTTTATTCAGCGTTGGTCAGAACAAAGAAGGCATGACCATCTGCTCCGACTGCTCAGGCAAAACAGCCTAAATCGAAAGGAACTTACAACATAAACATCCTGTGAGACAGGAACTTACGCAGGCTGTTATACAAACATCCTGCTCCCTTTTAAGGTGGAACGGAAATATCCTAACAAAGAACAGTTTCAGGTTAAGAACAGACCTCCAGAATGAATTAAGTTCTTAACCAGAGGTACCACTGTACATCAGTTGCAACCTCATAGAAAAATGTGTTTGTTAGGAGAAGCTCAAACTAAAATGATGATGAATTTTCATGAGGATTTTTTTCTTTTTTGAAAAAGCAACAGCAATTGCTGCAGAAATGTGGATAACTCAATTCAAAATTGGGAGGGGGGAGAGTGGGTGAACTGAAATTGGCAGATCCTTCTAACCTTAATCAGAGTCAGTTGGTTGAGCCCAACTTCCTGCTTATCTGTTGATATAATGTGTACACAGTTATTCGGAATAAGGCTAAAGAGTTTATCAGAGACACTGTACCACAAGCTGATACCAAGCAGTAATTGTGTTGCCTATATTAGCCTCTGCACTGCCACTGCATGTATTTGAATTTCTTATGTTTGATCTGTTCCCCTTCAAATACTCAAAGTGGGACAGTAAGCCGGCAGCACAGACAAGGGCATGTTTCCTCTGAAATCCACTAAGATCAACCTTCATGTAAACTTTGTTTAGCAATGGTATGCATGTTGCCACCAGGGTAGCCCCCAAAAGAGAGGGATGATCAAAAGTTGTGATCTTTAGGAAATGATGCCTAGTTTCTAAGTCAGAATGCAACTCTAATATATATATATATATATTTCTTCAGGCAGTTGTTCCGTTGATGCTCAAAGCTTTGCATTGGTAAAATATCCTGCTATCATTCCTTGATATTCAACAATAGATCAGTCCTTTGATCTGGTAAGCTATATTTTAGAAAAGAATGATTTTTAATTAGTCATGAGGACCCTAGAAATTTACTGCCTAAGCCTGGAATGGCATTATTATCAGGAAAAGACATGGTTCCAAAAACTATGTTCGCTTTTTAATACTTTTTAATGCATTAAAATCACACAGGTGGGATTTGAAGAAGGTGGAGTACTTAACTCTTCCCTTGATTCATACTTTCTACTCAGTCAGGCTTCAGGGCTAGCATTCTGCCTGAGTGAAGGAAAACTTGGGCATCAATGTGTTGGGAGAAAAGAAGTGGCTATTGATGTTTCACAGCACCCATTACATAAGGCTATACAGTGGTACCTCGGGTTAAGAACTTAATTCGTTCTGGAGGTCCGTTCTTAACCTGAAACTGTTCTTAACCTGAGGTACCACTTTAGCTAATGGGGCCTCCTGCTGTCGCTGCACCACCGCCACGTGATTTCTGTTCTCATCCTGAAGCAAAGTTCTTAACCTGAGGTACTATTTCTGGGTTAGCGGAGTCTGTAACCTGAAGCGTCTGTAACCTGTAACCTGAGGTACCACTGTAGCAGAGAAGCCAGCATTCCTCCTCCATCATCTGTCAGAGAGAAGCACTCCTATTACCATCAGACTGCAGCAGAGGGACAAAGAGAAAACTGTAGGGCTCTCCTGCTCAGCTGAGACACCAGCAACTTTTGGCACCTCCTTCAGCTTTTCCAGCCCAGATGGTCATTGTAATTAAGCAATTTCCTTCTATGTCCCAATCCATTTTCCTTTTGTGCCATGTCTTTATAGCCTGAGGGCAGGTTCCCTCTCTCTCTCTCAACTGCAGGTCACTTTTAGAGTATAAATACAATGTTTACGTGAATGTAACGCACCATCAAATCTAATGCACACCTCAGTTTTCAAAAGCTTGAAACCCGAAAAGTATTTGCTGGCACCATCAAATCTAATACGCACCCTGATTTTTGTGATGCAATTTGGCCAAAAAAGGTGTGCATTACATTCAAGTAAATACGGCAGATAACCATACAAATTTTCTCCTTTAAGAATGCCCTCCACACTGTATCCATGTCATCAGACAGAAGTCTGCTGAGGTAATACACAGTCCTGGATTTCTATATCACAAAGGTAGCATTATGTCAGATGTACTGTATCAGTCACACAAACAGTCCACAATTGTGTTAGTATTTTGTACTGTATTTGTCAGAAAATGTATATAGTCACACAAATGGCCCACAATTATCACAAGACATGGTGGATTTGTCAAAAGTATGTTCCACTGAAGTGCTGCACTCGGGCTGAATATGAAAGTTTCACTTGCATCTATTTTAAGCATGCACACCTATTGAGAAGCCACAGTCAGGTGTAATTTCCTTGCAAGCAGCATATGCCATGCATGCTATATATGTATCTATCATGTGACACAATAGATAGATGTTGTATTCCATCACCATCATTTTATTGCTCAATCACTTCCCATGAGGCATTCCAAAGTGATGCGCAATATAAGAACATATATAAAACAGTTACATATGTAAAAACAGTTTACATGTGTCTTGAATATTTCCCCCTAACACAGAAGTGTTATCACTTTAGGAAATCTGTCATGTTCAAGGCGGATATTATTTGGTGGATATTATAGGTGTTTTTACTACTCAAATGCCATTGACACATAATTAGATTTTCCATTGGCTATGACAAAGGTTGTGGATGAGAGCTTGGTTAGATAAATAAATGGATTGAAAAGCTCTTAATTTCCTTTAATGAGTGAGCAGTAGAACAATGCCTGGTGAGGCTGGGTAATTTCCTGTGCCTTCATTCTGTTTTTGTGCCCCGTAGCTCAGGTCACGAGACGATTGTTGGTTTTGTGACTTAAGCTTGGCATTTTCTCTCAGACTCACTATTTTGAAGTATATTGGGGCCAGTCATTTTGAAAGCAAACACAACCATTGTGTAGAACCAAATGGTGCAAATGTTTCAAAAGGGCTGTAAACGCCATCTTGACAGTCATAACCCTGAAACTAATTGCAATTTTCTGCAAGAATGGGCTCGCATATTCCTATCTGCTTGTTTTGAAGTTTAGAAGCCTATGTTTTGGCTTAGCTAGTTGGGAGAGAAGAGGTTTCTCATGCTGGCTGCATGTGAGCATAACCTCCAACATGGTGGGGCCCAAATCCAGGACATCATCTTCCAGATTCAAAATCCTGTGCCAGTCACATGACCCTTGTGAGATCATGGACTGGGGGGAAGTGCTATTTTGTGCACAGCACCCCAAAACGGACCCAAAAAAGCACATTTAAGATTGGGAAAATGAGAAACTGAGAGAAACCAAAATTGACACTTTCACCCATCTCTTACGCCTGTGGGAGGAAGGGATGAGGAAAGAGAATGTATGAGGGATGAGGAAAGAGAATACATGCTGTTTCATGGAGAATTGACAAAAATTATTTCTAGCCCCTTTTTCTAGCAGAGCTTCCATTCAGGATAGATTTAGACCATAGCTGTCAACTTTTCCATTTTCTTGCGAGGAATCCTATTCGGAATAAGGGAATTTCCCTTTTAAAAAGGGAAACATTGACAGCTATGATTTAGACACAGGGACTAGTTTTCCTAGTTTTCAGTCTCTGCTGCAGATGAAAGGAAGAGACTGTCTCTGGATCAACCCCAACACTGAATAAAGAAATAACAAAAAATGGGCTTTCAATCATTGTTATAATGATTCGTAGCCACTTCTGTACTCATGCTCAAGAGACTGTGTATGAATAAAAAGAAAGAAATGTGTAATATAAAGTAAAAGTTTTTGTAGAATCAGAGGTTTTGAGAGGAAAGTGCAGAGAGAGGTTCATTCATTCCTAATATTCCAAGTACATTCCTAATATTCTAATTAAATTCCCCAGGCAAATTTAAGCTGAAATTTTAAGGTGAGGTATTTTGATATTTGGTTTTATATGGTAATGTTTCAGAAACAGCAGGAAATCTAGGCAGAAGAATAAATGAACCATTTCAATAGATCTGGTTTCATTGCATCAACGAGAATGAACGTAAATATGCAAGGCTCCTTTGTTTGGCTTTTAAAATTGGATTGCCCATAAATATTTCAAGTCTGGCAGCAGCAAGCGGAGTTGTTCTTGATCACATACCTTGTCTGTCCCCCCCCCTTTAATTTGGTTTTAAAAGGTGCCCAGTTTTTAAAAGGGAAAAAAAACAAACCATGTCAAAGTCATCCAGAAGTGTTTCCAAAGCCAAAATTTCATTAGCATAGATAGAGTCAAAAACAAAAACAGAGTTCACACCAAATGAATCTAATGATGGACTTGTCATTTCAATGCAGGACCTCAGCCACTGAGTTAATTTGGCTGCCTAACAAAGTGCATCAATAATATACGGCCAATTTAGGAACAGAGTTTCAGTGTTCTATTAAGGCTATTGGTCCTGGTTTGGCATTTTGCCTCCGGGATTTGCCAATACCTGGCACTTTACACATTCTCTAAACACTCATAATGGTGCTTCCAGATTCCCACAGGTGATCCATTGACATTTTAAATCATGGCAATACATGATAATTCTTGTTTTGATGTAAACATTGCATCATTTTTTTAAAATTAACAAGGTGCAATAACAGATTCAACAAGCATTCCAAAGCAAGTGGTCATAGTGTTGGCATCTGTCTGTCTCAAGTGACAAAGAAGTGCAAGTCAAACTGCTGTGTTAGCAGCACCCAAATGGCCACCCAGGACGCAAGCCTGGAAGTCCTGAGCTGCCCAGATTACAAGACCCCACTTTTGGCTTCCCTGATGTGGTCCAAGGGAAATCAGAGCAATACATTTGGCTGCAGGAGTTGCCAGAAGGAGGCATACAAGGCACCATCTTAGGGTCTCCACTCTGGATTTGTTTAGGGTTTATTCCTTAACCTTTTCTTCTCCTGAAGATATAACACAAGGAAGCGGAGGTTTAGGCCCAGAGTTTTCCTTCTCCTACATGGGCTACCTTCTCAGGTTGATGAGTCCCATCTGCGCCTCACTTCCCTCTAAAGCAGCAGTTCTCAACCTGTGGGTCCCCAGATGTTGTTGGACTACAACGTCCATCATGCCTGAGTTCTGGCCTTGCTAGCTAGGGGTGATGGGAGTTGTAGTTCAACAACATCTGGGGATGCGCAGGTTGAGAAAGGCTGCTGTAAAGCATGCACAGAAACTGCCTTCTTGATTGTTGGACCCACTATTGTTCTTGTCCACTCAATCTGCTGGGGTCTGTCTTTGCATGCAGGGAGAGCCCATACAGTTCATGCAAGTTATTATTTCAGTCTCCTGGTTCAATGTTTTTTTTTAAACTATATTATTCAAATCCCTCTTTCTTTTGGGAATTGGCCTTCACAACTGAATTTGTAATAAACCACAGAGTGGGAAGTGACTTCAGCTGTGTGGGAATGCATGTACAGCAAAGTTCTGGAAGATTCTAGATTCTGCACCTTCTGACAGGCTTTGAAGGTGCACCTCAGTTGCTATGTTTTCCCTTTTGCCCCTTGTTCTCCATTTGTACCCCATTTTGTTTCCTGAAGTTTCCATACCTCCCCCCGCTGCCCTCCAACACTTGGGAGATCCTATTGTCTGTGCTATAGATTATCAATTTTGAATTTCTGCTCTTTGGCATGTATTGAGAATTTGCTTTGTTATTTCATTCTGATTTGCATTCACAACTATATTTCTTAACTGGCTATTTTTATCTGTATTGTTTTATGGGCTTTCTGCTTTAAATGTGTGGTGTGTATGCAGCCTCAGCCCATGTCACCTTCACATATTTGCCCTTATTAATATTTGCCTATCATCTGTATCTATAGTTATGTCAATATTATTTGCAATAGCCTATGACTATGAACACTAATTATTTATCATAACATAATCTGCACTTTAAAAAACTGCTAAATACATGTGTGAATGCGTATTTTAAAAACACATTATTTTGTATTTATTTATTTTATGTGCATTTGAGAAAAGTATTTTCTGTCTCGACACCCATTTTTAAATTACTTTGTCCTCTCCTATTTATTTTTTTAGCCTAGAACTGTGTAAGAACATTTAGGAAGTGTGAAAGCAGGTAGATAATTAAATTCAGATCCGCTCATTAGTTCAGTAGCCACAAATAAGACAATTTGCATCAGAATTCAAAGGGATCAAATGCCTCTAGCATCCCAATACACAGCTGCACAGTGGCCTCTTGAAATCCAAACTGTACAGAGGATGTTCCATGCAGGAAGTTATCAGTATGCTGCAACTGGCAGGTGGATCTGATAATTTTCAGCACAGGACAGCAAAACGCCAATGAGGATGTTTTGCTGTGGCCTTGTGAAAAACACCTGCACCATACAGTGAGCTGCTTGCTCATGAACATACGGCATTACACACACAGATTGGATTTAAAACAGTCATCACACCACTGTTTCTTTTTTGCAGACTGGGCCAAAGTAGAAGCAGTTCTGTGACTGGATTTGAACCTCACCATTTCATGCTGGTCTAAATGGGGTGATTCATTTATTTTTTAAAAAAAGAAAATGCACAAGTGTAGGCCAGATATGTGCCCCCATTCATCCCTCAAATGAAACATTTCCAAATGACCCCATATAGTGGTCTGGGAGCATCTGATACCACAGAAGTCTGTGGAACCGATCAGTACCTACATGGGAGACTTATGGAAGCCACTCTATGAGTGGGAAAGCAGGATATAAATATATGCTGATGTTTTCTATTACATCTCTGATGTTTTATTTGAAGTCATCAAATGTGAGTGCCTGATTGTGGATTTACATATGTATGTTTTGCTTTGTTTGTGTGTGAAAGCCAGTGTGGTGTAGCAGTTAGTGTGTTGTTCTATGACTTAGGAGAATAGATTCATTGAGTTGTAAAAAAGGAGGGATACCGAGGGTCATCTAGTGACTGGTTCACCCTCCTGCCTTGCAGGAATCTCAAAACGTGGTCCCTCATCCAACTTGAAACCATACTGGACCCTGCTTAGCTTAGCAAATGTGCTAGCAGTTTTATTGCTGCACCAGAGTAGAGTTCAAATTCCCACTCAGCCCTGAAACTCACTGTGTGACCTTGAGCTGCAGTTGTTACGAAGATATAATGGTGAGCGGATAGAGAACCATATATACCACTTGAGCTCCTTTAAGGAAAGGTGGGATAAAACTGTAATACTAAATTCTCCCTCCCTCACAGATTATTTTCTTTAGTTATTATTGTATGTAATATGTATCTGTATACAGAATATATTCTCTGGTTCGTACTGCCAGAATTGTATAATTAGATAATAATAGCAACTTTTTAATATATGTATTTTTGACTGTTGCATATTGCATTAGGTTATGAATGCGAATCAATAAGCATTCCGAATGAATAGGTTTCATTTTTAATGGTGTGCACACATCGTTTTTTGACATGCATTAAAAGTCACGTTTCCTACCAATGTTGTGTAACAGGCTCAGTAATAAATGGATGGTTTTGTTGTTGTGCAAAGACTTGGTTATTGGAAATAGATCAACTGCATAGGCAAAATGTCAAATCCACTTAAAGTACCAGCACAGCGCACATGCAATCTGTAAAATGAATGATAGTTCTAAGTTTCTGTACTGGCATTACATTCAACCTGAATGTAATGTATACCTGAAGGAGCATCTCCACCCCCATTGTTCAGCCCGGACATTGTGGTCCAGCACCGAGGGGCTTCTGGCAGTTCCCTCACTGCGAGAAGTGAGGTTACAGGGAACCTGGAAGAGGGCCATCAGATGTCAAGGAAATAAGCAACTATCTTACTTTTAAAAGACATCTGAAGGCAGCCCTGTTTAGGGAAGTTTTTAATGTTTAATGCTGTATTCTGTTTTTAATATTTGGTTGGGAGTTGCCCAGAGTGGCTGGGGAAACCCAGCCAGATGGGTAGGGTATAAATAAATCCTCATCATCCACCTATAAGCCTTAGACTGGCATGCTTCCACATCCCCCTTCCTTTCCTTCCATACTCAAGGGAAGCATATTATGAACTTCTAATTTTTGTTTGAACAAGCCATCCTTCGCTTTTATACCAGGTTGGCAAACAGGGCCAGCCCACCAATGAGACTAGGTGAGGTGAGCGCATTGGGCAGCAGGATCCACAGGGGCAGCAGATCTGGCCTCCAAGAAAGCATCACCCACTGCTTCTTGGAGGTCAGATCTGCCACCTCCTCAGCAGCCTCTACCAATGCTGCCTCTGCAGCAGCCTCTCCACAAATAGGAGACACTGCTTGTCTCCTCCCACCCCTAGGCAGAAAATGGTGGGGGCTGCCCTCTGAGGTATCCTGGGCTCTGCATCTGCCTAGTGTGGTTCAGAGTGGTCCCCTTACACACACACACCATGGTTGCCTTTAATTCCCACTTAAACCATTGGGTAAGGTTGATTTGATTCCCTGCTAATGCTGATGTAGATCTTCACTCACCCCCTTAATCATGCTGTATATCTTAACTCACCCATTCTTACTTGCTGTGGGAGCACCATTTTGTGGTTCGCCTCAGGTGCCAAAATGTCTTGGGCTGGCCCTGGTGGCAAACCACAGTTTGACTGTGGTTTGTTGAGAAACTACAGTCCTATTCAGAAGTTATCTTCTCAAATGCTATGTGAGTTGTGCTAAGTAGCCACACCTCTGTGTACAGTACAAACATCTGCAATAAGGTACACATAAAGAGTTCCACTTGATCTGGAACCTTGGTCAGTCAGCAACCCAAAGCTTGTGGAAGCCTTAACACATACAACTGTATGTGCCGAGTTCTCCACCCTGCAAATGTTCACACTGCATATACATTGATGCCAACAGGCAGTGTTGGTGCACATGATGTTGGGCCAGGTGACTTGGGCATGGCCCATTTGCATGGGTATAACATCCTCAAAGGGCTGGTGGATTGCTTAAATCCTTTTCTGAGTCTGGCAAACAATGTTTCATCTCAAATCAGAATCCTGAGCCTAAGGCTGCTTATGCATGTAAAGAAATGTTGTGATCCTAACATGCCCCAAGATTTATGCAGCTTTCATAGATTTTCATGGTGCCTTTGATTCAGTTGATTGTGTGATGTTGTGGAAGAAGCTTGTAGAGTTAGGAATCAATCAATGCTGGCTGATCTTAATACAGAATTGATATTCCTTTAACATCTGCCAAATCAAGCTCAATGCCAAAGGTCACCTCTCCTCCGATATCCCTAATATGAAAGGTGTAAAACAAGGGTGTATTCTTGCCCCCTTTCTTCTTAATTTATTTTTATCAGATCTTCCAGAGCACGTTCAAAAAATAGAATCGCATGCCTCCCAAATCAATCAAAACCCAATCCCACTGTTACCGTAGGTGGATGATGTGGCCTTATTATCACTGACAAGGATAGGTCTCAAACGTCTTTTGCTCTCCCTGATTTCCTACTGTGAAACCAATAAACTCTCAGTAATTTATGAGAAGACAAAAATTATGGTCTTCTCTAATTCCCAGAGATTAGAGAAATGGAAAATAAGAGGACAAGAAATCCAGCAAGTAAAGATGCATAGATATCTCGGAATTTTATAGCAGAGCAACTCACATTGGTCAAACCATCGCACAAGTGCTATAAAACAGGTAAAGCGTACCTCCTCAGCTCACTTTTATTTTCAGAAATGTAACCAATTTATACCAGCTGCTATTCAAATTTTTCAAGCTAAAGTGTCATCCCAGCTCCTCTTGGGATCCCAATATGGATACAAGCATATAATAGTGATTTAGATAAGATACACTCAAGTTTCTTGAAACATATCCTGGGGCTCTTAAGTTCAATCAAGTGTGAGACAAAATTTGAAGAACTAGGTATACACACGATGGAATATTGGGTGTGGGTTAGCACTATAAAATACTGGTTGCATTGTGATTTCCATTGCCAACCTTTGAGTCTGCTTTCTGACTTACTTAAGGACTCTTATAAATCCAAATGGTTCCAACCCTTACAGAGCAAAATCAGATCTATCTGTATTGATTTGGAACTCTTGTATAATTCAAGTGGGCAATATATTTATCATAATATTAAAATCAGATTAAGGGACACTGAAAGTCAAAACATTGAGCCAGTGGGAAATAAAGTATGCTCTCCCATGTTCTATGGTTTAAATACAACAGATAACAGGGTCACTTATATTTTAAAATGAATAATTCCAGTCCAACACAGGGCCTTTATGTTAGCCCGACTGAATGTTTTCCCCTCAGCTTTTGTCAAGGGCAGATATCTAAACATTCCCAGAAACGACAGACATTGTGGATGTTATTTGAATGTGCTGGACACAGTAAAACATATTCTTTTCTACCATCCATTGTACAACCAGCTACACAAACATGTGCTATCTCCCTTTTTTGGGTAGTGTAACATCACGGCACAATGAAAATATCAGATTCTATCTGTCTGACATTAACCCAGAAGTAACTGCAAGGGTGGCTAAGTTGTTATCAATAGTATCTGTTAGAGTGGTGAATGGCACTATTTAGCAGGAAGAAACTCCAAGGAAAATCTTCATTATTACATATTTTTACATGGCTGTTCATTTATATATATTTTAAAATTTTATATATGGAATTTTTTTTATTTGTAATGGTTTGGCGAAGTAAGCGAGCAAGCAATTATTTTGTGAGAGATGAAGTAAAGAAGTTGTAGGACACAGCCACACCTTACTTTACAGTAGGACCAAAGGCTTCTTGGCCACCACTCATATGTTTGATGCTCAGTTCCCAATAAAATGCAAAACATTTCCACTTTGTGAACTCCTTTCTTTTACATTCGGCATACAGCTGTAGCTGACAAAATAGCTTATTATGTGGAAATTTGACATAAAAGATAAAGATACTAATTATTGGTATCAGAGACTTTATTCCCGCTGGCATTTCATATGCTGATTTACCAGAGCAATTTATCACTTGCATTAAAGTCAAATGGATCAAATTATCATTGTCAAATGAGCTGACACAATAGAATGTTTTCTGGGCTCCTGAACATAAAAAGCATGAGAAGTAACAGAATCGGTGTTCACTAAACCACAGCATGAATAAAGTACCTTTA
Source organism: Podarcis raffonei (assembly GCF_027172205.1). Lineage (NCBI taxonomy): Eukaryota > Metazoa > Chordata > Lepidosauria > Squamata > Lacertidae > Podarcis > Podarcis raffonei. Next base: position 28,430,602 of record NC_070610.1, on the reverse strand, counting down.
ACATGGAATTCTTGAAATCTAGTAAAGAGTCTAACTCTTCTCGTCCAGCTAGGCTGAGTCACTTGCCCTACTTCAAAGTCCAATATCCATGAGTCATGTGCTTCTTGGATTTTTAGTGTCTACACTCCATTGAGGAAAACTGTGCTATCCACCACATTCAAGCTGCTAATAACTCCCTGGTGTACTGTTTGAAGAAGCAGCATGGTTCCCCCACATTAGGGAAATAAAAAGGAAAGAAATCTTGTATTTCAAAGAAAAGATCATCTTTAGTCTTTCTGAAAGCCATGCAATACGTACCACTGCCCCCACTTTCAAGAGGGATGACTGTACCTTCACAAGTGGGGGTAAAGTTAAGTTTAAACATATAACATCTGCATTTAAATACTGTTTCAGGAGAACATATACATTTGAACACGTATTTTGAGAAGATTAAAACAAACTCTGCAGATAGAGGTAGATTCATGCAGAAATGGAATGGAGCTGTGGGTAAATATACATTCTTACATAATTTTATTTGTTCAGACCTTGCTGAAGGCAGCTTACAATATAAATATACAGTGGTACCTCGGGTTAAGTACTTAATTCGTTCCGGAGGTCCGTACTTAACCTGAAACTGTTCTTAACCTGAAGCACCACTTTAGCTAATGGGGCCTCCTGCTGCTGCCGTGCCACCGGAGCATGATTTCTGTTCTCATCCTGAAGCAAAGTTCTTCACCTGAAGCACTATTTCTGGGTTAGCAGAGTGTGTAACCTGAAGCGTATGTAACCGGAAGCGTATGTAACCGGAAGCGTATGCAACCCGAGGTACCACTGTGTATATAAAACTCCAACATAGCAAACATAGTCATAACCAATAAATAAATCATTAACAAATTACCAAACCAAACATTTCCCACATAAATCACAAGAAGATATAAAAAACAAAACAAAACTGCATCATCAACAGCAACAAAACACACCCCTTAACAACAACAAAAAAAACCCCAAACAACACCCTGGTCCAAGTTCAGCAGCCTCAGTGTTTTGTAGCTGGAGTCAGTCAGGTCACTACCCTCCGAGGCCAGGTGGGGGAAAAGGCCTGCAGGACAGGAAGCTGGTCTTCCAGGACTCAGCCAAGATAGATACAAAATATATACAAAAATGACATTGATCAGTGGGAGACATTCATCCATTCCTAGCATCTGCACTTCCTGGTCTTTCTCTTTTCTGCTGTTCTTCTCCAGAGGCCAGGTAGGTCCTGGAAAGATGCCAGATCTGGTGTATTCAGAGAATATCAATCAGTGCTCTGCTGAACATGTTTGCTATCTCCCACCGCCCCCCCCACCTTTGCATTTAAATGTGTTCATAAGATGGGAAATCTCCATGAAATTCATTTGACTGAGATTCCAGTACTGACTGGTGGGAAGTTCCTGTACTATGCACCTGACCTCCTAGCAGCACACTCACCCCACTAACTGGTTGCTGAAGAAGCATCATAAAATGAAAAGCTGTGTACTTTAACTACATAAACAACACAACTAGTAAAGGAATACAAAAGGAATAATGGAAACAAAGGGAATAGTGGAATGTGGAAAAGAATCTTACACACTCATTACACATGTGTATATATAATCTTGTTAACAAATTGGTTAGGCTATCAACACCTCTCTAGTGCAAGGATCAGTAGAGCAAGTGTCCCAAAGCTCCACTCCAAATGTTGGAAGCTTCCAGACTTTAAAACTCATTTTCTCTCTCCGAATCTGTCTCCGGAAACTTCCAGTCTACTGATGACATCATTTCCTGTCTACCTTGCTGGCAGCACCTCCAGCCTGCAGAGAGGGTAAGAAAGAAATGCTCTCCTTTGCCATGTTGGCCATCACAGTCCATAAATATCTCCAGCTACTTAGTTCCTTTTGCATTTATTTTGCCCCTAGCTTGCATAACAAAGGAGATACTTCACACACCTGGCTAGGGCTACTTGCTTAAGAAAGAAGCCATTTCGACCATGATACAGTAGTACCTCTGGATACAAACAGGATCCGTTCCGGAGCCCCATTCACATCCTGAAGTAAATGTAACATGCGACTGTGCATCTGCACATGCGCAGGTCGCGTTTCACCGCTTCTGTGCATGCGCATGATGTCATTTTGAGCATCTGCGCATGCGCAAGTGGCAAAACCTGGAAGTAACACGCTCCGTTACTTCCAGGTCGCCACGGAGCGCAACCCGAAAATACTTAACTTGAAGCTACTTCAACCCAAGGTATGACTATACTAGTCTCCTCTGCTGCTGAATCCAAAATTACAGCTATAAAATCATGAGGTTGGAGAAGATCCAAAGAAGCATTCAGTTCAACCCCAATCCCATAATAGCATTCAAGGCTCGGCACACTACAAACTTAAAATGGAAGCATAGCAGACATATTTTTTAAAGGTGTGGCTTTCAGCTGTTTGATAAATCCAGAATTGCTTATATGTCAATCAAAACAATGCCTTTGTGTTGTGCATGAAAAATTAGGTTCTGTTTAAAAGGAAAATGTGCCCTAGATCTGTGACCTGGTCTCTTGAAAAAATCACCTACGACTTCAAACGAGCAAAGCATCCAAAAGTTTTTGTGTGTGAAAATTGAGCCTTGCTGTGAATTGCTTGCCAAAGGATGGCTCATACAGCTATCTTTCTTCTGCGTACGCTCTAACCTGAAGCTTTGCAGCCTTATTTAAAAGGATGGAAGGAGAGCTCAAAGAGTTTATACACAACATCACCAAAACAGAAAAGGACCTTTCCTCACCAGTATAATATTTCTTTTTTTGTTTACAGAAAGCTAAAGATGAAGGTTGAGCGTGATCATGGCTGCTCTCTGTGATAACATATCACCACTGAGTAGGTTGCTTTTCAGGTATATTTTTTGCTGTTGTCCCCATTGAAGTAGCAAAAGATGTGAAAGAGGCAGAGAAAGAAAGCATACAGGCGGGGGGGGGACGGACCACAGAGAAAGCATGTCAGATACTGGTAGCAACCATCTGAAAACATCTAACAATTTCCAAGCTGTTATTTCCCCATTATTATCCTCATTCACTAGAGTGCAGGGTAAGTTTAATTTTCTCTCATTTTCTCATTTCTCCAATCTTAAGTTCAGTTATCCACATTTCCACATTAGTGTGTGTTTTAAAACCCATCGTGAAAATTCATCAGCATTTGAGTGTGAAGTTCTCTTAATATGCACATTTTAGTATACAATTTTACCAAATATACATATTTTTTGCAAAGCAATTTTCGACAACCTAATGCATTTTTCTATGTAATTTCCAGCAATATGTGCAATTTTATGCACACGTTACCTGAGTATGTGCGTTTTTTGTGTATATTATTTGGCCAGAGAACTTTCAAAATCCAGAAAGGATCTATTTCAAAGGGTGTTTCAGTTCACATATTGTTTTGAAAACTGTGAATAGGGGAGGTTAATCTTCAAATGCAAAATGAATTTAATTCCTTCCCCATTCATACTGGAGTGGCACTGAATCTGGTGCTTCACCATAGGTGCCAACTCCCGGGGGGCCCGAGCACCCACAAAATTCCCCATGAAGGGGCTGCGCACCCACAAATTTCAGTGCCAGAGCCATGCATGCACCCACAGCCCCGAGCACCCATGGTTGCAGGGCCAAACTGGAACTTCTGTGTTTCACTAGGGACTGCTGCCTTACTTTCATTCCCTCTATTACATTTTGTTACACTTACTCAGCTTATCGCCTGCCAATCCACACATTTCTGTGTGCGGCTATCCTCTCCCCTTACCCCGCTGAACTTCTGTGTATATTGAGAAATGGGATCATGCCCACTGGCTGCTCCCCCATTTTCCCAGAGGCTGCACGTTTGGCTCTAATAACTAAGGTCCCCTGGTACATACAGCTGTATGTGAAGGTTGAAACCAACTCCCCCCACTTTCTGAATTTAGTGATTGCAGAGGATTTCCATTTGCCGAACCATATTATCAGTCATTGGTAGGTCTGGGGAATTGATCTGTTTAAATGTTCAGAGCATTCTTACTAGATAAGTTCTTTAATAATCACAGTGAGAGACAAAGGAATGCACATCACTCCAAAAAGGGGTTTTGCTCCCAGTAAAGGTTCACCCCCTCCGTCCCCATTAACCTACACCACTCCTACGTTGGGTAATCTGAGCTTGTTGGCATTGCACTTTCTGTTCCATCACTTTCCAAGTCTGTCAAGTCTTAGGCGAAGGGGTGGGGTGGTCAGGAATGCTGTCCAAGGACGCTGAATCTGCCAGGTGTCTCTCTCCTGCTGTTTCCTCTTCTGTTGCTCCTCACCCAGTATTTCCCAGCTTTTCCCTTCCACCATTCCTCCTCAGTCTAGTTAGTCCCTGACACTAACCCAGAGTGGAAAATAGGGCACAGCTGTCTTCTTTTGATCTTCAACATCACTCTCATGGAGAACAATTCAGTCAGGAGGCCCAGGAGGCTGTGGGTTCTTCAGATCATTGCTTTGCCCTGAGCTACAACACCATGCTCCTGTCCAACCTAACCAGGACCCTCTTAGCTTTACTGACATTGAAGACTGAAAGGGGAACAAGCATCATCAGAAGAATAATTCATTGCCCTCTTTGGTAACAAAGCTTGAAAGTAAAGGTGAGTTTTTACTTGTCAGCGGAAAAAAGCTGATGCTCATTGTCAAATCTCTCCAGTATTCCGTGAAGTAGCTGCTGCTGCAGGAAGGAAACCCTGCCCTCTGCCCCCATCAACCTCATCACAGAGATAAAAGGAACATGGGGCAGACCAGCATTTTCAAAAGAAGAGAGATGAACAAACATGGACTCCTGAAATTGTCTGGCCAATTTGTAGGCAACAAAACTGAGATGAGCTATTTTACTGAATATTTTATCTGAAAGGTAGCAAAATTGTCCAACAGTTTGAGGTGTGTGTATATGTGTGTGCAAAAGAATGAAAACTCTCAGCAGATTTCTTAGATGTGTCTCTTCTGAGAAATTTCAGCTCATTTAACACTTAATGAAAGTAAATTGTGAGTTCATACTTGTGGGTGAACAAAGCAGAGGGCCAGGAAACGAGGACTGGAAGGAACAAAGGCCAGTCCCATCACTTCCTTCAACAATGCTAAAATAACATTTTAAAAGGATCAGAAGTTGGTGTTTCAGAACAGAAGCTAGGGTCATGGTAGTAATTATCTTTCTTGTTGCACCTTTTATTTGCAGCACCTTCTGAGACAATAGATGGGAACGAGCTGAAGAACTTGGATCAAACAAGTATTACTGTATGTGAGAATGAATGATGCCCCGTGAAACTATCAACTATTCAGGCTATTCGTTGTGGCTATTCAAGCTATTGTAAACTGCCATGCTGGAAAGTAATTCCAAAACTATTTTTAAATGTTCAGTTTCAGTAATCAAAATGTTCATAGTCTTCTGAAAGATCTCTGATCTGTAAATGTTTTCAAAGGATTATCGACCAGATTTTTGTTGTTGTCTCTGTCAGCCTAAATTCTTTTTCTGTTTTATTAAAATGTAAGATATAAGCACAAACACATCTCTTTCATTTCTAGATCAGCCTGGCAATTTTCCTGTATTCTCTGGTATATTCTGGTTAACAACAGTTCAGCAATGTTCATGCTAATTTAAGCATCCTTGGTAGCTTACAACAGACAATAAACAGCAATTGCAGTAAATATTCTGGGTTACTGACAGCTATTTTCTTCTTTTGTTCAGATTGCTTAAAATTCAATCAAAAAGTTTAATTCTTTAAGTATGAAAAAGAAGCAAGAAATAGTAAGTGTTGTTAGTTACTTAAAAGTTGCAGATATCTGCTAAGTTTATTTCCAAAAGATATGAAAGGATATTATTCATTCCACAAGTGGTAGCCAAGAACTGCACAGAGGAGTATTTAATATGTGACATCTGGAGAAGAAATATCAAACTACCAGAATTCATGTTAACTGTACATTAGCACAACACACCTGAGAATACATGTCTACTTCAGTAATGTGCATTGTATGGGTATTTGTAGACCTTAGCTTCTAGGATACTAGTAATGGATTCAGTTTCTACAGTCCAAACACAATCTCCATTATATATCTTGAATCAGATTTATACTGAAGAGCTATTCAATCTCTGGAGGGCCATCATATTTGATGGGGGCTCCATTTATTACTTGAACAACTAATAGGAGACTCAGACCCCAGCAGAACAAGATAAGGTTCCAATGCTTTCCCCTAAAGAATTCTCCTCCTTTCCTGTTTCCCACTCTCAGCCTCCCTCCCGCCTCCCTGATATTGGAGCACTGAAATCCGTTGAGACAGGGGGACTGAGCATTCAGCAGCAGTAGGGAGGGATTGTCCTGACATCAGATCTCCCATTCTGATGCTGGAAAGGGAGCTCTGATCTATTGTCAGTGTACTGGCAGAAGCAAAGATCACCAGTGTTGAAGCAATGATTCTTCAACATCAACTTCGTTGGACTGGTCATGTTGTGCAGATGCCTGATGATCATCTTCCGAAGCAACTACTCTATTCCGAACTTAAAAATTGAGAGCGTAATGCTGGTGGTCAACAAAAGAGGTTTAAAGACTGTCTCAAGGCAAATCTAAAAAAATGTAGTATAAATGCTGACAACTGGGAAACACTGGCCTGCGAGTGCTCCAGTTGGAGAACAGCCTTTACCAAAGGTGTCATGAGCTTTGAAGACACTCGAACTCAGGATGCATGGGAGAAACGTGCTAAGAGGAAGGCACGCTTGGCAAATCCACACCATGATCAACTCCTGCACGGAAACCAATGTCCCCACTGTGGAAGGATGTGTGGATCCAGAATTGGCCTCCACAGTCAGTTACGGACTCATTTTAAAACCGTGTTTATGGAAGACAATCTTACTTGCCTACGAGTGTTCACCAAAGAAGAAGAAGAAGAAGATAGCTGCTGAGTTGTCCTGCCAGGGGCCACAGAACAGCAGTCTTAAAGAATGATTATAGCTACACTGATTGTTTTACTGCAACTTTTATCTTCTGTGTCTAATTTTGAAACCACTTCAGTTTTAATTACAATGAAACAGTGTCAAGAAAGAAAGAAAGAAAGAAAGAAAGAAGTATATAGATTGCCTCTTTGCAGTGGATAATGGCTGCCAAACTAAACTCCCAGCGCCCTAGTGGAATCATCAGCTAATTATTTTTTCCAGCGGTTTTCCTTCAGTTGTCCTTAACCTTCAGTTCAAAAGTGACATACATACAATTGGTATTTTTGATATGTTAATGTAAGTGCTATATTGTTTCATTTTCCCTCCAAGGTCTTATTACTTTATTGCCAGATGCTGTTCCAAATCCCTTAGCAAGGAATAGGCTATACAGGGAAAAAAATCTTATTTTTAATTCACTGTATAGAAATATCTTAATACTACTTAAATATATCCTTCAAATATTTAGGTCATAACCCAGCACAAGCATACATAAGCCCATTGATCTCAAGTGGCTTAAAAGCTCCAAAATCTGTGCTGGATTGTGGGGTCTCACTGTTAAATTCCTTATACAAATTAAAGACAATTATTTCTAAAGACTTGCAGTCCTTGCATAGGAATGTGTGCACTGACTTCACTGGGGCTTGCACCCAAGTCATTGTACATAAGAGAACAGCCTTGGGGATTTTCAGTTAGATCATACAATGGGAATTATTTTAAAATGTGTTTTAGGAATGGTTCTTTTTTTAGGTTGCAGAAAGATGAAATATTTAAAAAGGTCTCACAGCACATTCATAATGCTGCCAGTTTTAGTCACACTTAAGGTAACAGATAACTGTGCCAGTGACGTGATTACTGGTTGAAAATAGTTGCAGAAGAGGACAAATTTTATTGTAAAACAACAATGCTTACAGTTGCTTCTACAGCTCTGGATACCTAGTCACACCAATCTAACATCTAAGCAGCTATTCCCAGGTCTACACTCTATGGAATAGTAGCAGCCACAGGGGACTCCTCCCCCTCCAATAGTTTATATACCTTTCGCTGATGGGTTGTGTGTAGGCAGCCAGAGACTGTGCCTGCATGGCAACATCCTCTGCTCATCCCTTTTCAACCCCTTTTCAACCCCTTCTTGGTTCTGGGAGGCAGTGGTTCAGGAAAGGATGGGGAAGAGCCTGGCAACTGATCGAATTCTTTCCCCCGTGCTGCAGATGTGTGATTGTTGTTGTCACGTGTCTGTGTTTACATTCCACAGTAAATGGATGTCATGGGAACGGATGTTCAGATACGCAGTTCCATTCTGTATTGCTTTTATTTTTTTCTTTTCTCTTGCTGATCAAGAAAGTTAGAGGAGCCATGTTTTCCTTTGTCCCATCCTGTGCTCCATCCTCCAGCTCTGAAGACTCCTCTGCCTCTGCCTCTTGCCTGCTGGCTGATACAGTTCCCCACAAATCACTTACCCCCTCGCGCAAGTCAGACTCCAGCCCCTCTTCCCCTGGTGCACACTCATCAGCATCCTGCCAGTCCCTGCCAGCTCCTGATGGAGGATGAAAAGCAATGGGCTAAGATGGAGGACTGGAGGGAGTTGGGGCCAAGACCAATCCTTCCATCCACACTATTAAAATAACATTAAAATTGGATTAACAGTTGCATGCAAAAGTCAAGGTTGGTAAAATTAGGAAGCACATTTCACTGAATATTTTCCATGAAAGAACTGAAATTCTCCAGCCATTCAGGAGGTGTTCAGGAGATAGACAGATAGACAGACCTTGGTCATAATACGGGAACTCAATATCATCTAATTAAAGTGACTTGCATGAGATTCAGGGCAGATTGTGCACATGATACAAAATTAATTTACAGAGTTTGTTACCATATGATGGCACCTAGTTTGTATGGCTTTAAAAATGGATCAGACAAATTTCATTGGTCTGTCAGTGGGTACCAGCCATGTAGCTATATGGATTTGGAAACTTCAGATACAGGGGCAGTGTGCCTTTGAGCACCAGTTGCTGGAGAGGAACTGCAAGAGAGGGCTGTCACATTCAGGAGGTGTTGCCTTCAAGTTCTGTTTGTGGATTTTCTAGGGACATCTGGCTGGCCAAAGGATGCTAAACTAGATGGACCTTTGGGTTGATGCAGCAGAGCTCTACTTGTGTTCTTAAGACCATAGCCCTCACCACTCCTTGCCTCCCTCCTGCCTCTTGATTTGTCTTTGTCTGTAGCTAGAGAAAGTTGACAAAGCTTCCTGGGCCTCATCCAGCATTGTAAGTCCTCTTTAGATTGTATCTGTCTCCAGTCATGTTTGCTAACTGATCTTGTAAATGGGTACCTGAGTTCTTTTAAAATCTGTCATCATTAATGGAGATAAACAGGATTTCAAATGGTTTGAAAATATGCAAGTGATTCTGAATAGAAGCCATTTAATGTGATCCATCAATGGCAAAAGACAAATTTGGAAACTAAACCTAGTATAATTTCAAGTAAACTACATCTATGGTCTTGTTCACACATGCATATGCATCACTTGTTTTTTTAAGTCTTGATGACTGTTACCTAAATGTGTGTAAGGATTCTTGCCAAAATCATTTGAGTAGAGGAGATTTTTAAGGTTCTGTGCATGGATATTCTGTGACAGCCTATCCTTACATGCAAATTATCTGTTATAGCCATGTCCTGAGGAGCTTAGAGTAGTCAATAGTCTCAGCTCTATGGACCAGTGATCTGACCTGGTATATAAGGAAGCATTCTATGTTCTCAATTAGAAATATTTTATTAGGGCAATTTTCATGTTATATGGGCACACTGGTTTACCTATGCCTCTGCTAGCTGTCTCTTTCATTGCTTTCCAATATCTGAATAGCTTGCTGTGCAAATATATCTTCTCTGAATTATCCAAGGTCCTGAATTTGTTTAAAAAATATGGCAGAAGTACCAAAGTGTTTTTCACAGCACTATTCATATTTTCTCGACTCGACAACCTATGCTTTTATCAAGTGTGGAAATGTGAATTGTATCCTCTTTCTATGGAGTCATTTATTTGCTATGGCAAAGAGAGGGTTACACACATCCATTCACTTGAGGTAGAATGTCTCAAATACAACTGACAGAAGTAAATTTGGTTTTTATGCAGGATCTAAGCATGTTTAGAATACTAATGTGCCCATAAAGGACATTCTGACTACAACCATTTGTCATTTGCCAGGCTGTGTTTACCGACAGCCTAAGAAGGGCTGAAGGAAGAGAGAATCCTCCAAAAAGCCAATTTCTTTATTCCTCTTGTTTTATCACATTTTTGTCTCTTGAAATTTAGAAATGGTGTCTGGTAATTTAGAATGTGTCACCTTCCCAAACCCACAGTCCAGCTGGATGTATAATCGATCACCCCACACCTACATAAACACAACACAAAGACTCATCTTCTACTTTGCTGAGCAGAGCAGATGCATAGAAATGCAAAACACAATAAATGCAAATTAATATACATTTCAACAAATGTCAGCACTTTATTATTTTTCACATTTATAATTATCCACATCTTTCTCACTAAAGCAGGGATGGGAACCTGTAGTACTTCAGATGTTGTTAGACTCCAGCTCCCATATATATGGCCTTTGATTATGGTGGCTAGGGAAAATGAAAATTGCAGTCCATTGGGGAAACACAGCTTCTTCTTTCCTGTCTTAAAAAGAGGTGCTGAAAAATCACTCTGGCCATCACTGCAACCTGAATGTACAAATAATAATAATAATAATAATAATAATAATAATAATAATAATAATTTATTATTTATACCCCACCCATCTGGCTGAGTTTCCCCAGCCACTCTGGGTGGCTCCCAATCAAATGTTAAAAACAATACAGCATTAAATATTAACAACTTCCCTAAACAGGGCTGCCAGATATGGAGACTGATCCAAGAGTTGAGAGGTAGATGCCAATTGCCCTGACTGCCACACCTCACTAGATCCAACACAGCTGAGTGTAAACACAGCTGTGCCAGATAGGGGTAATATTCCAATATTTTTGGGAAAACCATCAAAAAATTTAGGCTTTAATTTTATTTTTATTTTTGTTTTTTAAAAAGAAGCATGAAATTATTATTTATTGTCCTTAATTGATCTAAAATCTGCAACATTTTTTGTCCATACTTAGCATTCTCTGTGTGAGAGGTGTATGGGAAATGATTTAGATAGTTAAATTTTAAAGAAGAAAGCCCTTGTGGTTCTTTTATCATTTTTTGTTTCATTTCCTAGAAGAAGAAGAGTTTGGATTTGATATCCTGCTTTATCACTACCCAAAGGAGTCTCAAAGCAGCTAACATTCTCCTTTCCCTTCCTCTCCCACAACAAACACTCTGTGAGGTGAGTGGGGCTGAGAGACTTCAAAGAAGTGTGACTAGCCCAAGGTCACCTAGCAGCTGCATGTGGAGGAGCGGAGACGCGAACCCGGTTCACCAGATTACGAATCTACTGCTCTTAACCACTACACCACACTGGCTCTTTATTCTAAAGCAGACCTGAATGGAACCTAGAGACAAGAGAAAGCCTCTTATGTGCCTGTTGGCACTCTGTACTAGCTGACCGTTTTAAAGTTCTGATCCAAATTCTCTGTTGTATGTCAAGTGCTGTAAGATCATGTCTGCAGCAGAGGGAGAGATGGGACTGCTGGGCTTCTCCATGGGCTCTCCAATTCCATCATTCTCCTCCTCCTTCAACTGTCATCTGGGATCAAGCATTCCATCAAGCTAAATGTTCAGACTGCACCATGATGGTGGTGGCAACTGATTTAAAAATGAAATCTCTCTCAGCCTTTTCTGTCTTCCAAGAATGGTGTGAATGTACCTTTTGTTACATAGGACCACTCCAATGGCTTTGCTGGGAGTCCAGCTCCAGCTGGCTCCTTCTCTCCTTGAACTATTTTCCATTCCAGCTGGTCATTTTAAGAACTATGTAAATTTAAGAATTGGTGCCTAAGTTTGCTTGTTCCCCTCTACCCTCTTATTCCCCCTTTCCTTTTGTGCTATGTCTTTTAGAAAGTAAGCCTACAGGCAGGAACGGCCTTGCTTATTGATCTCATAAATGTAATAAAGTAGGTATGAAAACAAGCCACCATGGGGGCTTCTTCAGTGGGGCCAAAATGCTTTAAACAAACAAACAAACAAACAAACAAACAAACAAACAAACAAACTATAGGCAGAGCAATGACTGAACAGAGAGTTCAACTTGGCTCTGACATTATAGCCATTTGATGCCTTTGAGCAGCAATTTGTAGAATGATCTAAAAGAATGCACCAGTATTCACAATGAGCAGCAAATGAAAAGAATTCCTTTATGAGTCATTAGATATATCTCACTAATTACAGAGAAGGTTTTGCCTTGTTTGGGTCTTTTTTGCTACCCTGCTAATAAGTGATGCAGTGCCTTTACTCAGAGTAAGTATGCCAGTCACTAATGCAAGGAACCTCATCCGTTGCTACGTCCTTTGAGGGTATGTGTGTGTTTTTTTGGCAAGGATTGTTAGATAGCAATTGCAGGGTGTGGGGATCTGGCAATTAGAAACATAATCAAGATCATGTAACAAAATCCATCTTAATGTGGGTGTAAACATTGTTGAAGATATTTGCCTTTGTATTCCATTGGATTTAGTCAGAGCAAACTTTAGTGAAAGAAGGCATTGTTCTTTAGGTTCTGTATTCCTCTCTAAAAGCAAAAGTACATCATACAGCTGCATAAATATTAAAGGGATGTGTTCTCAGGCTCATGTTTTTACCATGATCTTTTTGCAATGCAATCTTATGTATGTTTGCTCAGAAGTAACTCCCACTGTGTTCAATTATACTTACACCCTAGTACACGATTTAGGATCGAAATTTAGCCATTACCATTTGAATCTATTCATCAGTTACTGGTGATTAGAACTTGTAGTCCTGTTTCCAAGAGATGTAAAAGAATAATCACAAGGTCCACCCAGCAGACCTAAATGAACTCTGAAGAAGTTATAAAGTTCTATTCCAATCAGAGTGAAGACAGATATACAAATTCACAGTGGGTTTTTCACACTTCAATGTCTATCTTGCTTTGCATCTTACATAATAGCAAAACCTGGATGCTGGTACTGCCAAAGGAAACACAGCCCCAGTGAAGCTCTAGCTATACTTCTGGTTCCCATTTGATGGGAATGGGTTTGTGAGGGGATACTCATTTTTCAAAATGCTGCTGCCCACCCATGTTCACATTTGGTTAGGAACTGGCTAAAGCCTAACTGAGCCTCTAACCTCAGGAGTGGAATTGCTTTGAGGGACTGAGGGGAGAAATCAAGCTCATGATTGGCTCAATCAAATCATCACTTTCACAGCCAGCTTCTGCTGGTGGTCTTTTCTTAGCTGAATGGTGGGTGGAGGGAGAGACAGGAAGAGGAAGAGGAAGAGGGAGGTGATTTAATGTGACAAGAGTGCTTCTCAGCCACTCTATAAATCTGCCCTAACTTTAGGGTTTGTTGGATTTTCTTCTCTGCATTAGTTAATTATTTGGGCTGTGCTACACATTACACTTGACACAGGTGACTGCCGAAACCAGCATTCCAATGCTGAATTAGTCTTATTGCCTCCTCCATTAATCGCAAGATCACTTACTCTATGTCTTGACATCAACACATCATGTATTTCTACACAAGCTAATTATGTGGAGCATGGAATGAGACATGCAAGATGGCAACATCAAGATGTGGGATAATTGACCCTAGATGCAATGGGAAGGGAGAAGGAGAACTTGATGTAGGTATTCAGCCCCATCGAGTTCAGCCCTTATTATCAACCTTTCTGTAAGTCAAAATGGTTATTTTTTTTATCATCTCTGCACACTCACTCAAAGTCTGTGCGTTCTGGAGGAAAGTCAATCATTTTAGCCTCCTATAATGGTGAGCCAGAGGAGAAAGTGAAAAGCTGGAGGCAATGGAAAGAATGTATGAACACAGGCAGTATGGTTCTGATCATGCACACCTGGAAAGTTAACAGGAAGATAGCATATTGCTACCGTGGGCTCCTTCAGAAGGAGGGAAAGGTATGAATTGAATCAATAAAGGAATATTAAAGGAATATGTCCACAGAGGCTCATGTTTTTACCATGATCTTTTTGCAATGCTGTCTTATGTATGCTTGCTTCAGCCTTTAAACTCTTCCATTTCTGCAGTTGCATTGTAGCCACTGAATGTGTCAGACTCAGAAGCCTCAACTGGATAGCAAGCATCTGTGGCAGAATAAAATTATAGCATGAACATTTGGTGAGGCTTGATTCCAGAATACATTTCTTTAAGTTCATCTAAAAAATAAATTCTTGGGACGCGGGTGGCGCTGTGGGTAAAACCTCAGTGCCTAGGACTTGCCGATCGTATGGTCGGCGGTTCAAATCCCCGCGGCGGGGTGAGCTCCCGTCTTTCGGTCCCAGCTCCTGCCCACCTAGCAGTTCGAAAGCACACTTAAGTGCAAGTAGATAAATAGGTACCGCTTTATAGCGGGAAGGCAAACGGCGTTTCCGTGTGCTGCGTTGGTGCTGGCTCGCCAGAGCAGCTTCGTCACGCTGGCCACGTGACCTGGAAGTGTCTTTGGACAGCGCTGGCCCCCGGCCTCTTAAGTGAGATGGGCGCACAACCCTAGAGTCGGACACGACTGGCCCGTACGGGCAGGGGTACCTTTACCTTTACATTTAAAAAATAAATGCCAGAGACCTTGAATCCTGACAACTGCATTGTTACAAAACATGTTTTCTGGGAAAGGGGAGCATTCATTTAAAAATCACGGACTGAATGAACGAATTTAGCTTATTACGGTCACAGACCAGCATAAAAAACACAGACTAAATTCACAGTTTTATCTATTTATACGCCCAAGTTGTCACAGCCAAACAGTTGCAGCAAAGTTGGTGGTGTTCTCTCCAATTAATCTCAAATTGTTGAGAAAGACCGCATTCCTCCACTAACCATGACCTAGTTTAACCATAGATGTGTGAATTTGTTCCCTTTCGATCCTCCTAACTTTTATGTAAATTTTGTCAGCCCAACTGCTATGGGACAGCAAATACACTGTACAGTACTCAGAAAGATCTAGAGTTGGTAGAACCCACAGAGAACAGAACATCATGGCCTTTAACTTACAACATTACGAAATGCTGTGTGAGTCCTAAGAGGTGTGTTGAGGTTTGGTCCTCTTTGTAAACTCCAGCAGACTGGGAAAGCTCCAGAAGAATTGTGGAAGAAATTAGCCTTATCCCTAAATTTACATGTTTTAATTTTCACCCAAATAACAAAGCTCTGGATGTGGATCAATAGCTCTTTTGTCTTCCAATTACTCATTTTTACTCTCAGGTTGGCCTGAACTGAAATATCTATTGTCCATGACATCACCATGAATGAAAGTTGGACCTGGTCTGCTTCATAGGAACTTGGCTGGATGAGGTAGAGAGAAAGGAGAGTTCTGTTTGGTCTCAATGACTTTAAGCCAAATATTCTGCTCAGGAATGACCAAAAGTCAGTGGGCGAGGTGTGGTAGTCCATAAAGAAACCAGTCTGATACAGCACATTCTGTGTATGTATACCTTGTGTTGAAGATTACAGCAGAATAGAGCTGTTAGGTGGTGTGCTGACCTCCCCTCATCAAGTATTTTACCTGAGCTGAAAAAGGTGATTTCAGATTTGATCTTAATAACCCTCAGATTTACAGTTCCTGGGATTTCAGGCTTTTTAACAGTGAAATAATCAGATAATTCATGGCAGATATGGATCTATATGAACCTATTGCTGAGCCAGCCCATCTGGCAGACTATACCCAGGATGTGGTGTTTTGTACTGGACAAGATGGAAATGACTGATTGGTCAGGGAGCCTCTGATGACTCCTTTGTCATTGACAAATAACTACAGGATAGGGTTTGAAAGATCTGTCCATTCCAGTTCTTCCAGTTTCTCATTTTCCCCATCTTAAATTCAATTATACATGTTTCCATGGTAGTTTGTGAATAGTTTTAAAGGGGAAAAAACTCATGAAAATTTTTCAACATTTTAGTGTGAATTTTTCTAGTAAACACATCTTTGGGTGCAGTTCTGAGTAATTTACACATTTTTTTCCAAGCAATTTCCCCTAATACAATGCATTTTTGTATGTTATTTTCACAAATATATTAATTTTATATACCCTTTCCTCTAATATATGCATTGTTGCAAATATTGGTTGGTCAGAGAAGTGCATTGCAGAAATTCACATTAGTGCAATAATGGAATGGAAGCTCAATTTAGCCAAGATAAAGGTTATTATGGTGTTAGGCGCAGTTCGGAGGTTAACATTCAATCCTGCAACTTGGTGGTACTCCTGGACTCAGCACTCATATGTATATGAAGCCAGAAGTCTCTTTTACTGATTTTCATGCTGTACCAGGGCTGGTGCTGAAGGCAGGCTTGAAATCAGCTGATTCATAAAGCAGTAGCACATATTTTGTTAGGTTTATAAAGGTCATATAAAACTGAGCCTTTTTAAGCTTATTTTTTTAAAAATACAAAGTTCAAAGCATTAAACCCAAAATGGCTTGAGTCTCATAGGGTTCGCTTCTATCATACATCAAGCCATCATATGAGTTGGGCTCCACTGGAAAGAATTTACTTCAGGAGTCATCCTCAATTTGAGGTAAAATTGACAACCACTAGAAATAGATTTTTTTCCCCACGGGTGGTATTCAGACTTAGGAAAGGAAGGAAGGATCATAACTCAGTAAAAGGAAACATACTTTGCAAGCAAAAGATTATAGGTTCAATCCCTGGCCTCCCCCGGAGCATTTGGAGTATGTGTGTTTGATACCCAAGAACACAGCTGCCAGTCAGCATAGAAAATGCAAAACGAGATGGAACACCCTCAATTTTTTTTATAAATAAATATAAATATAAATATAAATAATATAAATAATATAAATAATATAAATAATATAAATAATATAAATATACGTTTTGGTCCTAAATTAATTGCTCTTCTTTTTGTGTATAACATGGGGTGATTTCTATGAACTTGCCTTTCAATCTACAGCCCGCCATCCTGTGCCATAGACTACATCATTCCCAATGGTTCTCCAATCCATGGGGGCAGACATTCATGGGCTGCAGAAGCAATGGGGAGGTGGTGAAACCCTGCTACTTTCACAAAAGTATAGTTAGGATCCAAGCAATACACCACCACACACACACACACACACACACACACACACACAATCATTGCCCTCCTTAATCCATTATCTGAGGGACGTGGGTGGCGCTGTGGTCTAAACCACAGAGCCTAGGGCTTGCCGATCAGAAGGTCATTGGTTTGAATCCCCGCGACGGGGTGAGCTCCCGTTGCTTGGTCCCTGCTCCTGCCAACCTAGCAGTTCAAAAGCATGTCAAAGTGCAAGTAGATAAATAGGTACCACTCCGGCGGGAAGGTAAACGGCAGCTTAGTCATGCTGGCCACATGACCCGAAAGCTGTACACCGGCTCCCTTGGCCAATAAAGCGAGATGAGCGCCGCAACCCCAGAGTCGTCCGCGACTGGACCTAACAGTCAGGGGTCCCTTTACCTTTAATTTATTATCTAATATTTAAAAGATTACACTTCGCTAATATTAATTGTACTACTAAGATGCAAGAGGAATCTTCTCACATACATTCCTCACATGAAATATAGCCACATAAAATGCCATTGTTTTATTGAGAGCTGATTAAAATCAGCATTAAATCATTCATTCATGTAAAATTGCCGCTCACTGTTAGTCAAATTTGCACAGGAATGGAGTGACACAGAACAAAAATGATTACCGGTATTTTATTTTTTTAAGCAGTTTTCTCCACATACCTTTTGTAACCCTGTTAAATATTTCTGCTAATCTGACACAAATTATTTGCAAACATCATATTAGCAGTGTATAATTATGGTTATAAAGCATATCAATTTAAAAATCCCTATAGTAAATAAATGCTGTTAAAATGTCTCAAGTAGGTTACTAGCCTTAGTGTTTATTCAAATAAGGCTTTTTAATGTGGGTGGTTTTGCAAAAACTGCTTCCTGTCAAATTCATTGCTTCCTAAGGGAGACAACTGGGATCCGACAGCATGTCACTGTAGCCTTGTCCCTGATGATGTCACTATAGGCTTGCTACCTATGGTGTTACCATAAATGTACTGGGGAAGACAACTGCTGCTCAAAAATAATAATGGGTTTTGCAGTTTCTGTTTGATGTGGCTGAATGAGAAGTCATCACATATAGCACAAAGAAAGGCCATTCTCTTAACACAAATGTTAATAACACTTAAGCCCATTAAAATCAACAAGGGTAAGCATACTTAATCTGTGCTGAAATACTGTATGACCAGCAGCTCAAATCACTAAGTAGGTCACTTCACTCTCTACTATTCTAGCAGTGTGGATGGAGACCTTAAACACCTTAAGCACATTTAAGGTAAAGGTAAAGGGAGCCGGTGTTTGTCTGCAGGCAGCTTCTGGGTCATGTGGCCAGCATGACTAAGCTGCTTCTGGCGAACCAGAGAAGCACAGAAACGCTGTTTACCTTCCCGACAGAGTGGTACCTATTTATCTACTTACACTTTGATGTGCTTTCGAACTGCTAGGTTGGCAGGAGCAGGGACCGAGCAACAGGAGCTCACCCCGTCGCGGGGATTCAAACCGCCAACCTTCTGATCGGCAAGCCCTAGGCTCTGTGGTTTAGACCATAGCACCACCGTGTCCCTTACCTGCACACTTACTTGCAGGTAATTTAATTGTATTATCACAGGAAGTGAGACTTGGTGAGCTGCCCAAAAGTGTGGAGAGAAGCTTGAAGCATATCATCATCATCATTATTATTCAGATGCAGGATCCACTCGTGTTCATGGATAGTTTCACCCAGTGCTATTGTTCTATAAAAAGAGGTGCCAGAACTCACAATGAATGCCTCACTTGTTCTCTTATAATGGCAATGGCACCCACCTGAAAAAATCCCTGGTTCCACCACTCTAGGAGCCTATTAGCTCCCCTGGTGTGGCCTAGTGATAGATGCATATGGATCAGGCTGGATCTGTGTCTGGACAACAGCCAAATTCCATCGTTTTCTGTTAACGCTCTTCTGACCCTTTGCAAATCCCTGCACTCCTGTCTTTATTACGTATTCCCAGACTTTCTGTCTGCCTGCTGGTCTTCCTGAGTCCCTCTGGTAGATCAATCCAGTGTCTCCCACCAACTTGCAGTCTCATCCTGCTCACTGCCATTCCCCAGCAATGTTAATGTCCAAGAAAATCCAAGTCAGATTGCAGTTTTACATCATTATCTTGACCATATTGGCTTTGGTTAAGCTTTCTTTCCAAGTACTTGTTCTAAAGATTGCAGGATTTGTTGGATTTTGTTTCCATTTCCTTCATATCCTTACAGATAAGTATGAATAAATATAAAACCACAGCCTCCACATCATGGCTGTGCTCAAAACTATGCTCTATGCCTTTCTTTAGACTTACACAGTTTGTCTCTTTTTTTCATTCTTATTTTTATTATATATTATTAAACAATGAGCTTTATTTGTGATAATGGTAATTGTCGAAATGCTCTCTTAGCAAGCTACCAGCTTTTCATAAATATTAAATTCTTCCTTTCTGTAGCTGAGCTCTAAGACTATGAAAATTTGGTAATTTTAGAGGATGAATTATTTATCCATTTTATAATTTGCATAAAGAGAAATGCTGTTTGCTCATTAAATTTAGAACGACAAGGGTGGGGGGGACAGTTGGCTATTTCCTCTTCATAACCAATTGCATTATTATTATTATTATTATTATTATTATTATTATTATTATTACAAAATGAGGGTAAATGTACAGTATGGAGGATGCTCTAATATTGTTGGAAAACTGATTCACCCCTTTGCCAGTCTGCACTCACATAGGTGTCAGCCAAGTTAAAGCTATCATCTTTCCTTATTTTTGTCTCTCTGCACAGGATTATTAACATTTCAAATTAGCATTAATTTTCTTCCAAATATCTCTCTTTTCTTTTTTCTTTCGGTTGCTAGCAACTCATCCGTCATATCGCTAAAACCCACAGTAGCACAAGAAGGAAAATAACCTCCATAAACCGCGTTATTGATGAGTCGTTGCTTTCCATCAGCATAATACCCACCCACATCTCTGAAATAGAGATTTCCAAGCCATCCTCATTGATGTTTCAATTCTTTGACGTTTCAATAAGGCTCCCATCAAGACTACATTATGCCTATTATTTCTTCATCACTACCACACAGTAATAGCTCTCGTTTTCTCCTCCATTATATATGCAGGCACAATGAATGCAATGTTTTCTTACAGCCCAATCCTATTAAGTGTTAAGGTTGGATCACATGAAATACTTTTCAGTTAGCTGATGATGATAATAATAATAAACCACATTGTGATACTGTAGCAGCAGATACACTGGCACCAATACTCAGGATCAAAAATGGTAAATTTTAAACTTAGGAAAGTAGTGTTTATTGGAAAAAGCATTGAATGTGTATATTCTAATTTCTTAATAGAAGCCACAGGCATGATGGGGAGATCTGAATAGGATCTGGATGATGGTGCGTGGAGAGGATTTTTAAACCCCTTTCCCTGTGTAGTTCAGTCCCACCAAATACTGCTCTGAAATCACTCACTGCTGCCAAAGGGAGCTTGAGATGAAAAGTGGAAAGACTTTAGTCCTATACTTCATTATCTGGTGTAGGAGATATCAAACAGCGTGTAGCTGTAACTTAGCCACATGAACAGAGAAAGGGAAGGCGGATTGCTGTTTCCTAATGAGAAGCCAAATGCACAGAAATTATAGCTTGCCGTTAGGCTAGAGTGAATTTAAGAAAGAGGAACCCGTCCATAATATATTCCATGAGGGCACATGGATGTGGCACATGGAAGCATGGAAGAAAGTGCTCAGAACAAGCAACTAGGGATAAGTAGCACATGTCTGGCATCTGGAGTGTAGGCTAAGGGGGAAGCTGAGAAAACTATTTGGGTAAAATCAGTGTGAGTTGTTTGGCCTGCACACTGATGGATTGATTTAAGGATTAATCCTTTTAAATACTTGGTTGGGTTGATGTGTTTAATGATGCATTGGGCTCTGGACTGAAAGTTCACCACTGCTACCTAACCTCTACTACTTCAGAACACAAAAAATGCCTCTTTTCTTGTGTCCTCTTCAGATGTGGGAAGTCTGTATGGGGCAGGGTCTCTCTCTGTGTGTTCTTACTAAAACTTTTGTCAAATGTTAAGCTCATTTCATCTCTGCTGCACTAATTTGAGGCCAGCGGATGGACAAAGCCCCAAGAATCAGGGAAGAGAAGTTGATAATGAGGTTGGCAGGAGACCTCCAGACCTAGTCCTGGTAGCCAACTAAAAATCCTGCTCAACTCTAATTTCTATGCTGGAAGTAAGTTTCAGTGAACTTAATATGACTTGCATGCATGCATAGGATTGCGTAGCAAGGAAGGCTATCACGGTTAACAAGCTCACCCGTTACATTACTTGTATTAATGAAGAAGTCCTTTTCAAGCAAGGATAGTGTGCAGGTCATATCTGCTCATACGTTGAAATAAATGTGCAGTCTACACCTTGAAGGTGACTGAAATGGCACATTAAATATTGGCATATGCAAACATTATTGTTTTGAAAAAGGAAAAGTTTTTTTGCAGGTTGGGTTTTATAAGGAGTGGAAACAGAAATCCTGAGATCTCTCCTTACAACCCCATCTGGGCTACTGTTTATTTATAAATGAAAACTTGGAGGAAAATTAAATTACACTTAAATTTATACTTCACTATATTTTTTATATTACTTCAGACCACTGTTTGTTCATTATATGAACCTCAATGCTATATTTCAATGAATACCTGCATGAGTATTGGAGGCACTGTACTACATTGGTTCTGTACTTGCTTGCAGGGTTCATAGAGTGACACTGGGGGTGGGTGCTGTTAGACCTGCTGGTACTTGTGCTATTGTGTTCTGCAGGGAATGTCTAAAATCTTAGACCAATGGCCAGACTCAGTATAAGGCAGCTTCTTAAGTTCCCAACTGGGGAAGAGCAAATTGCTTTCAGCACAACAGTATGGTTTCCTAATTTCCATAAACACGTATTAAACATTTTCTTCACAGTGGGGAAAAACGATGAACACTAAAGATAAAACAGCAAATCCCCTTTGCTCTGAGCAGTGGGTGCATGGCAAATTTGCAAGAACAGAAGCTTTAGGCCTGCTGAAGAAAAGGAGTCATGGTGATAAACATTTTCGGTGAAAAGATTTCATACAATGAACATCTGAAAAGAGTAAACCCTTCAACGTCAGACTAGATTAAGGGTTTTGATGTGGGATGCATTTACCTACAAGCTATCATTTGAGTGATGCAGAGGCCACCTCAAAACTCTTACAAATATATAGGAGCACAAGAAGAGGAGCAGATATGTAATTTTTCTGTTCAGGTGTTCAGGTATTTAGAGATCTTGCTAGACTGTCTTATAATTTTGCACAGGGAACTGCTACTTTTCAAGGCACTTTTAAAAAAGACCTAATAAGGGTAAAAAGCAGGTATGGGGCAGAATAATAATAATAATAATAATAATAATAATAATAATAATGTGCCGAAACCCATAATTAGAAGACTTAAGGATTTTTTGTTACACACAATTTTTGCTGCATTTTGGCTGTTTTGTGAAATAGTGTGTGTGTATGTGTGTGTGAATTTCTATACCTGTTCAAAGCAATTAACATCCATCCAAGTTTCTATTAGATTCTTATACCACCCTCATACCACATACAATTATCAGTGCAGTTAAAGTAAAATCTGCTGGTGCTTGGGCAAAAACATGAGCCCAGCAAATCAGGAATCACATACAGAACATAGTGAAATCAGGGCACCTCATCATCAATCAGATATAGTTAAATGAGAGGTGAACCTAGGGTCCATCTTTCAGTCAGGGGGACTGAATGGGATTGATGCCTCCTGTCTCAGCCTGCTGCATCAATGCAGTGATTTCATTGTTTGTAAAAGAAAGACTTTCACGCTGATCCAATCCTAATCTCATGTAATCCTTACTTAGGTATCCCAGCTAGTCAACCACCATCAACTTGACTGTGGAGAGAATGCTGGTACAATTACCCTGGTAAATGGGGTTATTTTCTTTCTCCTTCTGCCTCCCAACATGTTCTGCATCCATTTCAGTGTAGGACCCTAGCACAGACACATGCCCGACTGGCATGTTCTCTCCTTCCTGGTTGATCGTTTGGGAGCTTCAAAAGCTTTCTTCAGCCCAAACATCACAACGATGGATACCAAGAAACATCAGCACACTCAGGGATCCACAGGGTATTCACAGTTTGTGTAACAGAACCAATAGCACAGCATTTTGGCTAATCTACTTTATTTACATATAATACACTCAGAGCATTCTGACTGAGCTCCTGCCTCTTTCTTGTCAGACAGCAAAGAGAGAGAAAGAACAAAGGACAATAGTCCCACTTCACGGAACACAGTAATACCAAAACATCCTGTCTCCGTCACTTCCCACACTGTGGAATGAAAACATACACCGTCATGTGATAGACAACAATCTCATGACTGCAAACACGGAGCAGGAATCTTAACAAATTTTGTATAGAACCATCTCTGCCTCTCTTTTGGTTCAACAATATTTCTGCTGCTGAACTGTACAAGTTCAGACTACTTATAGAAGACTGCAAGTCTGAAGGCTCCCAACCTACCAAAAGAGAAACAACTCCCATCAGAAGTCTGAAGCGGGGTAGTCTTTCAGCAGATTAATCCGATGATCATTCAGTCTTTGCTCACTCAATCTTTGCTGTGATACACAGGGAGCTAATACACAGTCATTTTCCTTAGGCATTGGGTTGCAAAGCTGCCCTAGACATTGCACACATCCCTGGTTGATTGAATGATGTCAAGCAAATAAGAAAAGCTGGAGGGATTTATAATTTGGAAAGTTTAGTTTGTTTCTGAGTGTTGCGCCACATCGTTTTTCTATTCTAGCAACAAATCCAGGTCAGCAACTGCAAAGAACAAGTGTCATCTTGAAAGTCATTCAGGTTTGTGCTTGTGACAAAAATAATGACTGTCTCCCAAAGTGCACAGTTGAAGTAGAGATATCATAATGAGGAAGAAAAATACAAAGTGAAACTGAAAGAAAAATGAGGAAACTAATGAGCCCTATCTTGGATCATGTTGGTTACCAAACCACTATCTGGTTCAGTTAACATTGTAACAAAGGTGAGTGTTAAAAGGACATTTAAAAGAGAAACAGACATTTGGGAAATGGTTCTCTATTACATGCTCAGTCATCAGTTATTGCCTTTGGAAGATTGGAAAATGGGCCAATCTGTCTTCTAAGCAGCCCACTGAAACAAAACAAAACCAAACAAAAATACCTCTTGAAACATTCCAGAAAATTGCAGAATATTTACAAAGGAAATTGTCAGTTGGTTGACAAGAGAAGTTAAGTGGTTGTCATCTGCCGTGGAAGCTCCAAATGTCAATGCAGGAAACATCAGAAAACTGTCCCTCTTGTAAGAAGGGAAGAAGAAGAAAAAATACATTTTAGAGGAATATTAAATGGGAAGCTACAAGGAAGATAATTAAAAAAAATTGTTAGGGACATAGAACAAGTGTTAGTCACAGATATCATTTAGGTTTGAATGCTTGAGACAGGATTTGCATTATTAAAGGTGGCACTGAATCATTTTTATGACTAAACACTTCGCTGGATTTCTGGTAAGCCTTTAAATTATTTTCTTTGGCATGTTAACAAGCAATAGATTGTGAAGCAATCCTCCAGATGTGGCATCGCGGTCAGTCAAGTTGATCTTTTGTTTCTTCTTTCCCTCAGGATGTGGGATCTTTTGATTGCCTGAGGAAATAATTTGAATGGCACATTACAGTTTGAACATGGAATGTACCTAATCTACACCCCCTCTTTCTGCAAACAGCCAAGAGCTCAGAACTCCCCCCTCCATGCATATCAGGATTATCTACAGTTAAAGATTAGTTTCTGCAGCATTCAAACAGAAGAAAGGCTATTATCTTTTTCCCCCTTCTTCCCCAGGCCTAATTAGCCAATTAAATCGGACCCTGGTAAAAGCTGGATAAATACTTCCTAATTGTATCCCATTTAACTTGCTTGTTTCAGAAATATGCACATCTCCAGGTGACAGGTTATGCAGCAAAGGCTATTCTAACAGCTTCCTTTTCTGTCATTCTGTTTCTGTGTGTACATATTGTAACTGTTAACCTGAGGGCGGGCACCATAAGTTAGGCTCTGTAACAGATAGGAATGAATATGAAATGTGTACAGCTGGCAGCAGAGAGAGCAATCTATAACCAAAGTGCAGAAACACAGGAGTTCTAAAACAGAAAGAACTGCAGAGACAGTAAGAGCTTCTTCATTGTAATTGGAGCATTTTCATTTCCCTTGAAGAATTCCTGCTACATTACATGTACTCTGTGGCTAATGAAGCAAATAAATATGTCATGGTACCCAATGGAACTGCACTAGTGCCACAGGTTGCGGAAGAGGAGAGCTAAAAAATAAACCGTCAAACATCAGGCTTCAGAGAAGGGCACAGGAAGACAAAGGACCCAGTTATACAGCTGCAAATAAAATGTTTTAAGTGAAATATACAAATGTGACACTATAGACCGATGGTGAGCTATGCCAAATTCAAGGTATTTTTCAAAACATTTTTTTAAAAAGCATTTCCCCAACTTTTTTATATGTGTGTAGATTCTACCAAAGGGAAAGCCAACAGATTCAATGAGTGGGTTTCAAACACAGACAAGGGGCTTTAACCTGGACTTGTTTATCAGGCTATCCCTAGTATCCAATTGCTGAATCTTTGCTAAGATGCTTGAGTCAAAGAACTACCAACTCTGCCAGGGGTTCAGTTCCTAGTGCTGAAGGAGCCAAAGAACTATTCTTTGCACTTAACTGCATCAGAAAGCCAGTGTGATCATGGCAGCCTTCACTAACAAGATATCTTTTAAAAATATTGGACCTCCCATAATGCCCAGCCCTCATGGCCTTATTGGCTGGTGTTGATGGGAATTGTAATCCAAATCACCTAGAAGTTACTAGGGTTGGGAAGGTTGGCTTAGAGTTTGGGACTTGGACTGGAGAAAGTTGGCTTCTCATCCTGGTTCAGCTCATGGGGAGATCTCTGCCTAACCTCTAAGGGTGAATTTTGGAACAGACTGAGACACAGCTGTATATCCCTAGGTACCTTGCAGTATTTTTGGCAGGATGGACTAGAGGTAACCCATGAATGCCACTTCTTGGAAGAAGGGTGGGATATAAATGTGAGTAATAATAATATAGATATCATGATGTATAATTTGGGAAATAGTAAACTGCCTTAAGTCAGATAATTGGTCAATCTAGCTCGGTAGTGACTCTGTACTGATAAATAGTAATTTCAAGGTTGGGGACAAACGTCTTCCCCAGCCCTTTCTGGAGACACTAGGAACTGAACCCCTGGCACAGTTGATAGTTCACTAGGCTTGTGTGTTCTTTTTAAAGGAAGGCAACAGTGTATTGGGAAGTTCTCCTGGAAATGCAAATATTACAATTTTATTCCCTGTGCAGATGTTGTGTCTTTTAATCAGAAATCTAGGTAAAATAACTGGACAAGAGGGTACTGTAGGCAGCTGATAGCATCCTTGGTAAAGTGATTCTGTACCTGAAGTAGAAGTAAGTGGCTTGGTTAGGGATTAAAATTATTTTTGTTTTGTTCTCATTACATCTGTTAGAGAAAACATGGCTATCCCTAAAATCCAAGGAGCAGTTCTAGTAAAATCCTTGACTTCTAAGTTGATATGGTCTCATTGATTTTAGCTGGCTTAAACCCAAGTACTCTGGCTTAATTGATCTATGTGAATTCCGTTAGAAAAATATTGAATCGACGCTTGGCAGACTGAGACATAAAAAAAAGTACAGCAATATATGACCTCATTTAAAGAGCGTTACAGAAATTGAAGAGTAAGAAGCTAAAACACCATTTTAGAGAAAAGGGATATGAACTGATCAATTTGTGGGGGTGGGGAATGGGGAGGGAGAATTTAGTTTAACAGCTGCATTCAAGCAGGAAGGGAAAATTATTGAACACGATATCAATAGACAGTTTCTTGAGGAGTGGTTTCATGCAGGGACCACACCATCTCACAAGGAGGCACTTTATTCACTTTATTCATGCAGAAATTCACTGATTCTCTTCCACACTCATCCCTGGATCTGCATACCCTGCTCATGGATCTAGAGTGTGGGTGGGGAAACTTTTCCAACCTAACTTTTTTTTTTTTAAAAAAAAAGATATTTATTGAGTTTTTCCACCTTTATACATTAAAAAATCAAAAAGAAAAAACAAAAAAGTTAAAAACACATAAAGTTTACAATCCTTATTTTCAATAACATATTTCCCTGACTTCCCCACACCTCCCCTTCTTATATTCCAATTCAAATTGTTAATTCAACAAGTTCTTGTCCCCAATTTTTGACCTTTTTATATTTAATTCATTAAAAAAACAAAACCAATTTTAACTTATAAACATCAGTATTTAAACATCAGTGCTCATTCTTAAAACTTTTTTCTAAAGTCGACCCAAATTCCCTTCCACGAATTCCCCAATTTTCATACTAATAACAAAACAAAATAAAAAAAACAGATTATTATTTTGCACCCTTTGGATTCCCAAACCCCACCCCCAACAAATGTCCATCAGTCTTAGTCTACTATCAGCCTGGAGACCTCACGTCCGAGGCTCTTAATTCTCTCTCAATTCCTCTCTGCCGGTTTTTTTGGTAGTCGTTAATATTAAACACCAGATCTCGGAGAAGCTCTGTCCCGATAGGGTCCATATTTCTTGCAGCCAGACCTCCATACTTAAAAGTGGAGCCTGAATCTTGTTTCTTTCTCCTTTTAAGTCCAAATGTCCCAAAAGCTCCAACTTTCACCTTAATCAAATTTGTAATCCGTAGGTCTTCAGATCTCCACATAAGGAGATCTCTCCATTCTTCAATCTTCAATTCAAAACAGATTTTCATCATCCAGTACTTATTTTCCTTTGTAGCCATCATGTCAGGCCTCTGGCTCTGTCATCTGCAACATTACATCTCCTCCTTCCTTTTCCTCAGAAACAACATATATCTCTTTCTCCACACTCTCAAATCTTTCAATTTTCTCTTCTTGTCCAGCTGCATGGACTTCATGAGTCAACCTAACTTTCTGCCATTTTTACAATGCAACAATTAAAGCTACAAAGACAGGAATTAATTTGAAACAGGATTCGCCAAGGCTTACCTGTTCTGAATACCAGGGTTCAGTGAAAATAAACAGTGCCTGTAACCATCTGCACCTCATCACTGAGTAACCATAACCTTACCTTAGACATCTCGGATTCAGGACAGGTCTTTTTCTTTTGTCACAAGACTATCATTTCAGGGATTGTTCAAACTAGAATACTAGAAATCAGGAGATAGATCCCACCCCCTTATGCTTACAACCTACTCTTCAATCCAGACATTAGCAATAGATGTTCTAAAGGAATTTAATGCCTCTGCCAGCACATTTTAGACCAATCCACTTGGATTTTTACAAAACATTTTGGCATATAAATTAAATATGTATTAATTAACATTTTGATATAAAAACTACACCAGGGTGGGGAGCCTGTGGCCCTCCAGATGTTTTGGGACTCCAGTTTCCATAATCCCATACCATTAGCTAGACATTCTGGAGCTGATGTGGGGCTGGAGGAGAAATTTGTTCTGTTCACATTTAGCTGGGGCAGCCCAGAAAGATGGGCTGCATATAGATAATAAATTAATGTTGTTGCTGCTGCTGCTGCCATTATTATTATTATTAGGCTTTGAACCAGTCTTCCTGATTTGAAACTTAGTATCTTAGTCCCCATGCTACACTAGCTACCCGGACACTGAGGTCCAGCACCGAGGGCCTTCTGGCGGTTCCCTCACCGCGAGAAGCCAAGGTACAGGGAACCAGGCAGAGGGCCTTCTCGGTAGTGGCACCCGCCCTGTGGAATGACCTCCCACCAGATGTCAAAGAGAACAACAACTACCAGACTTTTAGAAGACATCTGAAGGCAGCCCTGTTTAGGGAAACTTTTAATGTTTGATGTATCACAGTATTTTAATATTTTTTTGGAAGCCACCCAGAGTGGCTGGGGAAGCCCAGCCAGATGGGCGGGGTATAAATAATAAATTATTATTATTATTATTATTATTATTATTATTATTATTATTATTATTATTATTATATTACACAGGCAATTTAAGGGTTCTTTCTAAATCCAGGTATATGGGGAACTGAGGAGGAACCAAGGAGAGTTTACCTATGTCTTTCCAAATTTCCCAGTGTTTCACATCTTCTTTCAAGTCACTCAACAAACTTTGAAGTGGAAAGAAATCAACAAGCCAGCATCTGTCAAACAAGTGTGCTACTCATCTAAATAATCAGTGCATT
The DNA here is from genome assembly GCF_027172205.1 of Podarcis raffonei. Classification (NCBI taxonomy): domain Eukaryota; kingdom Metazoa; phylum Chordata; class Lepidosauria; order Squamata; family Lacertidae; genus Podarcis; species Podarcis raffonei. The sequence continues at coordinate 28,401,096 of NC_070610.1, read as the reverse complement.
GAAATGGTAGATAATCTCCTCTGTATACCTGACTTAATGGCAGATGTAGACTTAAATGCTTTTGTGATCATGAAGCATCTGCTTAGAGAGCAAAGTGGACAATATTTTCCAAAGGTTGCCTAAATCTTTGTATTACGTAAACCCTAGACATATGCCAGATTGGCACTCAAGGGCAGGAAATTATGTGGTTAAAATATTTATACAATGCCAATTTAGGTTGTGCTGTGTCTAGAAATGTTCAGAAGTGGAGATGCCTCCTAATGGCTCCTGCACACCAAAGTGAAAATGAAGGAAAGTGAGGTGTTTGATACCAGTCAGGTATCAGGGGAAAACAAACAAAACAAAACAAATATGGCCTGTCTGTCAGGTAAGTTGTCTGTTATGGGCTGTTTTGCAATTTGCAGAAGGAGACAGATGCTTGCATTTCCACAGTGTGCCGACCAGAATCTTTTTTCTCTAACACACTGGAAGAAGTGATGCATTTATGCAGACATCTGGGTTTGTGGGGAGGGGGAAGAGCCAGAGAGCTTTGCCCAAAAGCAGTTGGTGTGTCAAAACAGTCAAGCTTCACCAACACATCCCCTTAGGCCCTCAGGATGAGGATGAAGGATGAGGAGAGAGAGGATGCAGGTTTAAAACCTCCACATATAATTAACACTTCCAACCTCTGGGAAAATTGTTTGCTTCTTCTGAAAAATTATGAGGAAATTTCATACTGATGTTTCTTATGCTGCTTTTTGGCCCTCCTTTTAGGACAAGGTGGCGCTGTGGGTTAAACCACAGAGCCTAGGACTTGCTGATCAGAAGGTCGATGGTTCGAATTCCTGCGACAGGGTGAGCTCCCGTTGCTCGGTCCCTGCTCCTGCCAACCTAGCAGTTCGAAAGCACGTCAAAGTGCAAGTAGATAAATAGGTACCGCTCCGGCGGGAAGGTAAATGGCATTTCCGTGCGCTGCTCTGGTTCACCAGAAGCAGCTTAGTCATGCTGGCCACTTGACCCGGAAGCTGTACGCCAATAAAGCGAGATGAGCGCCGCAACCCCAGAGTCGGTCACAACTGGACCTAATGGTCAGGGGTCCCTTTACCTATAGAACAAGGTAGAATTGTAGAACTCTGGGAATGGTGAGCACTGTCCTTTATATCCCAAATCCATGATTTGTGATACTTTTGTTAAAACTAACCAATATATCGGAAGTTAGCAAGCAGACTTTTAAGGCCTCCAGTATTCTTCACCAGGCTGGACATTGTGCAAATCAGATGGCACAGGGGTGGCAGGTGGACCCAGAAGTGACTTGATGCTCAATCCAGGAAAGCCTTATTCAGGCATTTGGAACCCATGATAAATCTCCATGTGCATGTTGAACCTATAAAATGCAGCAGTTACACAGATGTGTCTCCAGCCCCAAGCAAAACACACCAAGAAAGAGCAGCACCATAGATGTTGATTCTCCTTCCTTGCCAGAAAGAACACTCAGCTCCAACTGTCCTGTTGCCCTGGAACTGCAGAAGTGAGAGGAGAGGACACTCTGCCCCCATCCATCTACCAACAAGACCAGAGCCTCCAACTGCTCTTCAAGTGTAAACACTCTAGCAAAGATCAGCAGAATACAAAAATATAGCATGCAGCTCATTCCACCAACATTCATGCTTGTGGAGAAACTGTCAATCGCCACAAGTACTTCTTATAATTTTTGTTTCTCAGAGAACAGTTTAAAGATACAAAGTTTCTCCTCTCCCCATTTTTCATTGCGGCAACCCCAAATCGAAAATAATGTGCATTGACTATAAGGAAGACGGTGGAGGGTGTCTGGGGACAACTTTCCATTTATTTTGCTTCAGTGATTTACTGAATGCAGAAGAGAGAGAGAGTTTATATGGAGGGGCTGAGAAGGAAGTCTTTCATAACTGCTATAAATGAAAATTTTGTGAGGATAGAAAAGGATCTTCTTCTTTTTAATCATTGGGTCTGTCTCATGGAGAGAGAGAGGAAAAAAACCCTGACAGTTATGTGATGTATGTATGAGCACCATTACCTTTTACTGTAATATACACATGTCAAGACATCTCATATATAGCTCTTCTCTCTGGTGGATTAGCTGATGGAAGTGGTTCTTTAACTCACTGGTTAGGGACATGTGTTTTTTTGAATCTGAGCAGCGCAAGTTGAGATTTCTGTGTTAGAGGGCTATGCAGTTGCCTGGTGACTGGAGTGTGAAATAAGGTTCTGCCAGCTCCTGCTTTCAAGTACCTATTTTTCCTCTGCAGAACTGTCATGATTAACTGGCAACCCATTTGTTATGTATCTATCTGTAAATGCGAGCAGAGGGCTACTGAAACTTTTTACTTTTCTAAAGTGTAAAAATAACTTCTCTAGAAGCAGGTACTTAATACACGCCATTTCCTCCAAAGCGGGGGATATTTTAACACTATATCAAAATGGGAAGCCCACCAATATGGACAGGGATTAGCTGAACATGGAGATAAACTGCACCCACCCACATCCACATACTAAATTACTCATCTATCTTTTGATGCCTCTTTGAAGCCATTCTGTCTTTCTCATTGGAAAGGCATGGATTGGATATGTCAGACTTGGATAATCCAAACATATTAGCCTTGTAAAGCCACTGAGCCAGAAATGAATGAAATGGAAAGGAAGCTATTGGTACACTTTGTTTGGTAGAGCCAAACCAACCAACCTCATGCTCCTTAAAATTCATGGACGATGAGGAATGGAAACCTTAGGAAACCCAAGTTCTCATCAGTATCATCATACTTGCATTCCATGGACTGAGGCTTTCCTGAACTTGTCCTTATGTTGTCCTTGTGGTATCAGATAATATAGCTGGATAACTGCTAATGGCCCAGTATAACCTCCTTATCACTGCCCTCTCCATGGGAACATAGGAAGTTGTGTTATACTGAGTCTGATCCTTGGTTTATCTGGCTCTGTATTGTCTAGAATGAGTGTCAGTCACTCTCCAGGATTTGAGACAGAAGATATTCCCAACACTCCTAATTATGGCTGAACCCTGACTCCTCCCCACTACTGCCATTGCTGCTTCAACAGCCACCTGGGGAGTGAGGGAATAGAGTCTGGAAGTGTTTTTTCTTCCCTAGTTCAGACTGAAATCTGAACCAGAGAACTTTGGTATGAGGGCATGCTGGTTGGCAATACTGACATGCTTCATGACATGAGCATGCCTACTGCATATTAAGTTTGGCAATATCACCACTATTAGCAACACAGAAGCTAAAGATTTCTCTCTGTGTTTGTATCTATATACAGTGGCACCTTGGGTTAAGTACTTAATTCGCTCTGGAGGTCCATTCTTGACCTGAAACTGTTCTTAACCTGAGGTACCACTTTAGCTAATGGGGCCTCCCACTGCTGCTGCTGCCGCGTCACCACCGCACGATTTCTGTTCTCATCCTGAAGCAAAGTTCTTAACCCAACGTACTATTTCTGGATTAGCGGAGTCTGTAACCTGAAGCGTCTGTAACCCGAAGTACCACTGTATGTTTATCTATCTATCTATATCTACACACACACACACACACAGTTGCCTTGCAATCTCTTGTAGATAAATGGCTGTAATAACAACCTTCTTCTTAACCTGCTTAAAGTCCCTGGGAAAATATGTCCCAAGGTTTAAATTATGTTTACATCCTGGCATTGTCTGCTACGAAAGAATCTTCTGAAGATGTATCGGGTTACTGGAGAATATTTCCATTTGATAACATCCATAGCATAGTTCAAAGTCAAGGTCAAATGCAAAGGAACTGCATGGAGAAATCTGTTCAATGAGACACGCCGAAGAGGAAGGCGAACAAAGCAGGCGAGCGTGTATCTTCTTGTTAATTAAGATTTGCTCAGCTCGTGTTTATACTTCAGTAATGACAGAACAGTTCTCTTTATTATAAGTTGGATGGCTTTCAGGGTTGTTGAAAGGTTTACAAAATGGGTTGGTATTAGTGTGGTTCATGCAAAATAAACAGAGGAACTATCAGTTCCAGATGTCCCCCCATGCTTTGAGAAATCAAGTCGCTTGCCAAAGCTTTACAGGCTCTGCACCTTCATTTAGTGAATCTTGAATGACATAAACAAGATTGTTTTCTCCCTAAAGGGAAAGCCATATGCTCATAGATCTAGCAAAGCCCTCCAACCCAATGGATGCAGACAGTGCAGTTGTCTTATGGCTTCTCCTCTAGCAAGTCTTTGCTGTCAGTTTGTTCAAACACTCATTCATTACTAACTTGTTTTCTGTAAACACACATGCACACAAAAACTGCTTCTCAGTTGGGAAAGCCTCTCTCATTTTCCTCGCTAATTCTGGTTCTTCTCTCTGTGTTGGAGCAATTGAATGGCAAAATCATTTGCCAAACTGTCAGTAGGAGATGATTTTTTTTTTCTTTTTGCAAAAGGAAAAATGGGAATTGCATTACCTTTGTTGCATTGTTAAAGAGTATTCTCCATGTGGAAATTGAAACTCAGAAAGTTAAAGTAAAGGGGAAGCAGTGGTCTCCTACCCTGAATGTAGGCATGCTCCAAATCCAAAGTACACAGAGTGGCGTCACTGAAGAAAGTTTCCCAAGTGTACTGGGGTTGGAATTTTTCTCCCTCTTGTCTTATCCCCACAATCTCCTTGTGCATGTGTACACATATACAATTACACAGTGCTGAAAGCTCTGCTCCACTTGTTACATACATTCCTCTACTGTTCAGCCATGTGCCAGTAAGCTAACCATTTCATTTCTTTAAGAAACATACCTGCTTAATTAGAATGTAGAACCCCCCCAATGGGTCTTGTTGGAGAAGACTGCAGCTCCAAACATGCAGAAACATTTACAGCTGGGTTAGCAAACGTTGAAGAAAGTAGAATGGAAACTGCAAATGGCAGCAGTAATGAAGCATCTAAGTCCTAACCTGATCTGCTAACAGAAAAGCAAAAATGATGTTATACTTTGAAGGAATAATTGTCCGATTGTACACTAGATGATATCTTAGTATCCATGCAGATGTTTTCAGATGTGTGTGGCTTGCTGTTTGCTCTGGTGGAATTTTACATAGTTAATTAAGTTATCATTCTATTATTCCACACCTTTTCATTTCAATGCCAAGGCCATTCATTTCAATGCAGAAGGGAAAAATACAGGCATCAACTATGTATCATTTATGGACAGAAAACAAGTGACTATCAATGCATTTGTAGGATTGATATTTTGTTACGGACATAAGCAAATATTTCTGCTCTTGTTCCCATTTCCTGTCTGAGCACTCTGACATTCTTAGTCAAGGCAGATAGACATGGCTTGGTCCAGCATGCCAAATGGAAAGGACCATAGGCCAGATGTTCCCCATCACTGATGTAAGAGGAGATGGCACTTTGCCGATGTCCCCATCAAATTTGGATGTGCTCATGTCAGTTCCTCAAAACAGAAACAGTTGAGGCATTTGAAAATGAAGTAGATTGGAATTTTCAGTGATAAGATTAGATCACCTGCTTTTTTTCTGCTGCTTTGTCGAAATGAATTTATTCCTCAACCCAAATGTATAGGTTTCCAAGTCCAAATTTTACTTCAGCTTCAAAGAGCCTTGTTCTGTGTTGTGTTTTCCCCTCAGAATCAAGAGAAGTTTAGACTCAACAGGATGGTGTCCACCTGAAGAAAAAGCAAAGTAAGCACATTAACCAATTAGAAGAGACTCAGTTCTAAACAGAAAGATAAGGAAACGTCTGCTGCAGCAGCTGGGAAAAAAAGTTCAGCTGGGTCTTGTGAAGCAGAATGTTCTCCTTTCTGGCCTGAGGGAAGAAAAGATCTGTCATCCTGATATCCCTGCCTTTTCCTTATGGCAGTTCCAGTAATGATGCAACTTGAAGATAAAGCACTTCAGAATTTACCCATTATCTAAGAGCCAAGATTTCAACTTCAGGCTTGTTCCCCTTGACTTTCATTCCCTCTCTCTTCTTCCCACTCTTCAAATTGTCTCCTCAGTTTTTCCTTTTGCCCCACAACCCACAGCAGCATCTGCCTTACACAGAGATGATTTTTTTCTTAAAACCTCAATTCGTGTGAATTTTCTTCTTCTTCCTGAATCACTCCTTGATATCAATGAGATGTGAGGTTTTCGTTTAACGGTTTCACAAAAAAAATAAGAAAGGGACAAGGCATTTCTAGCTTCTGCCCACTTCTCCCTCCTACTGTCAATTACCAGTTATTCTTGAGAGTACTTCTTGCCCCATTTCCTGTCCCTCCACAAAAGCATTCCCATCTGGATCCCTTTTGGGACCTTGCAGCAGAGAGCAGCATTCTTTATATAAACAGAGTGTTGTGATTTTCTAAAAAATATCATACACAAGCACAAACACATACTTGTGCACATACTTATACTCATTGATTAATACTTCTAAAATTATGCTGCAGAAATATATTATATGGGGCTTGACCCTTGCTTTCTTTTATTTCTTTAAAACATTTATAAACTGCTTAATATTTTATGCACAATATATGTCTTTTTTCATAGACTTTTATCTATAATACAGTTAGTCAGAACTGTACCACCACAGCATAAAATATGCTCTGAGATAAGGGCCTGGAACCAGAAGAGATGTCCTGCATTGTCCTGGTCCTGAGGGTTGACTTGTACCTGTATGTTGCTGAGGTCAGTAGTTGACAGGATGGGTTAAACAGTGAGAGATTAGGGTCTCTTCTGATGTAGTAGGGGTTAGAGTGCTAGTGCTGCTAATGACTTGGAGTTTGGTGTGTGTAGCCTCCTACCACCATTTCAAATGATGATCATACCAGTAATGAAAAATGTCAAAGTACGTTTCCAAAATAGCCCACCCATTTCATAACATTTTACAGAGGCAACAGGAAAAGGTTGCCTACCTTTGGCCAGGAGGGCACCACACTGGAGGAAGGCAGTTGTGCTGAAACAATAACCCACTGCAAAGTGCTATAAACTTCAATAAAACTGCTGCTCACTAAAAGCCAATGTCTTCTCTCTTCGTTCCATATGTGTGTGGGTGAAATTGATCTCACTTTCTCTTTGAATCAGGGATGAAACAAAGCTTCAGCTTTTAAAACTGAATAAATCTGAGCTGCTTTTTCTTTAGAAAAAGAACAAGAACACTTTAAACAGTTTTTAATAGAATATTTAAAGAGAGAAGTAACTGGATGTTCTTATTTTGAAGTTTAAAAAGTTTGTGGCATACCAAGTCAGAAATCAAAGTAAAGCACTTGCAAAATTAGGTTCATTGCATACGTTTAGGTAGGATCAGGCAATCCAATAGCTGAATCTAAGTCAGTATTTGAGATTTTATCCTAAGAGTCCCCAAGCCAAGTTTGGGGGGACAAACTGGGATCACACCAAATTGTCTAGCAGCAGGACAAGATCAAAATCAGGTGGTCTGTTTACAAAGTGAATGGGAATTTATGTGCTAGAGTAGGAAATAGAAAACTGGAGGACGCAGGTATAAAGCATGGCCAAATATGCAGTCATTTCACATAATAGAAGATACATCTCAATATAGCCATGATCAAAGGAATATATTACAACTCTAGGACATACCACAGGAAGCCTGGAACTATTCATGGTCAGCATTTAGCCAGAATCCTAAAATATGGGTGTTTCTCTTGGAGTAGACTTCTGGGAGTTTGAGTAGCCAGACCTTTAATAAGAGAGTGATCCAGGTCATAGGGGCTACCTTTGAAGGTGACCCGGAAACTACAACTAATCCAGAATGCGGCAGCTAGACTGGTGACTGGGACCGGCCGCCGAGACCATATAACACCGGTCTTGAAAGACCTACATTGGCTCCCAGTACGTTTCCGAGCACAATTCAAAGTATTGGTGCTGACCTTTAAAGCCCTAAATGGCCTTGGTCCAGTATATCTGAAGGAGCGTCTCCTCCCCCATCGTTCTGCCCGGACACTGAGGTCCAGCTCCGAGGGCCTTCTGGCGGTTCCCTCACTGCGAGAGGCCAAGTTACAGGGAACCAGGCAGAGGGCCTTCTCGGTAGTGGCGCCCGCCCTGTGGAACGCTCTCCCATCAGATGTCAAAGTGATAAACATCTACCTGACATTCAGAAGACATCTGAAGGCAGCCCTGTTCAGGGAAGTTTTTAATATGTGACATTTTAGTGTATCTTTCATCTTAGTTGGAAGCCGCCCAGAGTGGCTGGGGAAACCCATCCAGATGGGCGGGGTACAAATAATAAATTATTATTATTATTATTATTATTATTATTATTATTATTAGGCCTGCAACTCATCACAATTACTAGTTTCAACTTTCAAACGTGGATGCTGAAGACTGGTAACTGCGCTTCCCCAGGAAATGTAAGCCAAGCAATTTAATTCTTACATTTTCTAACCTCAAAATTTATTCTGGTACATTGATTGCTCAATAACACCGTCTTAATGTGCGAGAAGTGGTTAAACCTAGTGTGGTGGGGCATCAGCACTCACCTGACCTGAGAGGCAATTCAGTGTTTTGCAGGTCAGAAGAGTGGCACCACCCCACCATGCCATCTACTATTGGTGAAACCTCACCTTAAATAAAATGGAATACAACTAAAGGATTTCCGTTTAAGAACCCAATTGAAGATCCTATGCAGTCAGTTTTATCCTTAAAATGAAGGACTCTTCACTGACAACCACTCTTGGATTTCCTCTCATGTTGTTTAACTTAGGATGGTACAAAAGCCTTGCTCTCTACCTCATTCCCTCCATAATATACCTTTAGCTTCTGATCCTACTTCTGCTTTATGGATGGAATATCAAACCATGCAGAATGCTAAAATATTGCTTCACAGATCATCTCTACATAGTTTCATTTCAAGATGGAGAAGAAAGTTCTCCCTGTAAGAATCTTCCAGCTAATGCAATGGCTGTTCTCAAAGGTGAAATGTCCAAAACTTAACTTTCGCTTTGTATTTTGATGGGTCAGGCTCTTTTTAATTATGGATATTGCACTGGGCATGTGGTAGCATATTCTTTCTCCATTCAAGGAAATTAGAGAGACTGATCCCATTTTTAAAAAATCTCAGGAGATTGCTCATGTCCTAATTATCCACATGGTGTATGTAGCTCATGAGCAATATGAAGAAACACAGGTCTAGACAGTGACATGAATGCTAGAGAGACATTCTGCCCATTTTTTAAAAAAGAGATTCACTCTCACATTTGATTCAGTTCACATTTAAAGGTGAACTGACGTAATTTTCACTTTCTGAAACACATCCCTCATTTGGAAGTTTCACTTATTAAAATGTTGTGATGTAGTTCTCCAGGTATGTGTTAGCAATGCATCTAGTAGGGTAGAATATAAATAAAAATGAATATGCATGTTCATATATTCAAATATACATTCATATGAATATACGAACATGCATTATGTTTGGGGAAATTGCTTTGCAAAAATGTGTATATTAAGCAAAATTGCATGCAAACCTGTGTCTATTAGGAAAAATCCACAATAATATGCTAATGAGATTTCATGAGCACTTAAAAAAAAAGAAAAGAACTCAGTGCTTTTTTCCCCCTAGGAGAACTTAAGGTTATGCATTACCAGCACTTCCCCCCCAAATGTTAAAAGTCCACTTACTGTAACATCATGGTGAGTACCAGCACCTTTAAAAAATAAAAATCACTGTGTCAACTGATGTGGAAATGTGGAGAACTGAGCATAAGATTGGAAAAATGCAAAACATAATTGGCAGATTAACCCATCCCTATCTGGGAATAAGCCTCATTGACTTTAATAGAGGTTACATCTAAGTAGACATGGTTAGGATGGTGCTGTAAGCAAGTAAGGATTTCCTTCTAAGGATCTTCCCCCCCCCCCAAGAGAAATATGCCAGTTCTTGGCTCATACAGGGAGTCCTATCAAAATCCTTTCACTCTTTATGGAAAGCCCCAACACACTGTGAAACCTTGCCAAGAGCTGACATCTCTAATTGGCAGCTGCTGCTATCACATGGACGGCTGATTAATAAATTAGTAAATTCTCCAGCAGCAAGGAGCTGTCTGATATTATTAAGAACTACTTGCTCATCACAGATGCTCAGTCTGCCTATTTTCCACATGAGTTCAATGTGGAAAGACTGTGATCCGTGTTGATCATTATTCAATGCACAAGCAATGGCTATCGACAGAGATTTATACAGTCTCAGCAGAAAAGAATAATAAAAGTAATAGGAAGCATCATAAACTGTGTAGGGAAAGGGGAGGTGGCTATGGAGGCATGTACAAGCACAATTGAAAGAAGCTATGAAGTGAAGAATGAGCAGCTACAGTCAGCAGCATATTATATGACAGGCACACACAAACTTCTTACTAAATAAGAAATTCCTTGAAGAACTGATGTCAAAGTAAAAATGGGGGATCTTTCTCATAAGTGTGCTAAGAGATGTCTTTGTATCCACACTTTAGGGAAAGTTACACTAAAGGCCAGTTACGTCCCACTGATTTCCATGGGTGAGTTATCACATGCTTATATATTTTTAACTGAAGCCAAGTGGGTTTAGGGTGAACTCTTTTGCATGTCTACTCTGATGTAAGTCCAGGTGAGTTCAATGGGACTTAGTCCATTCCAGAGTTTATAGGCTACCAAGCTCAATAGTTCTCAACTTTGGCTACAACATTTCTCTTTTCTCTTTTCTCTTTTTAAAAGGGGGGTTAAATATAATTTGGAATCCCCTAAAACAATACAGTCATACCTTGGAAGTTGAACAGAATCTGTTCTGGAAGTCCGTTTGACTTTCAAAACATTCAAAAACCAAATCGCTGCTTCCGATTGGTTGCAGGAAGCTCCTGCAGCCAATCAGAAGCTGTGGAAGCCCCATTGGATGTTTGGGTTCCAAAAGGAACAATCACTTTCGGGTTTGGGGCATTCGGGAGCCAAAACATCCGAGTTCTAGGGTATTCAACAACCAAGGTATGACTGTAATAGAATATCCACTGAAATAACAATATTCATCTGAATACTTATCTTAAGATCGTCAAAGGAGCCATTCTAAAGAAACACTGGTTCTATTTATTCCTGATAGTGATAGCGACCTATACATGGAAGTTAAGTTGATTTGTTGCAGGTTTTCATGCAGGGATGGTTCTTATTTTCACCAGGGGGGCGCAGTTTCATTCCTATAAATAATGAATCCATCGTTTATGGATATATTTAATCTGGGAATTGATGTACTGTCATTTGTAGTGACTCACTCAACACAAGAAGGCTGCCTAGACTAGCGTGATTGAAACCATGCAGCACAAACAGCTGAACAGACCGTTGTGCATAGATGGCACGAAAGACTGATATTATTGGTAACTGTGGGTCTAATTATAACAGTGCTAAATAATACAAACACTGAATGAGCCATACCAGCGGGGAGAGAGAGGATCTGTCTCCAAAGATGAATAGCACATACCCAGATAATGTGGTCTTGCTTCCAATCAGCTGATGCTTATCCAAAAATCAAGAGGAAATATCTATAATTAAAAGCAGCTAAATTTTGACCTGATATTTGCAGGTATTTTGTAAAAGAGTACTTCTTCCTTCCCAGAGGGGAGTGGGATGCCTTCTTCATATTCAGTAGTGCAGATATGCATTGCTCTGTCCCCTACAGTCAAGGTGTTTGGGGCACCTATTCACATCTCTGGAACATCTGTCACTGGTGATGAAAAACATAGCACTTGTCTGCTGTCCCATCCTGCTCACACATTCCTTGACAGAGAAGAGGAATGAACTGCTTAATTACTTAAAGCTTCAATTTAATTTTAGGACTAGTGCTACACAAGCCTAGGAAATCTTGGTTGCATATAGTCTTTGTGCCATTCCTGGATTCCTGTCAACACACCACTCATACATATCCAAAGTTGAAAGTACCACATTTTAAAGTAGTTATGTGGGCTGTTTTGTCGGGTTCACAGGCAAGACACTCATACATTTCAGTGTGACATGTTAAATTGGAAGCTACATTAGCGTGAGCTTCTTGATATGGCTGAGAAGACACCAGAGACAAAGGAATGAAATCACTTCGATGCAGATAAATTGGTATAGGAAGAAACAGGGCATCTCTTCAATAGGAGAACAGGAAATAAAAACTTTAAATAAATATTAGGAGATTCATACAATCAATAATGATGAGATTCATACAGTGGTACCTTGGGTTACATACGCTTCAGGTTACATACGCTTCAGGTTACAGACTCCGCTAACCCAGAAATAGTGCTTCAGGTTAAGAACTTTGCTTCAGGATGAGAACAGAAATCGTGCTCTGGCGGCGTGGCAGCAGCAGGAGGCCCCATTAGCTAAAGTGGTGCTTCAGGTTAAGAACAGTTTCAGGTTAAGTACTTAACCCGAGGTACCACTGTATAATCAAAAAGGTACCCAGGAAGTCAGCCCTGCTGTGTCTTATTGGGGCCTTCCTGCTCATTCTGCTAAGGTAGGTCCTCGACTGCTGACCTCCAAATCCTACCCTAGCCACTGAGCTCATTCTTGAGTCTATTACTTGTATTTCACAGCTTCAATCTTTTCTTCTATTTTCTTCTTCCTTTTATCTGTAACTCCCTGTCTCCTGACATCTTCACCTCCTCTTCTTGCTTGCAACTGCTTAAGCATCTGAAACAAGTACCTTAGTTTAGAAAGAACCTCTAAAATCTCACTGCACCACACTGGCTAGGCTACAGTTGCCCTCCGCCCCAGTCAGCAGAAACATAATCATTCTCTCCCCTTCTCCAGCCACTATGCTATTTTATCATCACAGCAAACCTGTGGGATAGGTTAAGATGGAAAAGGGTGGGAAAGTCCACACCCAGTCATCCAGTGAGCTTCATACCTTGGTAGGGATTTGAACCTTGTCTGACATTCTAACCATTATACCACACTGCTCCCCTTCCATATTTTGTTAGTATGATACGTATTGACACTTAGATTTCAGAATTACTCCCAAGCAGGTACCTTGACCTCACAGTTCTTTGACTTCAAATTATAAACGGTGATTCTCCCTCTGAGCACAGCCTAATGCAGGTAGGTGGGGAGGAGAAGGCAGAAGAGCACTCAAGCGAACCATTTTAGCACCTTAACGGAAGCATTTCTGACAGCGACAGGGAAGGAGACTATTTCACCAGCCAGCACACATGTGTGCAGGTGTGGGCGGGTGAAGTTATAATGCCATTACTTGGAAACCTGGTGCCTAAACATTTCAAGTTACGGCTCTTTAAAGTAGATCGTGACATCCATTGTTCGGAATCAAAGCCACCATTGCATTTCTTTCCCACCCCCTTGTGGTCCCCTTTGGTGTGCTTTTTCTTTTTTAAGAACCCACCCCCTTTTTTGCTTTTAGATTATTCTTCAGTGGCAGCTTGAACTAAACAACAATTTCTGCTCCTTGCTCCCTCACCGCAAAGAGACAGTTTATCATACATTTGCATAGTGATGCATTATACTCTTGCGGCACTCACAACTTCCCCAGATCAGCCAAAGACAAGAAAAGAGTCGCAATTAGAAAGGAAAGCACAGTGTGACCTGAAATAATGTATGCTGAGCTTTAGATGGCAACGAAAGGTGGGAGGGGGAAGGCATCGGTGTGAGAAAAGTTCTACAATGTTGAGATTTTGCAGCATGACTCAAAGCTTATGTGTTGAAAGCACAACATGCACCCATGACATGCTTCTTACTGGACCTGCTAGTCATATGCTATGTGACTGTTGCCCCCCCCCTGTTTTTCAGATGGTACCACCTCCTTCACATTGCATACCACTGCACTGAAACTAGATAGGATGTAGCAAGAGGCTAGAGGAAGCTCTAGGGTTTTAATTGTAACCTCTTCAGTGTGCAAGAGGCTTATATGACCAGAGTCCGTGACTGATTGACCTAAATCCTTTTGTTCGGAGTTGGTTGGATAAAGGTGAAGCCATGCCATAGCAAAAAAGCTATTACCTTTTGAAAGTTAAATGGCATTTCCCCCTCCCTTAGAGTGGCTTGTGGCAAGAAAACAGCCCCTTTCAAAGACACAGTCTGTGAAAACTATTTCTCCAAAAGCAGGGATTGTTTTCAACAAGAGCAAACAGAAGGAAAGGTGACTTTGCTTACCTCAAATGTTAGATGTCTATCTAATATGTACTATATTAACGAAGGTTGAAGTGACAACACACTTTTCTTTTATGTATTATACTGTTTCCCAGACTACTTAGAATACCTTTTATTGACTTCCAACCAGAGGCTGGAATACCTCCACACATTTCAGTAGTCTGTCACTTTTCTCTAGCTGTTTAAATATACCCTATCAATGTAACAGGGTGGTAATTTTAATAAGCAACTGATGGGGAAGGGGAGATGGTTCACCAATGAAAAATATCCACTGAAGTTAATGAGGACATATAAGTATAACGGGCAACAAAATTTAATTCTAGTGTATTTCTAAGGTGCTAAATCAATGAATACCCAACAGCAACAACTATTGCTGGGTTTCCAATAATATGGACACACATTTTTCCATGTCTGTATTTCTGATTAATTGCCTCCTTTCATCAGTTCACGAACAAGCCTAATAGTTGAATGTCAAGGTTTACAGACAGGGTTGCAAATTCCACAAGGCATATATTAGGGGAAACCAGTGTTGCACAGGTCCCATCAACACCAGCCAGCATGACCTGCAGGGCCTAGAAATGTTGCTCTTATGCCTTCTGCTTAACTCTGTCTGTTAGTCTTGCTGGGGTGTGACCACAGGTTTGTCATTTTAATTTCTGTTATGTCAATGATGAATCTCGTACTGTCTTGGTCCATGTCAGTATCTTTTTTGGAAGAGGGCACCTCTGTCTAAAATTCAGGCATGTCCAAAGTCCGTTTTGGTGACCTAATCCGGCCCACTGGTCAGTTTAATCCGGCCCCTGTGGCAGTTTATTTCCTGGGGTAAAATCCTTAAAAAAACAAACTCCAACAACTTCAATCCTAAAAAAAGGTTAACAACTTGGTCGGCCCTCACAACGTTTCACTTCATCAAATCTGGCCCTCTTTGAAAAAAGTTTGGACACCACTGGGACTCTAAATCAATGTTCATTGGCTTGGCAGCAAATATCTATCCCTTGATATCTCCTCCTCTATTTTTTTTGCTCTGGAAGCACTTCATTATTACTAATTTAATATAGCTAGATAGCTAACTGCCTATCTCGCTCCCAAGAACAACTTTAGTATACAAAGTAGTAGCACATATAATTCTGAATCCTCTTAAGAAGTCTATTAAAGGCCAAGCATGAAAACCATGTAGGTCCAAGTATAAGAAGAGTCAGTGTGAGAGGAATAGGAATGGGCAAATGTGCCAGTTTTGATTTCTCTCAGTTCCTTATTTTTCCCAATCTTAAGTTCAGTTTTCCATATTTCCACATAATGTGGATTTTATTTAAAATCATGAAATTTCATCATATTTTCCTAATATACCCATTTTTGTATCCAGTTTTCCCTAATATATACATGTTTTTCAAAACTATTTCCCCAAATATTATGCATTTTGCGCACACACACACACACACACACACACACATATATATATATATATATAGAGAGAGAGAGAGAGAGAGAGAGAGAGACTTTACCCTCATGTGTGTATTTTTGTATGCATTACTTTGCTAAAGAAGACTGCTCACCTTTCATGGTGGGTGGCGTTGCAGCTGGGCATCTGGGCCCCTGTAGTAACCTGGCTCAGGGGTGTGGACTGCACTTCAAAATTCGGAGAGGTGTAAAATTTAGAAGATTTTTGTGTACTTTTTCAGAAAGGGTGGAATAGGTAGAATTTGCCTTTAAGTGTGAACTGAATCATAAGACCACATTTGTTAAAAAGCCAGAAGCGTTTCTGTTAGGCATTACAGGCCAAGACTTGCCAAAAGAACAGAAAATATTATTTATGTATGCAACAACAGTGGCTAGGATTCTACTAGCCTTGAAATGGAAAGATGACAAGACACCAACTAAAGAAGAATGGCAAGAAAAACTGATGGAATTGGCAAAGCTAACCGGAAAACTTAGAGACAAGGACAATAGAGACTTCAAAAAAGACGAAACCATTTATATTATATTTACAGAAAAACTATAAAGAAATAGACTCACTAGCAGGGTTTGACTAAATACTTACAATTAACAACATAGAAATTAAGCGGTAAAAATTGGGAAATAATAAAGTGTAAGAGGGAATATGAAAATAAGTATGGCATGAAAATGTTAAGAATATAATAATATTTAAATTAAAGAATGCAATATTAAGGTAAATGAAAATAAGCAGGAGAGGCAAAGTCTCAAGAACCAGAAAAGGAAGTTGAGGGAAGTCCTGAGGGAGTGGGGAGGGGAATTATATTGTAATTTGTTTTTGAAATAATGTTGATTGTGATTGACAAAATTGTAAAATTTAATTAAAAGTATTTTTTTAAAAAGTGAACGGAATCATGTTTATCCCCCATACCTAGAGAGGATGTACTGGTACAGAGCCTGACAGGTCCCTTGGATAAGCTATGTTGCTCTCAAAGGGAAAATAGTTCTGGGAAAGTTCAACATTTTGCCTGGAGCACGACATGTTTTCACCAGTAGGTTCATAAGGCCATGTCAAAGATGATGGTGATAGAAAGGATTGATATACTAGATAAAACACCACAAGAACACATCCATTTGGACCAAAGTTTGTATTGTTAGATATCATGTGACAAATTTCAAAAAGAACAAAAATCAAAATCAAATTACAGGCAACCAAGTCACAATTAAGACCTTTACTAGGAGAATGAGGGGAAATCTAGGAATTTGATGAGGTATACTTTTTCTCTTTCGCTCCCAAGGCCAAAAATACAATGATGAAAGAGTACTGAGCTACGAAAGAGTGCTGTCAGCATTTCTCCCATGAAAGATAAAGGATCGCTTTAAGATAAGGAGGTTGCAGATAAAAGAAACATAAAATTAAAAATTAAAAACACTGCAAATGTTTAGCGCTGCACAATAGGCCACAAAATCAACAGGGGGAAAGTTAAATATCATAATTAAAAGAGGAAGTCACCATACCTGTGCTAGACATATGCTATTAAATTATTTAATGCATCTTCCTCATTAATTCATTGTATGATCAGTATTCAGATTAGCATGGAGGTAATAAATCAGCAGATTAATAAGTGTTCTCTGGGGATACATGAAGAATAGCTGGCAGAAACCTCAAGTCCCAGGTCTTCTTAGCTCTGCTTCATCAACACTCATAAAGTCATGAATGGATTCATTTTGGTGTTATAGTGACATGGATCTGTTTCTCTGAAATTTTATCTTTGTCTAACTTTCTGTGCAACCCTGGGCATGTTGACTCACAATTAAGGCTGCAATCCTAACCCCACTTCCATGGGAGCAAACCCCATTATATACAATGAGAAATACATCTGAGTAGACATGGTTAGGATTGTGTTGTAAGTCCCCTTAGGGTGGTTAGGAACTGTGTTTAATATTACAGCACTAATAACTTAGGATCATTTTTTGATTAGGTGGCAAATAAATCTTGTTAAATAAGAAATATTACATATTTGTCTCAGTATGTTGCCGAGCACAATTCAAAGTGTTGGTGCTAACCTTTAAAGCCCTAAATGGCCTCTGCTCAGTATACCTGAAGGAGCTTCTCCACCCCCATCATTCAGCCAGACACTAAGGTCCAGCTCCGAGGGCCTTCTGGTGATTCCCTCACTGTGAGAAGTGAAGTTACAGAGAACCAGGCAAAGGGCCTTCTCAGTAGGTGTGCCCACTATGTGGAACGCCCTCCCATCAGTTGTCAAGGAAATCAACAACTATCTGACTTGTAGAAAACATCTGAAGGCAGCCCTGTTTAGGGAAGTTGTTAATGTTTGATGTTTTATCGTGTTTTTAATATTCTATTGGGAGCTGCCCAGAGTGGCTGGGGAAACCCAGCCAGATGGGCAGGGTATAAATAACAAATTATTATTATATTATTATTGTTTGTTGTCATTTTGAAGTTTTACCTGCACTTTACCCTGACGTCCCATGGTGGGTCTCAGCAATTTAAAATACACTATAATTACAATCACAAGTTTAGGGTGACTCCTAAAAATAGAAATCTTGAGTATCAAAAGCCAAAGTAAAGACGTATTCAATGAAAACTGTATGGTGAAGTTGCCAAACACACCTCTGTGGGGAGCGAGCACCACAACTCAGGGGCTGCAACAGAGAAGGTCCACTCCCAGATCACCACCAACCAAGCTTCTGAGGGTGAAGGAACCACCAAGTGGTCTCCCTCTGCTGATCTTAACACCTGAGAAGATCTGTAGCAAAGGAGACTGCCTTTCAGATATTTAGGATTTAAGTTTAGGACTTTAAATTCCAATGTGAGTACCTTAACCTGGCCCCAGAAATGAACTACCAACCAATGCACCCGTTTTAAAACAGATATTATATAAGTTTTAAGTGGAATGCCACCCCAGTAATCTGGCTGTTGCATTTTGGACCAAGTGAAGTTTTTCAGTCATCTTCAAGGGCAGTCCAATAGTGAGCATATTATAATAATTTCATCTGGACGTTACAACAACATGAAGTCCAGTGGCCAAGTCATTTCTGTCCAAAATAGGTCATAGCTAGTGAACTGGATGGAGTTGGAAAAAGTCTCTCCTAGCTACTGAGGCCGCCTCAGCTACCCCTGAAAGTGTCAAATCTAGGAGTACAGTGGTACCTCGGGTTACATACGCTTCAGGTTACATACGCTTCAGGTTACAGACTCCGCTAATCCAGAAATATTACCTTGGGTTATGAACTTTGCTTCAGGATGAGAACAGAAATTGTGCTCCAGCGGTGCGGCAGCAGCAGGACACCCCATTAGCTAAAGTGGTGCTTCAGGTTAAGAACAGTTTCAGGTTAAGAATGGACCTCCAGAACGAATTAAGTACTTACCCCAAGGTACCACTGTACTCCCAAGCGATGGAACTGCTCCTTTCGGAAAGATGCAACCCCATCAAGAACAGGCCAAGAACTTGGGACTCAAGAACTTGGGACATATAACACCTCTGGTTTTTTTTATCAGGATTCAGCTTCAATTCATTGGTGCATGTCCTGTCCTCCATTGCCTCCAAGCACTTGTCTAACAAATATGTTGCAACCTCATGCCCCTTCTGTCAGCCTCTGTAAATCTTAACTTTTGTTTATGTGTTGAAACAGTGGAGTCAAATTGACTTCTAAGTTAAAAGGGAAGAAAAATCACTCTCCAGGGGGGCAAAATTCTGATGTTATAAAATGATTGAAGAGGACTGAAATGAGGCAGAAAGCAATGTTTATGCAATGTGCAGTAGACAATAAACATATAGGACTTGGCACAGGTTCGTAGCTCTGACAGAGTTACACTGTCCATGCCAAGCCTCAACAGAAAACAGCATTGCTTAAATAAGTGGAAATTCACAAGTCATCTTTTTTTTGGCTTGCAATGAATGAACAGATAAATGCTGTCATTCAGTTCATGTGTAACCCATGACAAGCCCAAGCTTAATAGCTTTTAACCGACAATCAATATTTCTTTCATTTTATATTGATTGTCTTTCCAGCAGGAGAAATTGCATTGTACTTCCCATTAATACATTTTGTATGCAGATGACATTGCTCACCTTCCCCACAGGTGTTTATGGTAGACTTTGACAGAGCAATGTGGATACCACAATTCTGTGCAAGCTCAGAAAAAGTCACATAATTTGGTGTTAAGAATCTCACCTTTTATCTTAAACTAAAAGCAGGTATATTGTCCTTAATGTAGGCTTTGAAATAGGAATGAATGGATTACAAGAGTTCCTTTTATTTAATGTTATACGGTTTCACTCTGCCCTATTTTCCACTTTCCCTAAAGTTCAATTTAGAGGGATTTCTAAAACTAATTTCAGGACTGCATCTTGCATGGCTTGCCACAGCTTTCAATTCCTTCCATTCCATCCTTTGCATCTTTCACCCACTCTACAATGCCAGGGGGCACTGTGCATTGATAAAACAGCACCAAACAAACAAAGAAACCCAACAACACAACAATATTCAGGGTTTTGTTCACAGGAACCACTGATATAGATGGATAGGGGGAAGACAAAAATGAATTGGGGGAACTAGCAGGTATGGCCAATGGAGCTCAAAACAAAGGTCATTTTAAAAAGAGAGAGAAAAGAAAATACAAACACTAGGATAATGGAGCAAGCAGGTTCAAGGTGTACGTAGATCTGCCTGGTACATCTTGTGTGTAGTGCTGACTCTTGAAACCCTCTTTCCCTGCTTGAAGACAGAGAAACTTGAAGATGGAGAAACTGAGCTTGAAGACAGAGAAACTGAGCTTGGGACAGTGGTAAGCAACAACAATGGCTTCTACAGTCCGGAAGAACATTATTTCCTGCCAGAATCTGAGGCTGAAAGTCCAGCAAACTGCAGCAGAAATAACACATAGCAAATTTGTTTCTGGCCAAGGATTCTAGGAATACAAAGTTATTCTGTCTTGGACTGAGGGCCCCTGCTATGAGCTTTCCCTGCCCTGAGGTAATTTTCAGGGCCTTGGGCCCTTGGATCTTGAGGCGGAGGAAATGGGAGGTAGAAAGATCAGGTGCTTTGCCCTTGCGTTCATGTTTTCATGAGTATTCAGCTGGAATTATTTCAAAGACTGTATCCCTTTCAGAGCATGCCCCGTAGCACTCTGGCATCCCTGCTATGACTATTTGGTTGCAAGTAGACTTTCCATTTTTTAAGAAATCCCAAAATGCAGGGGAAACTAATATAAAAACGGATGCCACATGGCAAAAATCACAGATCTAGCAGAACGCAGACAGTTATCTAGACTTATATTATGCTGCACATTACATCCCCATAGGCACATTACGTGGTGCACGGTGGAGTCCTTCATTTATCTCCTATGCCCTATATTTAATTCTTGATCCATTACTGAGGGTAAAGCAGTAATGAAATGGGCAGAGGTGAAAAGAATACTGCTGTGCTTTGAAATAATCTGAAAAGTATTGCTTAACATTGAATGGGTTTTTCATGCAGTATCTGCCAGTTTTGATTATGTGCATCCTGCTCCCTGAGATGCACACGAGCAAGCACACATTGTCTTAAAACCCCATTTTGACATCTGCGAAGAAATACAAGGCTGCAATTACAATGCTAAGAGTTGAAAGAGAGAGAAGCTTACATGTGGCATTGACAGTGAAGTGGCAATGAAGTGTGCCATGTCTAATGGAATTGCACTTTTATCATACCATCAAAGATGGCAGTGGAGGGTCAGCCTGAAAAGAGAGCCCAAATAAATCCACTTTCATATGCTTTCGCTTCTCTGAGCATCTTATG
Source organism: Podarcis raffonei (assembly GCF_027172205.1). NCBI lineage: Eukaryota > Metazoa > Chordata > Lepidosauria > Squamata > Lacertidae > Podarcis > Podarcis raffonei. The sequence continues at coordinate 28,379,772 of NC_070610.1, read as the reverse complement.
ATATTTCTCAAGAGACAGAAGTGCAACCTGTGACAGCTGGAATGTCAGCCATTACAACTAGCCCTAGTGAACTGTACTTTTCTTGTCTACATTTGTGTTCCACTAACAGCTCATTTACAGAATCAAGAGTGGATGGGGGTCCCTGGCTCCTTTTGGAGTCACTCACTATTCATAGCTTATGCTCTTTCAGGTCATTGTTTACTTGCTGTGACTTCCATATATCAGGTGGTATTCAGCTGAACCTTACTCAGACTAGAATTTAATAGATCTACATAACTTAGTCATATTAATTTCAGTGGCTCTACTCTGAATAAAACTTTGTTGACTACAACCCATTATTTTGTACCGTGCCTTTGGGGAGTTTTGCAGTGTGTGCATCAGACAGAGATGTTTTCTAGTGGTTAATCAAAGGAACTGGAAGACGTGCTCAGATCCCAGCTCAGCCATGAACTGACTGGATGGCAATTGGGAAGTCACTGTTGGTGACAGGAACTGACAGGACTCCAAACTGTGTGGGGCAGAGGCAGGGGATGAGGGGAGTGACCCAGGAGAGGAGACCTGTGATTTATGGGGTTTGGTGCCTCCCACAGGGTAGGAGCTAGGTGAGGAAGGAGAGTCAGGGCAGTCCAAGATGGAGGAAGGCACACCAGATGTGGCAAAAGAAGAAGAGGCTGTTCAGGTGACAGATGGGTCAGTAGACTTCCCCCCTCCTGCTGTCTCCTAGAACCAGGAGGGGCTTGAAGCAGGAAAAGCAGCGGCAACTTCTGTGCAGGATAAGTCTCAGGTTACGGGTGTGCAACCTGTCAGGAGAGGGTATATAAGCCTAGATCTATGGACAGCTGCCTAGAGGTTAGAAGCATGTGTGGATATGTATCCGAAACACTGTGGAAGCTTTTCTTGTCAATAAAGAGTAAATTAGCAGCTGTATGCCTGATAGGACAGTTACTCTCACCACCAGTTTTATCATCTATAAAATGGGGATACATAAAGGGTTTGTGTACCACCCACAACATTTGACATGTATCTCTATCTGCAGCTTTGGGAAGCAGCTACTCTATTTGGGAACCACTCTGTCTTTCCAATCCAAATTTGATCTGTTAAAAACAAAAGCCAGACACCCAATCCTTATTCAGTATAATGGGGAATCTAAAAATAGCTATAACTCCCCCCCACACACACACTTTTACAGAAGTATATGAAATTTCTGGCATATCAGCTCCTCATACCTGAATTAAGACTGCCATATTAAGGACTGGAAAGTTACTTCTAAAAAGCAATGAAAGCTGTGATTCCCTGGATCCTGAGTTCTGCACTTGATGTGCATAGCTATTCATGTGTGGTGCAATCTTGGAATACAGACACTCTCAAAAAGAATAACCTTGATATTGTCATTTGTGTTCTCTTTTGTGAATAGATATGATTCAATTTTCTGCATTGTCATAAGGTTTTATTTATTCACATGGCACTTCAAAACGGACAGTGAACTGAAGAAATGAGCTCTACATAGCCAGATCTGAAGTCATTCTGTTGCATTCAGTGTAGGTTCCATCCAGCAGGAAGCATGGGAAAAGCCCTTTACCTTGGCAACATATGCTTACAGTTCTGCTGCTGTCTGATGCCGCATGTTTGGTAAATTTCTGACCCTTTCAATTGTGTATGCTGACAACTGGGATTTTAAGATTCGAGTATTTATGTGGAATGTGCCATTATCTGAAAAGCAGTACCTCTGGGGCTGGATTGGTTTGATTTCTTTGCTGTTTTATTTTTGATTTGCTAGCCTCCACATCTGAACTGTGCTGGTTTCTGAGGCCGTAAACAAGCGAGAAGTGACATTCCCAGTCCCTCAAATTCAGAATACTGAAAAGGCCAGCACTGTGCATTCAAAATCATAATAATTCAATGGATATCCCAGACATTCATGTTCTGATGTTTCATTTTGTGACACTGAATGGAACAAGAACGGAAAAACAGTGTGACCTTATGTCATGCTGTTGACAAAAGATCGTAACATCTGCCGAAAACAGCACAGGCAAATAAAAAGGCTGAATTGCATACTGGGTGTCGTCAAAAAAGAGAGGCAAATAAATGGCTAAATGCAACTTGTATTTTTACATTCGATGTTAAAAACTAATCACATTAGGGAGCAGTGTAGTGGTTAATAGTGTGAAGTCCCCATTCCAATTCGAGTATCACTCCAGCCAGAACATCACTAGGTAACCCTCAGGTTCAGCAAGCCTCTATACTATCAACACATCCTTCCCAATCCCCTCCTACCTTACAAGGTGGCTGGAAAGATTATTGAGATGATGCATATGAAGCCATTTATGGGGAATCTCAAATACGTCTACTCAGAAATAATCCCCATTGAGTTCAATGTGTCTCACACCCCAGTAAGCTGCTAAAGGATTGCAGCCTAAGGCACTTGAATTGTGGAACACAGGAAGCTGCCTTATACCGAGTCAGACCCCATTTAACTTAATATTTTTTAAGTGTTGAAGCAATGATTCTTCAACATCAACTTCATTGGACTGGTCATATTGTGCAGATGCCTGATGATCGTCTTCCAAAGCAACTACTCTGTTCCAAATTTAAAAATGGAAAGCGTAATGCTGGTGGTCAACAAAAGAGGTTTAAAGATTGTCTCAAGGCAAATTTTATTTTTTAAAAAATGTAGTATAAACACCAACAATTGGGAAACACTTGCCTGCGAGTGCTCCAATTGGAGAACAGCCTTTAACAAAGGTGTCATGGACTTTGAAGACGCTCAAACTCAGGACGCAAGGGAGAAACGTGCTAAGAGGAAGGCACACTTGGCAAATCCACACCGTGATCAACTCCCACCCTGCACTGTGGAAGGACGTGTGGATCCAGAATTGGCCTCCACAGTCACTTACAGACTCATTGTTAAAACCGTGTTTATGGAAGACAATCTTACTCGGCTACAAGTGATTGCCAAAGAAGAAAGATGTGCTTTGTTCTGCTCTCTTTCAGCTTCTGCCTTCTGGAAGAAGGTACAGGATTATAAAGACTATGACTAGCTGCCTGAGAAACAGTTTCTATCCGAATGCGATTTTGGTTCCTTACACGCAGTGTAAGGTAGTCTCTATGAGAGTAGATTGTATTTAATTATGGGGTATCAGAGTTTTTAGGGTGCTAACCAGGCTGGGATATCAGGCTTGTTGGTTTTTGAATGTTTGATGTAGAATGTTTGATGTAGATTTCGTTGTTCTGTATGGGACAATGACAATAAAGATTATTGTATCATATCGTTGCAACAGCAATTTGTTGTACTATTTTTATTATCCATTTATTAAATGTATATGCTGCCCTTCATCCAGAAGGAGCCCAGGGGGGCAAACAACAAGTGCTGAAACAATAATTTTTTTAAAAAAAAAAATCCAATACAGATGCAGACTGAGAAAGATCACAACTTAAAAGGTTTGTTGTAAGTAAGTAAATTTCTATTTATACCCCACCCTCCGGGCTCAGGGTAGCTAACATCAAATATCAAATACATTAAAATACAATCAGGAAGAAGGAAGATCTTCAGTGGGTGCTGCAAAGACAACATATTACCAATTATTCAAGGGGAGGTGCCTCACTACGAATGACCCGATTCTGAAATTGCGCAGAACAGACCTCCTGATAAGATTGTATCTGCAGATTATAGTGATCTGGAAGTAGTAATGACGGGGCTTCTTTCAGTTACCTCTGCACTGGGATCCGTAATATGCTCCCGAAGTGTTTGTTGATAAATGTAAATAAATAAAAGCAACACACAAGTTTACAATCCCTGCTGCGATTAAGTAGCTCTTGATGTGCTCCAGCTTCTTTCTGCAGCTCGCTAGCTTGCTTGCTGAGTCTGTATCCTTTAAGCAAAGATACCACGAGGCATACAGAAGGAAGCTGTTTTCTTTATGGATTGACCACCTGTGTAGCCCCAGCTCTGCTGAGTTTGTGTCTTCTTGTTTCAGAAACTCAAGTTACGAATCAGTCAAAGCAACAGAGGAGAATGAAATGGGGGCTGAACCCTGCTTATCCATTTTGGGAAGCTGATCAATGAAAGAGGCAGTGTTTCCTGGCTTCTTTCACAAAGGAGGAAGAGTATTTAGTGGATTTTTCAGGAGTGTGCGTGCTTTGATATGGCACTCACCTTATTAACAATACACAGTGGCTGAGGGGTGTATGCAATCTTCCTTTGTCTTAAAAAAACAACAACCCTAGACAGGCATGGTCCTGTGCTCCACAGCATCACTGGCTGCTTGAACTTCCTGGCTTGCATTCCATATGGCAGGACTCATGAGCATCTGAGGAGGTTACCTGAAGAGCACCTGAGGATGCTGCAAAAAGCAGCCTCCCCAGCTGCCCATTGGTCTTCCTATGAGGAATACATGCCAGGAAGTGGCGGGAATGCTGTAGATCATTGCACAAAGTTTGTATGGGGATTTTCTGCTAAAGGGGGGAATACATACCTAGGCTACCTCAAAACTGTCAGGAGCTCGGCCTATACTTGAGTAGGACCCTGGCAGAGACACATGCCCAACTGGCATGTTCTCTCCCTCCTGGTTGTTCGTTTGGGAGCTTCAAAAGCTTTCTTCAGCTTGAACATCACAGTGACTGATGCCAACCGGCACAGGCACACTTTGGGATCCGCAGAGTTTGCGCAACTCAGATCTCAGCAACTCAGCATTTTGGCTAATCTACTTTATTTACATATAAACACACATGGAGCACTGCAACATGGCTCCCTTTCTCTCTAGCATCAGACAGCAAAGAGAAAAAGAACAAAGGACAATAGTCCCACTTCATGGAACACAGTAACACAACATCCTGTCTCCGTCACTTCCCACTCTGTGGAGTCAAAACATATACCGTCATGTGATAGACAAAAATCCCATGACTGCGATCAGCAGGAATTCTAACAAAATCATGTTAAAGGTAGAAAGGTGGAGGGGCTATATTGATTGAGAATGGATTGTATTGTAACTGTATTGTAACTTTTAAATTTTTTTTTTATATTTTAAAAAAAGGAAACAAAGGTAGAAAAAAATTAAAGAAAGTTAAATTTCACATAACTACATCACTTTGAAATTTAAGAATATTTGCCTCCCTGCAGAACTGGTTTCAATAGCACGTAGGGCTGGTTAACATATGACTTCAGTGTGTAATTTTACATGCACAGGAGAGTCAGGATCAAGTCTTAACTTGTGTACACTACCAATACAAATGCAGAATATTTAATGTGAACTGGAGATTGGGTTTATAAATGACTATTCAAGTAAGATCCCACTCATATGATATATTCGATACAAATAAATAATTTTTTAAAAAACAAATGGATCAAGCCAGTGGATCCCTATCATGTAGCCTGTTATTATGTGCAAAAATACCATGTATTTCCATTTGCATAAGCACCTCAGGATGGAAAGATGTGTCGATTTTGATTCTTCCAGTTTCTCATTTTCCTCAGTTTAAATTCAGTTCTCCACATTTTGCAGCAGCTTGTATTTTTTTTTAAAAAAGAAAAACTTCACGAAAATTCATCAGAATTCTAGTTCACATTTTATATGCAGTTTTGACTAATGTATACATTCCTCCAAGCAATCTCCCCTGATATAATATATTTTTGTATGTTGCTTTCACTAAAATCTTCATTTTTATGCTCATTTCCCACTAATATTTTGTAAACCATTTTTGATTGGAGAACAGTACTGAAAAATTCAGATAATGTTCTTTGGCAAATTATTTGAACATTATCAGCTTTCAATTGGGCCTAGTTCTACAACGATGCAGCCAGCATGGGTCTGAAGCCTGCCCTCACCATCAGGCATTCTGGTTCAGGTTGCAGCACAGCGGGACCACCGATCTGGATTTAGATAAATACATGGCAGCATGTAATGCCAGTAGAAATTGGTGTATGTGCCTGTGTGAAAGTGAGAAAGACAGGGATAATTTCCATTCCCATGGAAAACCTGGGAAAACTATTTCCCATTGAAAGGTACTGAAGAAAGAATGGTGCTAGAGTTAAGATGCTAAACTGGGATACTAGATTCACACCTCAGATCAGTTCTGCTCAGCTTTCATGATTGCATGTAATTTCTCATTACAGCAGTTGCATGCTTTTAAATTGGACTGAATGGTTCTCTAAATCAAAAGATTTGTTGATCTAATGAATTCATAACCGTTTCCCTAATGATATAAAGAAGTATTTGAGTTAGGAAGTCTGGCAAGAAGCCAAGTTAAAGCAGTAAGAACAAAATCAGAAAAGAAATCCCAGTCTCGTAAGGAAGAAAAACAGAAGAGGCAGGGTACCCGGAATAGCTGTGATTTGTTTATTTCACATTTAAATCAGCATTCGCTCAACTATCTCTCTTACCCGCTAAAAGAAGGGAACGGTGTACCAGATTAAAGTGTCAGGCAGTTAAAACAGCAATCTGATCTGTAGCAACATGCCAGGGAATCAGATACATGGTAAGTCATGCCAAATGAACTTTGAGGATACAAATACCCAAGTATGACAGGTTGCATTGTGCTTTGGTTCTTGACAGATACATGACGTAGTGTTTGTTAACTCTGAGAACAGAGATATGGCAAGATGTTTGACTTGACAGCACAAGTCACAGCTTCTGTGTAAGTTTTACTTTCATAGCCGTTGCTTTGCCCTTTAGTTTTTGGTGAGAAATGGAGGAGAGAAGGTTGCTTGAGTTACTCCTTCCGGAGTGAATAATCAAGCAGTTGTCCAGGAGGGTAGCAGAGGTGGGGCAGGAGATTTGCTTAAGCACAACCTGGACAGTGGAACAAAATGGGCATCAAGGGACTCACGAGATACTGACCTCTCATTAAAGCAACACTGCATTATGCAGTGGTTTCTTTTCTCCGTATAGAATGATAAAGCATGTTTTCTAGTTGATAGATGTAAAGCCAAAGACCAGCTTACTTAAAGGCTTCAGTGAGGGCAAGACGCCTGGCAGAGAGCCACGATTGCAGTGTCTCCTTGGCGTTCTGCCTGAAGACAAACACACTCAAGCCTATTCAGCCACTAAATACTGTTGGTGACGAAAAAGAAAATTGGAGATGTGATGTTGGACAACAACAGCCAGCTGGGTTTTGCAGTAGTAGCAGTTGTTTTGCAGAAAAGCTTTTTAAGCAAGAAGCATTGATTTATTTAAGCACTGATATCTCTCCCTTAGATCCAAGAGGTTCTGGTGTGGCTCACAAAGCATTAGAAAACAAAACAAAACCATGGTGCAAATTAAAAAAAATAACCTGAACAAATAAAAAACCTACAGCAATCAAGCAACAGATTCAAAAACAAGTAAATAATAACTAATTCACTAAACAGCAGAAAAGTCAATGCTTTCTGCAACAATATAGCACCTCAGACACTGTTTAGTAAATGACCAGAGGGTCTTCCACCCCACAGCAGGGCTAGATCTAGACACATCATAACAGCGTTTCAGTTGAATGCTTTGTAAGCTTCATAAAGGGAAATCCCACTGGTGAAAGGCAGGACTTTACAGGGCCATCTGGTGTCACAGTGTCATAATGCATATAAAGCGCTTTTTCTTTACGAATGTAGCTGAGTCCCAGGTGTGCTGCAGGTGCAGTGGAAGGAGCATCCAGTGCTTACATCCACATTGCACCAAGAACCCTACTGCCTGACCCTAACCCCTCCTCTTTCCCCCTTGATAACAATGCATGATGGTGGTATGCAGTGTTGGGGAGCCTGGTTATCAATGTAGCCCCACAGTTACAACCTAGCTGGCCACTGCTGCCTCTGTAACAGAGATGGGGAACCTATAGCCCTTCAGATGTTATTGGACTATGGCTTCCATCATCCCTGGCCGTTGGCCAGGCTGGCTGGAGCTGATGAGAACTGGAGTTCAACAATATCAGGAACATCCATAATTCTCCCACCCCTGTTTTATTATGAGCATGTCTGATGCTCTTGACAACTGTTTACCTCTTACCACAATTAGCAAGTCCTATGAAACTATTAGGGACGTGGGTGGTGCTCTGGCAGGAAGGTAAATGTCGTTTCTGTGTGCTGCTCTGGTTTGCCAGAAGCAGCTTAGTCATGCTGGCCACATGACTCAGAAGCTGTACGCTGGGTCCCTCGGCCAACAAAGCGAGATGAGCACCGCAACCCCAGAGTCGGTCACGACTGGACCTAATGGTCAGGGGTCCCTTTACCTTTACCTTTTATGCAACTATTATCCAACAAAGAAGTAAGAGGCAGCTTCCATTTTGGCTGCAATGCATTACATAGATACTTGAGGCTCAACAGGACTGACTTCTGAGTAAACATGCATAGGATCGTGCTGTCCCCCCCCCCAAGGTACAAACTCAGTTTGGTATTCCTTGTAACTTCAAAGCTGTGCACACTTCATAATTTGAAATAACAAAAAGAACAATTTTGGATTTCTGATGAGCCCTTCAGATTGTGTCTTTAATTTCTGCTCACATCGTATTGTCCAATTAGCACAGTTAGGCTGAAACACTTACTCAAGTTGACATGCAGTATACCATTTCGAGAACCTAATATTCTTGGGCTTTATGGATTTCAGCTCCCAGCCTGTCTTCATAGCTCATAACCTTTAATCCTCACATCAATCTTGGTGCTGTGTTCAATTACTACAGTGCTGTCTGCTGAAAAGTAGTAGGAGCTCAAGGGAAGTTTGTGCAAACTTGCAAGTTTCTCATTCATTTTCATTTAAGGGGGGAAAACTAGCAGGACAAAAAAAAATCATTCAGATGTTCCTTAGAATTCCCACTGCCTGTCTGTGATGTATTACATTTAATCTTGTTTTCAGGACTGCTAGCAAAATACTGTGTCTGATTGTTTTAGAAATTTTTATTAGCAGGCAGTGTACAGGATTCCCCAAAGAATTCAAAGCTTTGAATTGATTTTTTAAAAATAAAAGATTCCATATATTGTACAAGTATAGATCAAAAATAAGCTTTTCAAATCATTCTTTGGGACCACGAGCTCACTTTGCCCTTCCACTGTAAGTCTTAAAATCTGGCAACTGAGAATCTTGGCCTATGACAGAGACCAATGGCAGTGCCAAAGTTTTCAAATCAGTTGTGCAGAAATAATTCCCCAGGGCATTCCTGAATAGTCTTCACATTCTTGTTTGAACAAGACTTTTGAAGAGTAGGGTTGTCATTCATTGTAAAGACCTCTGAATTTCTAAGGAAGCTTACCAGAAGTTATAGTAAGTTTCTTCAGTGCTGTGGTGGCTGGAGTTGATGAAAGTTATAGTTGAAAATATCTGGAGGGAAACAGATTGAGAACGTCTGTTCTAAAACATGGGTTGTGGACTGCCTTCAGCTACCCTCAGTGGCACCTCTTGCATTTTGTAGAGTCAGTAAGAGATTCATATCCTGAAATTGGAATGTTTGTAAGAAGTGTGGGGAACCTTTGACCCTTCAGATGCTGCTGAAATATAACTCCTATCACCCCTGGCCATTGGCCATGCTTGCTGTGGCTGATGGGAGTTGCAGTTTAGCAACATCTGGAGGGCCAAAGGTTCCTCTCACACATAATTTCACAGTCTTAAAGACAGATGTAATACAGTTGGTGCTTTAAAAAATGATTGTTGTTGTTGTTGTTTAGTCGTGTCCGACTCTTCGTGACCCCATGGACCAGAGCACGCCAGGCACTTCTGTCCTCCACTGCCTCCCGCAGTTTAGTCAAAGTCATGCTGGTAGCTAGATTGACCAATTATCTGACTTAAGGCAGTTTACTGTTTCCCAAATTATACATCATGAGGTCTATATTATTATTGTTGTTGTTGTTGTTTAGTTGTTTAGTCGTGTCCGACTCTTTGTGACCCCATGGACCAGAGCATGCTGGGCACTCCTGTCTTCCACTGCCTCCCGCAGTTTGGTCAGACTCTTGTTTGTAGCTTCGAGAACACTGTCCAACCATCTCGTCCTCTGTCGTCCCCTTCTCCTTGTGCCCTCCATCTTTCCCAACATCAGGGTCTTTTCCAGGGAGTCTTCTCTTCTCATGAGGTGGCCAAAATATTGGAGTCTCAGCTTCAGGATCTGTCCTTCCAGTGAGAACTCAGGGCTGATTTCCTTAAGAATGGATAGGTTTGATCTTCTTGCAGTCCATGGGACGATAGAAACGATAGAAAGCTATAAATGAAAGCTGCCTGATGTAGTAAATTGATGGACTTGCAGCATCTATTACAAAGGGAATTAGAATAGATAGCAAGTGATATACTGTATTTCAAAAACCATTAATTGTATGCTGAGGGTTACAAAACAGCTTAGCTGTCAAAACTAGTCATGGAGACAAATTATCAATAGTACTTATCATTGTTTGAAAAACCCTTTCCATGTTATCTTTCCCTTCCTCCAAAGATTAAGTTCCATTTCCTTCTTCCTCTCCAAACTTTGTACACCAATCATCATGATACTTCAGTGTGTTGCACATCCTTGCGGTCAACACAATAGACGAATATTTGCCCACCATGCAACTCCTAGCTGGAATGTGCCTCAACAAATGTGTTGTTTTAGGATTATGCTGTGTTAGTACAGCTCCTGCTCTTAAGCCTCAGTGACATAAAGATATGTGTAAATTTCTCAAGAATGCTTAAGGAATTTGAAGATGGTAACAAAAAAAAAAGTCAAAGTCAGACTTGAACTTTGTAGGCAACCAACATGCCTCAACAGTCCCTATAAAGAGGACAGATGTGCTTTGCTGTTTCATATTTTGTAAAATGCAGACCTTACTCTGACTTAGAGGGAGATTTGTGAAGGGATGTATTTTTTAAATTGTAATAGAGTACTGCTCCTCACATATACTGGCTCCAAGTTTCTGTGTTGGGAGGGTTCCCCCTCCCCCCAATTGGAAGCAACTGTTTGTCTCACTCCCAGTTTTTTAATTTAGTTTAAATTTATCTTAATATACATGTATTTGTATTTAAATTTCCCTAATATACACATTTCTGCAAGCAATTTTTTTCTAACACAATGCACATTTGTATAATATTTTCCCAAATATATGCATTTTAAAGCACACTCTGTCTTGATAGCCTTGTTTAGGTTTCCATATTGTTTCAGTAACTGCAAATTAGAAAGGCTTTCATTAAGATGCACCCCAAACTAATTATCCCCCTATCACTATGGCAGATACAAATTTTCCAGTGACTGCAAACTTCATCTGAGAATTGATGTTTTGGGTGAATTTCTGCATGATTCTTGGTGTGCATCTTTTTCACAGGGGAAAACCCAGCTTCTTCCAGAATTCAGTTTGGGAAAATGAAGGACTCTATGAATTGAAAACAGAGACGTTGTATGTATCCTTTTAAACCATGAAAATACTTTAATAAAAGCAACTATAAAATAAATATATCTCCAGGGATGCTCACTGAACATCAGTTGAATGCCTGACTCCCTAGGAAAAAGTAGTACGAAAGGCCAAAAAACCCCAACAACCTATGATAAATAATAAATTGTTCTGAACTATGTTGCTCTGAGGGTCTGCAAAGCTTCAAGTTGAACAAAATTATTCATGAGGCAAAATTGTATGGTGTCTCATTCTCAGGTACAATAAGAACAAATTTATTTGTCAAAGGAAATGTTTTATTTATGTCAGACAGATGTTGGCTGAGACACAACACCTATGATACAATACACTGACCAATTGGGAGAGACATATTTGGAAATAATTCAAGAAGACAAGGTTTCTACTTCACCAATTTTCATTTGTATTCAACCTGGTTAGCAATTCCCAGGCATTTTAAAGTACCAAACACTATATTTTGATGTCTTGCTGTGCTATAGTCTGGAGTAGAATGAAGATGGAGGCACTTCTTTATATTAGAGAGAGTAGATGGCATAGACAGTGTTCAGTGTAACAATAACGGAGTCTTAAAAAGGTAAAGGGACCCCTGACCATTAGGTCCAGTAATGACTAGCTCTGGGGTTGCGGTGCTCATCTTGCTTTATTGGCCGAGGGAGCCGGCATACAGCTTCTGGGTCATGTGGCCAGCATGACTAAGCCGCTTCTGGTGAACCAGAGCAGAGTACGGAAACGCTGTTTACCTTCCCGCCGGAGCGGTACCTATTTATCTACTTGCACGTTGACATGCTTACGAACTGCTAGGTTGGCAGGAACAAGGACCGAGCAATGGGAGCTCACCCCGTCACGGGGATTCGAAACACCGACCTTCTGATTGGCAAGTCCTAGGCTCTGTAGTTTAACCCACAGTGCCACCCACCTAATGGAGTCTTACTTTCCCAGTAATAATAGTAGGTGGGTCTGCTCCTCTTTGTGCTGTTCTTGTAGCTCTGTAATAAGAACACTGAGGAGGGATGATGTCCAGAACATTGTCTCCTAGTTCAGAGATGTTACCCTTTTAAATAGTCTTATGACACCACTCTAGATATCATGAGAATCATAGCAAGAGATGTGAGCCCTACTATTTCAAGCATCACCACCACCACCATTATGACATTGTTAAGAAATTGCATTGCATGTTGGGGGTACATATTTGGGACCATCTTGGTTGTGAGTCCTAGAAGACCTGCTCCCTGCCTTTCAGACCTTTTCCCACATGGCCTGGGAGACCAGGCCCTGACTGACTCCAACTACAAAAGTGAGACTGCTGAACAGACTCTTGGGCTGGAGTATTATTTAGGGGGTTTGTTGTGGGAAGGTTATAGCTGTTATTGATATTAATTTTTGCTATTTTAGATCTTATTATTTATGTGGAAATTTGGTTGCATAATTTTTGACGCGTTATTTACTGTTTATGGCTACTTTTGTTGTTTGCAATCATGTATTTTTTCATGTTGTAAACTGCCTTGAACATGGTTTTAGCTATGAAAAGGCCAGCATACAAATAAATGATGCATGTATATATGTATATTAACAAAACCAGATGTGCAATTTTCATGTTGGCAGGTGGTCTATACCAGAGTGAGAAAAATGGGGTCCTCCATATGTTGTTGGACTACAGATCCCATTATCCCTGTCCATTGGCCATGTCAGGTGAGGTGATGGGAGTACTGCAAATCTGTAGGGCCAAAGGTTGTCTATCCCTGGTCTATATAGTTATTCCAGAAGATGTTTCTCAAGAAAGGTTGGATTCCAGCATTATTGCACTCCCTTCCCCATCTAATGCACAGAGACCAGGCTCAATTGTGCATCTCAGCTATTGATCATATTGTTCCTCATGCACAAAACCTAACCAGTTTCTATTCCTTATACATACATTCATTTATTATAAGCTGGCCAACAGCATTTCTCATCACCATATTTATTACATTTACATCTTGTCTTTCCTCCAAAGATCATAAGGCTGCATAGTGCACAAATCATTTCCCCCCATTTTATCCTCACAAAAACCCTGTTGGGGTAGGCTAAGGATAGCAATGGCATTGTTCTCAGCTACTTCCATCTTGCTTAAGAAAAAAACAACAACCCAAAAAATCACACCATGCTTCAATTCTCTCAAATGACAATTGCAGATGTTTGTTGAATCCAGAGCCCCCAATATCACAACTGCACCAGCTGGCCTGCTATTTAGTAAATTCCCAAGCTGGGCTGCACATAGCCAATGTTCAATTGCTGGGCATTGTGTAGTTCATTGTGTGGATTGGTGGAACACAGGTGTGGAACCAGTGCCTTATAGAGAGGACACAGGCAACATAGCTCTTCACTAAAACATAAAGCATTGACAGGAAATGGCACAGTCTTTGACTTCTATTCATCTTTTCTGAAGAGGACCATTCTCTAGAAAGCAGCCTGCTACTGAGTTCTCTTATTTTCAAATATGTCATATACACCATTGCGTTTGATAAGCTCTCACAATAATAAAAAAGTCATTTTGCAACATTTCTGACCGGGGAAAAAGTCAGGGAAAGGTTGACTTCAGGGATAAGTATAACTTTTGCACAATAAAGTAACATGGATTTCTAGAAAGAACAGAGAATATATTACTTAGGAATAATTGAGATTGTGTTTCAATCAATAACAAAACTCTAACCATTTCCCACCACAAATTGAACAGTGGCATTCCACTGAGTAACTCATCATTCCAAACCATTTTATTCATATACTCCAGAAGTATCCAAAGAAGTCCTTTGATCTTTTAGTGGCTTTGCAAAATCACAGTGGAATGATTCTGTACGTTGTATTGATAGTTTTCTTTTCCCCCGTTATTGTTAAGCTGACTTTGTGTTGTATCTATATTCTTGTCCAAATTGATGCACAAGATCCTATTAGATTAGCAGGAAGAATTGTTTGATGTACAAAGGATGGAATAGTAAATGTCACTGTATTTATTTTGATGAAGGTCAATCAATACTGCTGGCTGCAGAACTCACATGTAGTGAACACACTTTTCCAGATATTAGGGGTATGATTAGAAAATGTTGACTTCTCTATACAAGCAAAAGATGCAAATGTCAAATTTTCTAAATCAATAACTTGATAAACTTGGAAGAATGCTGGTGCTAACTAGACTCATTCAATGTGTTAAAATGCTGCTTAATGCAAAGAATTATTGAAATACACAATGTAATTTGTTTAAGGTCTGCTAATATAATTCTTACTCATCTTCCAAATTTGCTTCACAAAGCTGAGACATAGTTCATGTAAGTCAAACTGCCTCAGCTAGACTGTTGCTCTCTTTCCATGCTTTAAGCAGGAAAATATGAAGAGAGATTCTAAGTCTGATCAGCTGAAGGTGCTTAGAAGCCTTCCCCTTATTGGGAAGCATATTATACAGGTTTTCCAATTGAAGAGAGACTTCTAAATGTGTTCAGCTGAATGCAGGAAGGTTGGAGATGGAGTTGATCATGACAGGGATGTTGGAGTCAGTTGACACATTATTATTATTAATTTCATTTCTATACCTCTTTATATCTTTAAGAAAACATCTCGAAGTGGTTTACAACACATTAAAACATCAAATAAAGCAATCCAGAATGAAAAATTACCAAAGAAAGTCAAAGCAACACAATTAACAGGAAACTAAAAATATTAACTTAAAGAATTCAAAATAAAACATTAAAAAGGAGCTCAAGTACAGAATGTACAGTTAACACAGCAAAGTGTAAGGTGTGCATTCAAAACAGCATAATTAACAAGAGAATAAAATGTTATCATAAGCATTGAACTACTGCACTAAGAGACATGCTCCCTCTCAGCCTGTTTAATTTCACAAGACCTGAACAGGGCTAGAGAAAGAAAATGTAAATTCAGCGTCATATGATGCAGTATTTGAATTGATAGATGGGTACTCTCAGATTCTAGTGTCCCAGGTCTAAGAGGTATAAGCCTCTTGGTAAACTATTCACCAATATAGACAGGCTTGCAGTTGTGGCACAGTCCAAACAAACCAAGCTGAAGCACAGAGAAAGTCTTGGCTGTAGTCTAGGTCCATAATGGTCCAGAAGGAAGACCAGAAGAAAATCCTGGGTCAACATCACAGGCAACTGAGCAAGGAGGAAGGTCTAGAACCAGAAACCAGGAGTCCCACACCTCTGTTGTTTAAAACACATTTAAAATTGATTTCAGACATTTCAAAACATTAAGAACATCTAAAAACTTTTTTTTATGTGACTTCATGTAATTAATTCCTGGCTCATCTCTCCATGACTATTGCAAGGGCCCGCAAATATTATTCAAAGCTGGCATTTGAATAATAAGCATATAGATATTGCAATTCCATCAAATGATTACAAGTAACTGGCAATTGCTCCTTCAAGTAAGAGACCAAGGGTGTCTGAATGAGATAGGGGAGAAATTTGATTCTATTTATATTTCACTAAGAAATTACCTGTTTCACCATTCCCAAACTGACACATGAACCGAAACACAAATATCCTTCTAAAAATCCCTGCTTCTCCAAATTTTGCAATGCAGTTCTTCAAACAAGTAATGTGGTATGTTTTTGTTTTTTTAAAAAAGAATATATTAGGGAAAAGCAAGCATGAAAGTACATGTATTGGCAAAAATAGCATAAAGGTAAAGGTAAAGGGACCCCTGACCATTAGGTCCAGTCGTGTCCGACTCTGGGGTTATGGCGCTCATCTCACTTTATTGGCCGAGGGAGCCGGTGTACAGCTTCTGGGTCATGTGGCCAGCATGACTAAGTCGCTTCTGGCGAACCAGAGCAGTGCACGGAAACGCCGTTTACCTTCCCGCCGGATCGGTACCTATTTATCTACTTGCACTTTGACGTGCTTTCGAACTGCTAGATTGGCAGGAGCAGGGTCCGAGCAACGGGAGCTCACCCCGTCGTGGGGATTTGAACCGCCAACCTTCTGATCGGCAAGTCCTAGGCTCTGTGGTTTAACCCACAGCGCCACCCGCTTCCATAAAAATAGCATACAGAAACGCATATTAGGAAGAATTGCAAAACCGTGTCTATCAGACTTGAAACTACATACAAAAATGCATATATTGGGAGAAACTTACTGTAAAAAAATTATGAGTGCTTTGAAAATAAATCAATTAATAGCAAGCTGCTGCAGAAAAGTGGGAAACTGAATTTAGGATTAGAAAGAGGAGAAACTGAAATTGACAATAAAACCTGGAGAATCCTGGCAACTGCTAGGAACAACAGCTCTGTGAGGTCAGCCTCCTTAACAAACTACAGCTCCCAGGATTCTTTGGGGGAGTCATGACTGTTAAAGTGGCGTAATAGTGCTTTAAACATATGGTGTGTGGATGTGACCTCTGCTTGCCTTAGTCCTATACCCAGTGCCTCATCGTTCGTAAATAGGAATTTATTTTTTCATCCGCTGCCAGCTGTCAATGCTATATTTTAAAGCGGGTGGGGAGAGCTGCCAATTGCCAGTTAAAGAGAACAAATGAGTAAGTTGGATTACGGTGCAATCATGGTTATAAACATTTATATTAATTTACTACCAATCAGATAGCAAATATGTGCAATTGGTTTTAATTTATCTGGGCTGGTGCACATGGAAGCATATTCCACTTTCAATTAAATTCATCATTTGATCCATCCTTCAGAGATTTCTGCCTGCAACTGGTGTGTGCAAAAACATTGGGGTGGGTGGGGAGTAAGTATGACTGTAGATCTGTGCCTAATTATGTAATGAAAATAATACAGGAAGACCTAACCTTCAGTTCCAAGGCACTTGCAAGTCATGTAGTTTGTGAATGCAGCCATACTATTGCAGGGACACTGCAGAAAAACTGTACATGTGTTGTGTCCATAAAATAACCAGTATTAATGATAGCCTGCATATTAACTTATAGAATAACTAAAGCCTTCTGGCCATTTAATTTATGAACTGTCACTTGTACTTCCTGGGCAGGAAAGAAAACAATGTTGTCATTAACAACAGTGACATTTGCTGCTTTGCTTCATTTCATGTATTTTTGGAAAGACACTTTCAATTTTAAATGTCAAACAGTGCTCTGACCACATGCTCTAAATAATACATATCACAGATTTCTTTTTTTCTTCTTTTCTTCCCCATTGCAAATCTCAGGCTGAAGCTAGGATGAGATGGGAGAAGTGTGGCTTCCACTGAAAAGAGCAACCTCACATCTCCTCATTCTCCTCTCTTCCTTGGTAGCATCTACTAATGGGGTCCTCAACATGGAAGCAGAATGGAGGCCTTCCACCCTCTTTGGCATATGTCAAGCTCCCCTTCCCCTCTTTTTCTTTTATTTTTAAATTGTGTTGTTGTTTGGATCTCATGTTAGCATTCTAGAGATATATGGTTCCATCTGTGTCACATATCTCTGAAAGGGAAGACTAGGTTAGGCTAATCCCATGTTATTGCAAAATGCTGCTACAGTATATTAAACTAACCTGATTATGGTTGCAATCTCTATTTTGCATTTCAGATAAAGTTGGCATCTCAGACTATGGTCCTATAATCACTTCCTGAGAGTATGGCAATTGGGATCTACTTCTGAGTAGACAGGCATAGGAGTACATTGCTAATTTTGCCTTAAAGTACACTTTGTGTGCGTGTGCCGGTGTGCGTATGCACGCACGTGTGGTTTAATTACAAAATGTGCTGGTTCTGATTGAATAAATTACATGATTAAACCCTACACTGGATACAGAACAGTGCAAGTTATATTAAAAAGTCATTATATTTGTAACTCAGAGCAAGGCATTATAATTAAAAGGCAATTGGATGAAATTAGCTTTGAGACTACATGCTTTTAAGCAGGATTTGCTAAATGAACATTAACAGTTAACATGTGCCTTTTATTAGCTCATCTACTTTCTCCCACACACACCAAGACTCCATAGCCAAAGTTAAAAAACTTAAATATCGGCAAAAGAGAACACATGAAAGACACCCACGCGGAGTTTTCCCATTGCACTCTGGTGGTGACCAAGCCCATTACATTGTGACCTAAGCCATTGATAAATCAAAGTGGAGGAACCTGAATGGGCTACAATGTACTCCTTGTTTTTTTTAGATATTTCATTTCCTACAGCTGCACAGAATGGAAAACACACAGCTGCTTTGTGTTGTATACCAGCTATCACTAATTTAATTGTTGGCCATTAGCAGCCAGGTATTGCAAATAAGAAATCTGGTTTTATACAATCATCATTATGTCCTTAATAGGTAAATCTCACAAGTTTAAATGGGCTGTGGAAAACGTTATTCCAAAGAATAGGTCAAAATAAGACAATTCTTTTCCTCAAAGTTGGTTTTTAGTGAACGCCCTAGTCTCATTTTTCCCCCAATTGTGATCAATTTTCTGCCTCCTTTTTTCTCTCTCCCACTTCAAAAGTTGTAAATTGACTTGGAACTGATGGCCCCAAACTATAGGTCCTTTAATGTGTGAGCTTTGAAACCTAATGACAACAGTAGCTTTTTCTCCCAGCTCTCCTCCTCCTCCACAGTGACAGGCACACTTCCTCTTCCCTGCCTCTTATCTCCCTGATATTGGGCCTGGGGCTTTAGTAGTGTTATATGAGATGGGCAAGGGACATAGCTCCCTCCCTGATGCTGATGATAGTGGAAGAAGGGGGAACTTGAGCCTCTGCTGATGGCTGTGGTGGAGAGAGGAAAAGTAAGAGAGTGGAATGAAGAGAGGAGTCGTTTTCCCCCTTAGACTGAAAATGTGAGCGTGGAGAAAACTCAGGGGTCATATTGCCTGACCTGTATTGAAGACAAAGGTTTATGAGTCACCATGATTCACATTCCAAACCAAAAAATGTACAAATTCTGGCTTATGGTCTCTTGTGGTGCAGGGTGTATTTTGTGCAGCCACAAGGTCATCATAGAGGTTTGGATCAAAATGTGGCAATTTGAGGACTTTATGATCCTTTAAAGAAGAAATTATTGGAAGTACAGCCTCTGAACACATGAGCACTATGCTGTAAATACTAGGAAACAGGAATGGACCAGAGTATGCCGTCCAGTTGGTCAGAAGTAGAGCTCTCTGGCCACTTTCTTAGGGATTGTTTCCTGCTTAGAAATCTTGCCCTGTCCTCCCTCCGTCCATCATTCCTCTCCTTACCATTTGCTACCCTCACAACCTATTCACCACAATTTTCAGCACAAAAGCCGCAACATTTTTGGATGCCTGGAAAGGAGCATCAAATTATACCCCTGCTCACAATACACTTTAAGAAGACTTTCCACGCCATTTAGACATAGCTTCTACCTTCATCGACCCACCACCCCCTGAAGTAAGCAGCTTCACTTTGCTGCTGGATTGAGCCATCTTTCAGGCAAACTGGTTTTTGCAGTAAGGGTGGCCAACATTAGGTTTTTCTTAAGTGACTTTGATTTTCATTTGGATTTTGGTGTATCATTGCTGACCATCACATATTTCATATTCCCTTGAGTTAATTTAAACACACTGCTGTGGAGTTTTTTTAAAAAAGAAACATTGGCAGCATATACAGTGGTACCTCTGGTTAAGAACTTAATTCATTCTGGAGGTCCGTTCTTAACTTGAAACTGTTCTTAACTTGAGGTACCACTTTAGCTAATGGGGCCTCCCGCTGCCATGTGGTTCCTGTTCTGATCCTGAAGCAAAGTTCTTAACCCGAGGTACTATTTCTGGGTTAGCAGAGTCTGTAACCTGAAGCATCTGTAACCTGAAGCATCTGTAACCCGAGGTACCACTGTATACTGTTATTTCCATTTTTGGCCCAGCTTGCAACATCATGCAGCCCCACCCTCCAAGCCATACATTGTCATGCCAAACATGCATTTCATTTTGCTAAGTACTTTCTAGCCACCTGTTTTAATGGATCCAAACAAACCGGAAACAAGAAAATTGTGAAGCAATGCTGTGTGTCAGATTCAGCCTGGCAGGCAGCAGGCAGGCAGGTCAAATCTGGGCAGATGGAAACAGTATAACTCTTTAGCTGTTTTGATTTTGAGCAAACATAGAAAAGAGGGCATCAGTGACATATATGCACAGCCACCTTGCTTATTGCATCACTGTCCACAAGCTGGAGGCAAAACTTATGAATCAGGAAGTCTCCTGCATTCATGGAAGTTCCCCACACATTTCAGAACCTTGGAAAGTTAGGAGATAAGTACAGGAGATTCCCCAATTCGGACCTTCACCTTTTGTAAGAAGAACTCTGCTAAATCAGGCCAAAGGTGCATGCAATCTTGCAATCCTTATCTCACAGTGACAAACCAGACACCTATGGGAAACCCATAAGCAGAACTTGAGCATAAACAGCTCTCTTCCTACTTGTAATTTTCTAGCAATCAGTATTCAGAAGCATAATTCCTCCAGCAGTGGAGGTAGAACACAGCCATTGAGGCTTGTAGCAACTGATGGCCTTATCCCCCCACCCCAATTTTAGAAACAGAAAGTGTTAAAAATGGTAATGGGACAATGCTAGAATGTTTGTCCCTCCCTGCAATCCCCTCTGACATGTTTACTCAGAATCATAATGCCTGAAGAGGGCTAATGTGAGTGGGGGTTTGGGAGAGGTTCCAGAACAGGTTATATTAGCCATGTGTTTTAAAACATTTTTGACTATTTTGTATTAAATTGCTTTTTAAAACTTCTGTGAACTAGACAAATGCAGTAGGAGGAGATGAGGATGAATTTCCATTTTCAGCCTAGCTAATTGGAGATCCCATCCTCTTCTAAAATAGCAAGTTAAGTGAGCAAAATTGATAGCTTCTGCTGGGAGATGTGAATATCCAGAGAGATACGTAATCTCTCCTGTGATTCTTATAATAGACTAAGGCTGCAATCCTAATCCCCTTTACTTCTGTTTAGGATTGCAGCCTAAAGTTCTTCAGAGGTATATTGGGATCCAAAGTGATCAGGGCGGAAACTGGCATGTTTTACACACCCCACTTTTTAATATATAAAGTAGCTTGCTCATATTATTTCTTGGCCAGCAACATTTATTTCCCATTCTTCTTTCTGCTAATGCATTTTGAATATAAGGTCGACTGCTATTGTACTTCAGTGAGCAAATTGTTCACTGCAGTGAGTCGCTCTGGATTAAATCTGCCAACACTGTTCTTCAGTTTGCAACTTTCCATATTCTCCTGCATCCAAGATTTAGGAGCCACAAGGGGGAAAGACTATAAAAAGAACCTTGCTGGATACCATCTAATCCAGAAGCCTGTCACCAGCAGTGGCCAGCCAGGTATTCCTGGAAAGCCCAAGAGCAAATCACATCCACTGTTTGCACTTCAACAGTTGACCTTCAGTGGTTAACCATCTCTGAATTTGAATGTTCTTTTTCCTCATCATAACTAACAGTCACTGATTTGGTAGGCTTCTTCTCCATGAATATGTCCAATCTCCTTGTATATTAAACTAAGCCATTGGCTATCATCATAGCTCCATAAATTAGGCTATAAACACTTTTGAAATAAATGGGATATACTTTTGAGTAGACCTGTATAAGATTGTGCTGTTAAGGTGCTTATTATATCTTCTTTCATCTAAGTCAGGGATGGAGAACCTTTCTTTAGCCTGAGGACCACACTGCTTCCTGAGCAACCTTCTGGAAGCCAGAGGCAAAAGTGGCCAGGACATTAAATGTGAATTTTATCTTTGTATAGTAGATCAGTTTCTTCACCTTCTTCCTTCATTTAGGCAAGCAATATACAGAATCTGAGTTCTGGGGCACATTCCAGCAAGGCCAAAACTTTCAAGGACAAAGCAGGCCTACTGAGATCTCAGGGAGAGGGGTGGGCTGGGGAGAGTCCTGAGGACCAGGTAATGAGTCTGGAGAGAGGCATATAGCCCCTGAGCCTAGGGGTTTGTATCCCTGTTATTAACTACTGAATTCCAATGTTTCTAAACCATAAACTTCTAAAGCACCTTCTTGTAAGAGATGGAGAAGCCGAATTGTACACAGTATTTCATATGCTGCTTGGTTTTAGAAATGGATTAATTTTTTTAAGTACCATATTGGCGGTTTTATTTTCAGTTCCTTTCCTTGTCTTACTTTCACCAGTACTTCCCAATGAGGCAAAAGAAAGAAAGAAAAGCATATTGACTGAGCAGTAAGCCCCAATGAATACAATAAATAACACCAAACTCCACCTCCATCCACCATCATTTTGGGATTGGTGGGACTTAATAATTTCCTTCTCTCTCAAGGGGTCCCAGTGGATAGAGAGTATCAGAATCCCAGCAAATAAGACAAATAAATCTGCTTAATGTTGCACTATGCCAACATTTTCATTGAACTACCCACCATGATCTGTTCCCTAGTTAGACACTTTCGGTTTAGCTCTCTACCAAGCATACATGGTTAGGATTTTTGTATCACTTTTACGCTTACTTACATGGAATGTCATTTGCCATTTTGTTGCCCACCCACCCAGCCTGGAGAGATCTTCAAAGATTACAGGTTGTTTGGGTTTTCACCATGCTGGGTAATCTACTGCCATTAACAGTACCTTACTACAGTGGTACCTCAGGTTGCAGATGCTTCAGGTTACAGACACTTCAGGTTACAGACTCCGCTAACCCAGAAATAGTACCTCAGGTTAAGAACTTTGCTTCAGGATGAGAACAGAAATCGCGTGGCATGGCAGCAGCAGGAGAACCCCATTAGCTAAAGTGGTACCTCAGGTTAAGAACAGTTTCAGGTTAAGAACGGACCTCCAGAACTAATTAAGTTCTTAACCCGAGGTACCACTGTATTCACATCTGACACCAGATCCTGGATTAATAAATTAAACTGCACAGATACCAAAACAGATCCTTTGGGGACCCTATCACCTCATTTTATCCATTGTGAGACCTGCCAGTTTATACCTGCTCTCGGCTTTCTTTTCTTCAACCAGATACCAATCCATAAGATAACCCCTACCACAGATCCCATATGACAGAGTCGTTAAGTTTGTTTAGGCACTTTTGCCAAGCAACTTTGTAAATATCTTTTAGAAAATTAACTATATGCCTATTGGATATTCCAGGGGTCAGCAAACTTTTTCAGCAGTGCGCTGGTCCACTGTCCCTCAGACCTTGTGGGGGGCTGGACTATATTGGGGGGGTATGAACAAATTCCTATGCCCCACAAGTAACCCAGAGATGGATTTTGAATAAAAGGACACATTCTACTCGTGTAAAAACACGCTGATTCCTGGACCGTCCATGGGCCAGATTTAGAAGGCGATTGGACCAGATCCAGCCCCGGGGCCTTAGTTTGCCTACCCATGGGATATTCCATCAAAAGGCTTCTTGATACTCTCAAATCTAAAAGGGCAAGGTTGGTGAGAGAGGCAGCTATGCTGAATCATCCTAGACAAGGCTTGTTTTGCTATATGTTTAATGTTTAGCTTTCATAATGTTTAACACAATTTTACCCAGACATTAGACTAAGACAGGCTTCCTCAAACTCAGCCCTCCAGATGTTTTTGACCTACAACTCCCATGATCCCTAGCTAGCAGGACCAGTGGTCAGGGATGATGAGAATTGTAGTATCAAAACATTTGGAGGGCCGAGTTTGAGGAAGCCTGGACTAACATGTCCCCCTCTCCACCAGCAGCCTGCCCGATCCTTTTAAA
Source organism: Podarcis raffonei (assembly GCF_027172205.1). Classification (NCBI taxonomy): domain Eukaryota; kingdom Metazoa; phylum Chordata; class Lepidosauria; order Squamata; family Lacertidae; genus Podarcis; species Podarcis raffonei. The sequence continues at coordinate 28,355,783 of NC_070610.1, read as the reverse complement.
AAATTGCATTATGTTGACTAGTTATGCAGTATGAAGGCTGATTTTACTTACAAGTTTCATAGTTTTGTTAAAAGATTGACTATTTTGCAACTGAGTTCCACCTGGACTCTGCCAATTAATTTGTCCATGATCCTTCAATTTCATTTCCTGTTAGTTCTACTGTATTCACCTCAATTCAGCTTTACACCCACCAAAAATGGTTCAGACATGAATACATGTCAAACCACTGCAATGGAGACAGACAAAAGGGATTCAGTTAGCTTCTCTGCAATTACAGTTTCCTTTACAAAACTCTCACCCTTGTAATAATGTAACAAACTACCTTCTCAGCTGCTTCCCTGCTTTTGCTATATCTTTACTCTCCTTATTTGTTTAACACTTCCATTTGTTAAAAGGAAGCCATCAAGCATTTTATCATTTCCTTGACTTTTCAAGTCCTCTTGGACTAAATCTGCAGTCTACATCCTGTCTGAGTCTCCATTCTCACAATTTAAAATAGCCTCTGTGTGTACTGAAGACATATGACCCTGATGACTCTTCAGTTCCTTCAATTTCCTTTTAATTAAACTCTCCTTAAAACAAGTTTCTTCTTTTGAAATGAAATTTGACCATGCTGGGCTTTCTGGGAAACTGTCCACTTACATATATGTTGAATTTGTGGTTTCTCCTGATTGCTTCAGCAACTCTCATACCAAATCTTCAGCACCACATTCAGGATTAAATCCATTTCTTTTCCCTTGTAGGTTTCATGACTAACTTTTCTAAGGCACTATTATTAATAATCTCCAGAGATTTTGTCTGTCACAATTTGAAATAATGCACATTTGCTCTGTAAAGGTGAGTATAAGTTGAAGTCACCCATCATTATAACATTTTATCATGAATTCCTTTTGAATTTTATGTCAGTTAAGTAAGGCTGTGAATAAACTTAAATTTGTTCAGAAGCAATGAAATATCCCCGATTTTCATCAAACTCCCAGAAGCGGTGAGGATAAGCATGATATTAAGATTCATTACTTAGTCCATAGAAGAACTGTAGATATATGATGGGGGGGGGAGCTCTCATCCTGTCAAGCTTTCTAGATAATGGCTATGGTTTTAGATTAAATGTCTGCTGTAATTTTTGTATTTTCTACCACTGTAGAGACAATGAACATACCTTCAGTCGCAAACTTTTTCAGAGTGGCCACCAGTTCAAAAGAATTTTAAATAAATATAGATGCAAGGTGGATTGATAAACTTTTGCTTTGCCAAACTAAGTTCTCGAGAAAGTCATAAGAGTTAACAGTTGAGATGTGGCCTGACTTTCCATATAATAAACTGAATATAAGGAACTAGCAGAATGTTATCTCACAAACAATTATTAAGGAAGCATCCACAAAAAAAGAAATCTGATGAATGGATGGAAAGATGGACAGAAAAAGGCAGGGAGCTCACCAGCATTTTGTTCCTCTATAGAGTACACATTAACTTGCTGGTCACTGAACAACAGCAACAATTAACAATGGACATTAATGTCATTTGCATCTTTAACTATTTTCTCATTTTTCTTCTTCATGAATCCTTGGAATGTATCCCCACATACATTTTGAAATGTTGACAGAAAACATATTTATAAATGCATCGCCTGAGAGAAAATTAATTTCTCAGTGCACATTTTTGTGTGGATGTTTTTAAAAAATCTTTCAGATTTATGTAAAAATGGGGCAAAACAGACTTATGGGTGAAGAAATGCAGAAAGGACACCAACCAGAAATAGACTGATTTGTTCTTACTTTTACATGAGATTAAAAAGAGAAAATAAGTGACTGAATGGAAGAAGTGAACCAGTTTATTTGCTTTATCTTTTTGACATGGAGGACTCACCTGCCTCTCCTAATGGTCTTATGTACAAAACAGAAAGTGCAAGTATTGCAAAGAAATCTCAAAGTCATTACTAATCAAATGATTTCAAAACTACTCCGGCCAGCAGTAGAATATTAAATGAAAGAGGACACAGATATGACAGGAAGCCTAAAGCTGTTCTCTTATATAATCAAGGATTCTAAAACCTCTGGGTAGTGGATTTCTGACCAGTGAAGGAATCATACCAGAACTTGACAAGTCATTCATTACAATAGAATGGTCTATTAATGTGTCTCCTTTTCCCAAGGTTACTGAATGAATGAATGAATCCTTAGACCTTCCTTTCTGAAAATTGGAAAAGCAATGCAAAGGAAAGCTAGCTTGCTAGTTAATATTTCAAGCACATGGTCCACAAGGTGGCTCACTAATTTTCATTTTTATAACAATATAGTAACAGAAAGCAAACATTCAACAACTGACGTTACACGCACTGCAAAAACCAGCACAGAAACAGTGCTATTTATCTGTCATATTCCATTAAATCTGTGGGGGGGATAGATTTTTTTATTCGGACCTTAAATGATAGTAGGGTTTACTTGGTGTCTCTTGGGAGGGAGTTCCACATTTGGGCACCACCACAGAGAAGGCCCTGTCCCTGGGAATACCTGAAAGAGACTCAACTGAAGATTTTAAGAAATGGAACAGGTTCTTTTACAAGTAGGCAGCCTTTCAGATTATTCAATCCCAGACTGTTTATGTCAAGATCAGCCCTTTAAATAATGTCCAGAAACACACCTAATCAGATCACTAAGCATAGTTATAAATGGTTCTACCCATACCTGCTAACAGACTGGCTGTTGTATTCTGCACCAACTGAAGCTTCCAAATCGTCAGCCCCATATACAATTCATCACAGCACTCTACCCTGCTATCAAATGTGTCCAGAGTGTTTTTTTGTTTTGCAGAAAGGGCTACTGTTGACAGCACTGTCCCAAGACACTGTGCTGCCTGGAGGAAATGGCAAGAGGGTGTCTCCACCAATTCCACACACAGAAGGTGATCAGATTGCAAGCTGAATCTTATTTCAAGACTGGTGATTGGATTGTGTCCTCCACCACATCCAAGGGCAGAAGGGTTTAGGGAAGTCAGGGAAGGACATGTGGCACACACTGCTGCATCATCCAACACCCCACTACCACTTCCTATTCACCCCTCTCAGAATCTGCCACCCGAGGTGGCTGTCCCACTCTGCCAAACGGTAGGGCCAGCTCTGCTGCTTGAACCAGCTGCAGTTCATGAAAGGTGTTTCTGGCACAAAGGCTGCTTGGGTGTGCATTTGCAAGCTGGGTCTAAAAGAACTCTCAACTGCCACAAATTTGGACCTGGTCCAAAACAGCGAGTGCAATTTGAACTAGAACAAGCTGAATCCCTTTAAAACAAATTAAAAGCAAAAGCAAACAAGAACCTGTTTTATTTGAGAAAGTTATTCATTCCCAGGGGAGTAAGAAGCACAGTGTTTATTAAAAGTTGTCTTGTGTCAAAGATCCATTATAGCTTAGATTTAATAATCACCATTCAGTTAGTAAACAGTGAGTAATTGAGTGCTGTACATGCATGTTTGTATGAAGTGTCCGTAGAGGCCATTTGACATCATGTCCATTCCTAAGTCATTCAGTGATGAGCAAACACTTAATGTGATGGATGCACAAGCATGTTAAAGAGTCAATTCAAGCAGATCTGCCTATTTTTCTCTCCCCCTTAAACTTTGGTTAGACCCATCATGTTAATTGATTGAATGCCTCAATCCCCCCTCTAAATTTGCTGTGAGATTTAAAAGCTTTGCTCCAAGGAGCAGGAAGAAAAATTTGTTGTTGTTGCTTTTTAAATAGAATTAATGGTATGAGTGAATTAATACTTAGTTTAAATAAAGAGTGCATGCTTACTCAGAAGTAATTACCTGGGTGAAAAAGGAAGGTCCACATGACTCCACACGTACATGTTTAAAGAACATACTTTGTGGATTCTGAGGCCAATCTTGCCCTAAAGGATATTGCATACAATAGCCATGCCCATGCCCCAGCCACACACAGTGAAAAGGTTTTCACATCAACTGCTTGTTCAACCAACATGTGTAGCCCTCCTCTACATGTTACTACCAAGTAAACACACACATGATAGCAGCTATGCAACACAATTCTACATGTCTTCTCAGAAGGATGTCCCACTCACACACAGGAAGGGGATAGATGGGAGGAAGGTGATCCTTACTGGAAAGGCAGGGTAGAAAGGTTCTCTCATGGTGGGAGACTGGGAGAAGAAATAGGCTCCCAGGTGGGAGCTGGGAGGGTCTATCTTTACGTGTCTGGATAAATGATATGATATATATGATATAAATGTGATAAAGGACTTCCCCTTCTTTCTCTTTTTCTCTTTCTTTTCTTTTGTCTCCTTTCTTCTCCTTTCTTGGTTTCTTATTCTTATTTTTACAGTGGTACCTCGGGTTAAGTACTTAATTCGTTCCGGAGGTTCGTTCTTAACCTGAAACTGTTCTTAACCTGAAGCACCACTTTAGCTAATGGGGCCTCCTGCTGCTGCCACGCCACCGGAGCACAATTTCTGTTCTCATCCTGAAGCAAAGTTCTTAACCTGAAGCACTATTTCTGGGTTAGCGGAGTCTGTAACATGAAGCGAATGTAACCTGAAGCAAATGTAACCTGAAGTGTATGTAACCCGAGGTACCACTGTATTTAGATTACTTTGATTTTTATTGTATTTTATGTCAAAAACTTTCAATAAAAATACTGTGTGTGTGTAATGTCCCACTGACTTTAATGGGACTACTCCCAGCTAAGTATGTATATGATTGCAGCCTTAATCCATTCTGTTAACAAAGTAATCAACAAAAGCTTCAGTTGATTGGTGGGGATCAATTTCAGTTATTGGGGCTGTGAGTTGAAGGTATAGTTTCTAAAATTTCTGTTCTGATGAGTTTCTGTTAACAAAGAAAATATTAAAGGCAGCTTTTCTTTCTATTGAAACATTGCTTTCATTTCTTAAATGAAAAACTCTGCTTCCCTCAGTTGTTGAGGTGTTAAATTTTTAGCACCTTTATACTGAGCTTCTCTCATATGCAAATTTGTTGAATGAGATCAGTTAACAGGAATGTGCTTGCTCACCTTCAATTGATTGACAGCCATATTTAAAATGTAGAAATGTCCCCACTTAGAGTGTTGCCCTGAATGGAGATTCAAATCCTCATTCTGGGAATTGTGATCCTCCAAAAGAGACAGAATAGTAATCTTATTCATCACCATTATCATCATCTGGGCTTTTTTTTCAGCCAAAACTCACTGGAACCCAGTTCTAAGAGAATGAGGGAGGTGTTCATGGTGAGTTGCAGCACCTCTTTATAATAATAATAATAATAATAATAATAATAATAATAATAATCTTTGAGAAATCAAGCTTCTTCTAACCTCCTTCATAAAACTTTCAAATGTAAGCTGGCCATTCAGTATTTGAGAAAATTGCTTGCATTAGAATCTAGGCTGCCTTGGCAGGGAGAGGGAATCAAAATCCAATTTAAAAAGCAAATACTAGACCAAATATATCATTAACAGAAGTAGTATACTTGCTACTCAGTCACAGCAACCTTCACCCCCTCCACACACTTAAAGCTTTAAAGAAAATGGCATTAAAACATGAATGTTACATAGACAGCATCAGTTTTATCCTTTCTATCAATTAAAACGCAGGAAGTGTGCTTCTTCGCCACTCACTTAGAAGGGAAAGCTCCCAGACTGAACAGCCAAGATAATTCATAAATAGAAATAACATTGCGAAATTGCTTTGACCGCTTCCGCCAGATTCAATCAGATTCAAACAGGTAGCAATATCAGTCAGAGGAAAAAGAAAAGGAAGGCAGTTATATGTACAAGTATAATGAAAGTTTTCAATAGCTGTGGATACAGAGGTGTTTCTGAAAAACAATAGGGACCTGCTTTAAAAATGAGTTGATACATGCCATGCAAAGTGCTTTTGAGCCTCTCTCCCACTGCCGGGGTGTGAATGGGAAAGAATATCATTCCTTTCACATTCCTTAAGATAATTGCTCAGACAGGTTGTCACAACCTCCATGACTTGGAAAGGGCCACCATTGGGGTAGAACACTAAATCTTTCTCACGCTATGCCACAAACCAAGTCCAAAGGATGGAAAATGACCACTCTGTCAATCAGCTTTCCCCAAGCTGGTGTCTTTGAGATATTTTGGGATGCAGCTCCCACCCACCAGGAAGTAGTCCACCAGGTCATAGTCCAACAGGAAGTAGGCAGGTTGTGTGTATGTGCATCTACTAATTAAAAGTAGTTATAAGCCTATCCAGTTCCGGTGCCATCAGCACATGTGCTATGAACCTACAATTATGGGGGTGGGAGGGTGGAAAGAGTGGAAGTTGCCATTTTGTTGGTTTGTGGATGGAGGAGGCTGTTGTCCTCAACTCACTGTTGAGTGTAAGCAGCGGAGGAATGGGAAGCAGCCAGCTTCTCTCTCACTGGGCCTTTGTAGAGGCTGGAAATTACGGGAATTGTAGCCCTAAACATCTGGAGGGTATTATGTTGGCCTTCCTTGTTAGAAAACAACCATCTCTGTCAAAAAGAAAGAGAAAGCCTGCATCTATAGGCCTAGAACCCAGTAATATAATAATAATAATAATAATAATAATAATAATAATAATAATAATAATAATAATAATAATAATTTATTTATACCCCACCCATCTGGCTGGGCTTCCCCACTACCAAGAAGGCCCTCTGCCTGGTTCCCTGTAACTTGTCTTCTCACAGTGAGGGAACCGCCAGAAGGCCTTCGGCGCTGGACTTCAGTGTCTGGGTAGAACGATGGGAGTGGAAACGCTCCTTCAGATATACTGGGCCAAGGCCGCTTAGTTCAAAGCACACGGGAACATCTTATTGCATAACTGTGATCCTTTAGCTGGAAGCTTGTGCTCTTCTCTTTCCCCCACCTTGTTCCACATCTCTGATGGTAGGCAGATAGATGATGATAGATAGATAGATAGATAGATAGATAGATAGATAGATGATAGATAGATAGATAGATAGATAGATAGATAGATAGATAGATGATAGATAGATAGATAGATAGATAGATAGATAGATAGATAATAGATATAGCTAGATGTAGAATGTGTCTGGAAGTGCTAATCACAAGACACTCTTGTCTGCTGGTGAAATGGGCGAGAATTGATACATGGCAATTGCTGGTTTTTGCAGTAAATAGGGGCATGGTAGCAAGCAGGCAGCTAATATGAAAGGAGGGATAATGATTTTGTTCTTATTGCAATTTCACAAAATATAAATTAAGATGTATGCCGTGTCAGCCCAAAAAGTGCTTCTATAAGTTGGTGTTTCACTATACATATATCAATAAAGGTCTTATGATATCATCAAATATTCATGGTATTGCACAAACTGTTCTGCTTTTCAGCCATTGCTTCACTTATTAAGTTAGCTATGTATTGTATGGGTATGTATGTATTTTAGGCATTTCACTATAAAAGGCAAAGTTTCCAAAGTGGTTCTCATTTAATAAATAAAAATATAAATGTTAAGGCTGCAGTCCCTAGGAGTGACACGGAACTCAATGGGACATTTCTGAGTAGATAGGCATAGGATTTGTGGTTTAAAAATAACAACTGACAATAAAACACAAAAAAATAGTGAAAACTGAACAGCAGGGAAAAGCAGATCCAGATTAAACCATCAATAACATATTAAAACACACTAAAATGACAATGTAATTTTATGTAAATTGTGTAATTATTATACTCTTATGTTATGTAACACTATAATTATATCAACAATGCAAATAAATGTTTATTTATCCTGTGAACCACCCTGAGACCTGCAGGTATGGGGTGGTATACAAAATCAATAATAATAATAATAATAATAATAATAATAATAATAATAATAATAATATTCTACTGGTCACAGTGGGCTTCTGGTGTGATGGATCCTCTTGACCTGTAAGGAAAACATATGCATGCTGGAAACTCCGCACTTTAATTTGTAAGGACCCAGGATAAGAGGAGAAGGACTTTAGTTAGTGTTCTGAGAGCACACTCCAAGCAAAGAAAGTTTCACATCCTTTATAACCAAGAACTTGACAACCTCAATGATTTTTTTTTTTTTTTTGGTCTGAATTTCTCACTAGTCCTGCTTTGCTGACTCTGGAGCAGTCAACTGAGCTTCATTCAATCTTATGGGCTCCAACTTCTCAGATGTCTTTGCCAAAGGAAGTAGGAAGAGTTTATTTGCTCCTAGCCTCTCTTTCTAGTGAATTTCAATTTGATTCTCCCAAACTTATGTGGGCCACCCTGTGTTTCACATGCAATCTAGCCCTAGACACCTGTTCATGGCATGCATATCTCTACAGGGCCTACATCAGGGAAGTGGACTCTGTGGTCCTCTAGATGTTAGTCTCCAACTCCCATCAACCTCAGTCAGCATGGCCAGTGCTTAGGAAAAGTGAGAGTTATAGTTCAGCAACATCTGCAGGACCACAGTTTCCCCATGCAACCTTAGCTGACTGCAATCTTCACTGGAACATCTGGGCTGTTTATATGGAGCAAAGGGAAAGAAAACGTGGGGAGAATACAATAATTTGGTTAGAGAAACTTGATAGTGTTTCATATTTACACCCCTCTATGAACCTGTGTATATATTGAGTGAAGATAGAATTTGGTAAATGCATAGCCCTGCAGAACAAATAGTGGAATCCCAAACCCTGGACTGAAAGACAATCTGGTTTTTTTGAACTTGGGTGTTGGGGATAAATCCTAGTACTATTGTGGCTTGCTGTTCTCTTTCATCAGTTATATGATGCCGTGATATTTTCCTTGCATAAGAAATAAGACTAGTTTGTCGGTAACCACTCTGAAAGGCCTGAGTAACAATTAAGGTCTGTGGACACAAAAAGAATGAACCTATTTCATCTGACACAGCACATGGAGCTCAATTTGGTGTCGCTCACAGCTTTCAGTAAGCAGACACTTTCTTTTTTAACATACCTTGCAGCCTGACGGCCATAGCAGAATAATAAGAGGGAATGAGGAAAAACACACTGTCTCTAATGCCTTCTGAGTACCTTATTTTCCCAGGATGTAGCCCTATCATTTTTTGAATGGCTCTACTGTTCACCTTTACCAATCTGATCTGCAGGGACTCCACATATTTATTATTCTGCAGCTGCAAAAGTGCTTTTCTCGGTGTTGTGACTGAATTTATTTGTCTTTCACTTCCTATTATGCAGGCTGTTCAGTCATCTGCAGCATGTCGAACACAGAGTCTTCAGTTAGAATTTTAAAAGCAGTATGTATTGCATTTTCATTCTTATTAACTCAACTTCCTAGTTAATGTTGGTTCTGAGATCTTTAATCTCTTTTTTTACGGGCTATTTGCATCTTGCCAATAAATCTCTCTGTTAAGAAAGGTCAGGGCAACAATTCATTAAAAATACTCTCTGAACTATTGGGACTTCAACGAGTTAAATCATCCACATACATCTAGGATAGCAATCTATGGTTAACTATGGTTGTGTTTTGGCCTTTGAAACCTAAGCAGGTGCCTATAATTAAAGTACAAGAAGGCTATTCGTGCCTTGAAGGATGCCATTTGACTTATACCAGGGGTGGCCCACATTCCTTTCTGAGGGCCACATGCCAGTGGTGAGTGGAGCTGCAGGCAAAAGTGGACAGGACAATGAAGATATGCCTTCTTCAGGGTCCAAAAGGACCTGTCCATCAGTTGGATATCCATAAAATGGCTGCTGCCTGTATACTGCCCTTCATCCAAAGATCACATGACGGTTCACAACATAAAAATGAAAAATGAAAAACACAAAATACACAATAAAACAAATGCAAAACAAACCAATAACCCCCTTCCCACAGAAACATTTAAAAGGCCATAGAATGCTCATCAGCCAACGCCCGGTTGAAGAGAAAAGCTTATTCAGATGGTGGGGGGGGCACTAGAGTCTGAGTAATGTTTTCCATTTTATTGGTTTCAGCGGATTAAAGATCTACTGAATATATTAGAGTTAATCTTTCTGAATACTTTATTTGCTTGAGAGAGTTTTAATAGTTATGTCATTTAGTTTGGTTGCCTATAACCTTTGGAACTCAAAATGCAGATTTGCAGGCATCCCCATCAACTGATGGAACCCACCCCAATATTTAGCCCTAGCCTCAGGAGAGCAAAGAGTTCCTTGTTGTTGTTATTCTTAGGAAGGGAAATAATCAAATTACTTCAGAATAATACCTGACCCTAATTACTGTAATGTCCTAATTATAGCAAGGTCTTTCATGTCACCATCATTTAGCGTGTGTCAGCATTTCTACGTTCAAAAAGTCTTTACTGTTTACAGCTTCACCATAAATAAATGATACCAAAGGTTGGCGAATAATAAGATTGCAATAGATAATTGATGTCAGATACTTTGGTCTTTCTCCTTTTGCTGCACAAAGCAATTATGGTGGGGGGTTTTCTTCCTTTTTTGTATCTTATAAATCCCTTGCAACCGACAGAATAAACACACATTAAATCACAGAAATCTGGACCTTTCCAATAAATTGCCTTTCTTTTCTTTTCTTTTCTTTTCTTTTCTTTTAAAAAAGTTGGTTTGACTGACTGCGAACAATTCCAAGTCCTTGTTATTTTTAGATGGTTAAATTACAGTATTTTTATTCTCTGCTGTCTTATCAAATTAGTTTAGTACATAATTCATGTCCGTGTGAACCAGCAGTGTTACTTGGTGTTCTTTGTTTTTATTTATTTATTGGTAAAGATCACCATATATTTAAATGCACCACAGAAGGACTGTCCTAATATAGTGTTTTAAATAAATTGCCTTTAAAACTGTGCCCTTCTGATGTTGACCCCCATATCTGCTACAGTGAGCATACAAAACGTCCATGTGCTCACATGTTCCCTTTCATTTCAGAAGGGGGTTCTTAAATTCCCTTTCCAGTAAATAACATAAGAATAAAATGCCACTTTTACTTCAAGCCTGATATTAGGGATGGACAATTCTCTTCAGAGAAATGGTGCTGGTCTTATCTAATATTAAATTCCTCTTGGCTTTTCATTACATTTGTAGTAAGTTAAAAGGTAAAGGACCCCTGGACGGTTATGTCCAGTCAAAGGCGACTATGGGGTTGCGGTGCTCATCTCACGTTTCAGGCCAAGGGAGCCGGTGTTTGTCCAGAGACAGCTTTCTGGGTCATGTGGCCTGCATGACTAAACCACTTCTGGTGCAATGAGACACCATGACAGAAACCAGAGAGCACAGAAACACAGTGGTACCTGTTTATCTACTTGCACTGGTTTGCTTTTGAACTACTAGGTTGGCAGGAGCTGGGATGGAGCAATGGGAGCTCACTCCATTGTGGGGATTCGAACCGCCAACCTTCCAATCGGCAAGCCCAAGAGGCTCAGTGAAAAGGAACTTACAAATCTGTTATGTACTGAGTTGAATAGGATCCAAACTGCAGCAGTCTGATTGGTCCTAGAACAATAGGATCCAAAAGGCAGCAGTCTGATTGGTCCTAGAACAATAGGATTCAGAATGCAGCAGTCTGATTGGTCCTAGAACAATGCAGCAGTATGATTGGTTGGCAGAAACTACCCAATCATGCTCCAGATAGAAGTGAATCCACAACCTGATTGGCTTACAGTAGAATTCCGGAATTAGCCAATCATGTGCAGCCCATTGTGTAAATAATGTATATAAAGCAGATACTTTGAGGGGACTTTCATTCATTCCTCCTCACCACTATGAGCTGAATAAAGAGCATGAAATCACTTTGCGACTCTGAGTATATTTCACTGGCGACGAAGGTGGGATCCCGCTGAGCTGACTGCCACACACAGAACCGCAGCACCGCCACCTGCCGCACCGCTGCCTCGCACCGTGTATCCAGGCTTCAGCTCCGGGACACAAGGAACTCAGAATGGCAACCGACAACAGCTTCTCGCCGTTCAACCCAGCATCGGGAGACTGGGAAGCGTACGCCTCCCGTTTCACCTTCCTCCTAGAAGCCAAAGGGGTCACCGACGAAGAAGACGCCAAGAAGAGGGCGATATTCTTCAGCGTCTGCGGAGAGGAGACGTTTGAAATCGCCCGGGCTCTCCTTGCGCCTGAAGACGTCGCTACTGTTCCATACAAAACAATAATGGAACAGCTGAAGGGGCACTTTTCGCCGCAGCCCTCAGTGGTGGCTCGTCAAAATGCCTTCTACGCAAAGTGGCAAGCCCCTGGGGAAACCATAACTGGGTTTGTGACCTCTCTCCGCCAAGCCGCCCGGTTCTGCAACTTCTCAGAGCTGGAGAACATGCTTCGTGACCGCCTCGTCGGTGGCCTGAAGGATGAGAAGCTGCAACGACGCCTCTACGCTAAGAAGGACCTAACATTCCAGGTCGCTCTGGAGGAGGCCCTGGCAACGGAAGCTGCCGAGAGGTCGACGCAAGAGGCACGGCCGAGCCAGCTGTCCCAACCGAGGGTCCACCACGAAGACCTCACCGACGACTCAGGATCCGACAGGGAGGAGGTGCACCGACTACAGCAGCGCACTCAAGCAGCCCACATACCACAGCTGCCTCGACGAGAAGGAGGGAGCTGCGCAAGCTGTGGAGAAAGTCACGAGAGGAGGACCTGCCGTTTCCGCAACGCAGAGTGCAGGCAGTGCAGAAAATCGGGACACATCGCCCGGGTGTGTCGGGCTCGGCCCACCCGACGCCAGGCATCAGATGACCAATCCAGGAGCCCCAGGTCCCGGGGCCCAACGCACCAAGGCAACTCGACAGAGCTCACGGACTTCCAGGTATACCAGTTGCCCCACGCCAACGTAGAGAAAATTTATGTTGACGTACAGATAGAGGGGGCCCCATGCCGCATGGAGCTTGACACGGGTTCAACTCTATCCATAATCTCGGCAAGGACCTTAAGGAAACTGTGTCCTACTGGGGGTCCCAAACTCAGGCCGGCCCCATTCACCCTCCGGGACTTCCAAAAACGTAAGGTCCCCACAATGGGGGTGGGGACCTTCAGGGTGCAATACCGAGGGCGGACACGGCAACTGGACTTGCTTGTGGTCAAGGGCCCCTACATTAGCTTACTGGGATTGGCATGGTTTGGACCACTGGGGCTAGCCGTCACCGGGGTGAACCACACTAGCTTACAAGTGGACGTGGACGCCATATGCAAGGAATTTCCGGGGGTTTTCGATGGGAAATTGGGACAGTATACGGGCCCCCCCATTGCTCTACAGCTTGACCCCGCAGTACGACCGGTCAGGCTCAAGGCCCGCCGGGTCCCGTTCGCCCTGAAACCCCGTATAGACGAGGAATTGGACCGGCTCGTGGAGCAAGGAGTGCTGGAGCCGGTGCCTAATGCCCCCTGGGAAACCCCAATCGTCACGCCCGTCAAGCCTAATGGTTCAGTCCGCATCTGCGCAGACTACAAATGTACCATAAACAAGGCCCTCACGGCCCATGCATACCCAGTGCCAGTGGTCAGCCATGTTCTTGCCACCCTGGCTGGGTCGAAAATTTTTGGCAAGCTGGACTTGGCCCAAGCATATCAACAGCTGCCAGTAGATGAGGCCACAGCAGAGGCACAGACGATTGTGACGCACAGAGGAGCATTCAGGGTAAAGCGGCTGCAATTCGGTGTCAGCGTGGCACCAGGCATATTCCAGAATCTAATGGACTCTCTACTTAAAGGGATTCCTGGCATCACCCCCTTCTTCGATGATGTGTTGATTGCCGGGCCCACACCAGAGGAGTTTGAGGACCGCCTCCGCACTGTTCTGCACCGTTTCCAGACGGCGGGTCTCAAGGTGAAGCGGGAAAAATGTCTACTAGGAGTGCCTCAGGTGGACTTTCTGGGATTTATGGTGGACGCAGAAGGGGTCCACCCGACTGGGGACAAGGTACGGGCCATTTGTGATGCCCCAGCGCCCAAGAACAAGACTGAACTTCAGGCCTTCTTGGGACTATTGAACTTTTACCATTCCTTCCTTCCCCACAAGGCGGCGGTAGCAGAGCCCCTACACAGACTCCTGGACAAGCGGGCCCCTTGGGTGTGGGGCCAGCGCCAGGAGGCCGCATTCCAGGCAGTCAAGGACTTGCTTGTCTCAAACTCGGTCTTGGCACACTTCGACGAGAGGCTGCCGGTGGTGCTAGCATGCGATGCCTCGCCCTATGGAATTGGCGCTGTCCTGGGACACCAACTCCCGGATGGAAGAGAGGTACCGGTGGCATACTTTTCCCAGACACTCAACGCAACCGAGCGGAACTACTCGCAAATCGACAAGGAGGGTCTGGCAATCGTGAAGGGAGTAAAAAAATTCCATGATTTCTTGTACGGGCAGCCCTTCACCATGGTGACTGACCACAAACCGTTGCTTGGCTTATTTGCCCCTGAAAAGCAGACCCCCCAAGTGCTGTCTCCTCGCATCCTCAGGTGGTCAATTTTCCTTGCCAGCTACCAGTATGCACTGATTCACCGTCCGGGGAAGGCGATGGGCCATGCGGATGCCCTCAGCAGGCTACCACTACCGGAAACAGGCCCCGACCCAGCACCTGCACAAGAGGTTATGAGCCTGGAGCTGCTTCCCGACCGCCCCATTCAGGCACAAGAAGTTGCACACCATTCCAAGAAAGATAGGGTCATCTCCCGGGTCCTGGACTGGGTGTGGAGGGGATGGCCCAGCAGCAGCCCCGGGCCAGAATTCGCCGGCTACACAACCCGCAAACATGAACTGTCGGCCCACAAGGGGTGCCTGTTATGGGGAAGCAGGGTCGTTGTGCCCCAGCCCCTCCGCAAAAGGGTCCTCACAGCCCTACACGAGACACACCCAGGGGTAGTAAGAATGAAGGCCCTTGCCAGGAGTTATGTGTGGTGGCCGGGGATCGACGGAGAGATAGAGGCCTGGGTCAAACACTGCCAGGCCTGCCAAGAATCCCGCCCAGATCCCCCAAGGGCCCCAGTCCAGTCCTGGGAGTCCGCCCGAGCACCATGGTCACGCCTGCATGTGGACTTCGCTGGCCCCTTTCAGGGGAAAACATTCTTCATAGTGGTGGACTCCTACACCAAATGGCTGGAAGTCGCACTGGTACCGTCCACTTCTACGTCCGCAGCCATCCGGGTACTACGCAGGCTGTTTGCAACCCACGGGCTCCCTGACACTCTCGTCTCAGACAACGGGACTGCATTTACGTCAGGAGAATTCCAAACCTTCACAGCGCAGAACGCCATCCGCCACATCCGTTCGGCGCCATTCCATCCTGCCACCAATGGCCAAGCAGAACGCATGGTGCGGACCACCAAGGACACCCTTCGCCGCATGACGCAAGGGGATTGGGAGTACCGCCTTGCCACATTCCTTCTAGCACAGCACAGCACCCCCAGCTCAACGACTGGCCAGAGCCCCGCTGAACTACTAATGGGTCGGCGCCTTGCAATCAGATTGGACCGCCTTCACCCCGATAGAGCTCAGGATGAGGTAGTGGTGGGGGAAGGCAGGAACCCCCGGACCTTCGAGGCCCAGGACCCAGTGTACGCAAAGAATTTTGGGGCAGGCCCAGCATGGGTACCCGCCACAGTCACCAGGGTCACTGGCCCCGTGTCGTACGAGGTGCTAACAGATGGGGGGCAATGCTGGCGCCGCCACTGCGACCAGATACGGCGACGATTCCCGGGAGAAAACCAGGAGGAGGAAAGGTCAGAGGAGTCCCAAGGGAACAGAGGGGCAGTGAGGCCCATAGAGCACGAGGGGCCAGCAGGAGAGGCAGAATCAGTAAATACAGAGAGGACCTGCGAGGCCGAAAGGACACCGGAACCAGAACCACGACTGAGCGAGCCGGTTGCGCCAGACCAAATAGCCCCATCACAGCCAGCATCCTTGGAACACGAGCCAGAACCTGAACCCCGGACCAGGGAACACCCCAGGCCGCAACGCACACGTAGGCCGCCAGCGTACCTCGAGGACTATGAATGCGACCTCCCGGGCAGGACTGGAACTTAGAGGGGAGGGGTGTTATGTACTGAGTTGAATAGGATCCAAACTGCAGCAGTCTGATTGGTCCTAGAACAATAGGATCCAAAAGGCAGCAGTCTGATTGGTCCTAGAACAATAGGATTCAGAATGCAGCAGTCTGATTGGTCCTAGAACAATGCAGCAGTATGATTGGTTGGCAGGAACTACCCAATCATGCTCCAGATAGAAGTGAATCCACAACCTGATTGGCTTACAGTAGAATTCCGGAATTAGCCAATCATGTGCAGCCCATTGTGTAAATAATGTATATAAAGCAGATACTTTGAGGGGACTTTCATTCATTCCTCCTCACCACTATGAGCTGAATAAAGAGCATGAAATCACTTTGCGACTCTGAGTATATTTCAAAATCCTTGACCTCTCAGCAGCTTTTGATACCATCAACCACAACATCCTTCTGGAGTGGCTGTCTGAGTTAGGGATGAGTGGCCCCGCTTTGCAGTGGTTCCAGTCCAACTTGAATGGTCCTTTCCAAAGAATGATGCTTGGGGAGTGCTCTTTTTGGCCCCAGGTAGCCTTCAATGTGGGTTTCCTCAGGGTTCAATTTTATTCCAATGCTGTTTAACATCTACATGAAACCACTGAGTGGGGTCGTTCAGAGTTTTGGAGTACCTTGTCAGCAATATGCTGATGACACACAGCTCTACTTTTTTTTTACATCTGCAGGTGGGGCAGTGGATGTACTGGGTCATTCTCTTGCCTTGGTAATGGATGGAATAAGAGCCAACAAAATGAAGCTCAATCCAGATAAGATTGAGGCACTGTTAGTGACTGGTTCCCTGGACCAGATAGATGAGGAGTTGCCTGTTCTTGATGGGGTTACACTCCCTCTGAATAAGCAGGTATTCCTGGATCCTGAAACTTGGAGGTATTCCTGCATCCCTTGCTGTCATTAGAGGCTCAGAATACCTCAGTGGTGCAGAGTGCCTTCCATCAGCTTTGGCTGGTCGCCCAGCTGTGCCCTTATCTGGGCAGCAATAGCCTAATTTCTGTCATCTATTCTCTGGTAAAGACTCTCCTCCTGCAAAGAGGGGAGGGGTTGTGGGTGGGATCCGATCTCTGCCTCAAGCAGGGGGCGTTAGCCCCCTACCACCCACTCACCTGGCTGGCGCACCACGCCCATGGGCAAGCGCCCAACCAGGCGGCTTGAAGGGGGCGTGGACAGCAGCTTAACTTGTTGCTGCGCCAGCCATGCGGTCTCACTTTTCGCCATCCCATCGCGAGTCACCCACCCTCCACTCCCTCAGAGCTCAGGGTGTCAATTCCTCTTTTGGCCTTGCTATGGACCTTAGGTTGGTCGCCCAGGTTGTCCAGGGGGCCTGGTAGGAATTTTACCATTTGGCATTAGGCTTTGTGGTTTTTTCGTCTACCTCGTAGCAACCGTCAATACTTTCGTCGTATTGGTGGGTAGGTTAGGCATTGGAATGTGTTTGTGGTAGTGGAAGGGCTAGGTGTGGCCATCGCCTACGCCCTCAATTTTGGGTATTCCGTTAAAGGAATCCAGCGGTCGTGGATCCTGTCCAATGCCTGTGTGGCGGAGGGCCATGGCACGACCCTCGGTGACATCAGGGGAGAGCTTATAGTTGGATTAGCATCAACGGGCTCCACCTACTGGTGAATAAACCCCCCTTTTTAGACTCACCCCTCTCCGAGTGGGTGGAGTCAAGTCACGTGATCCAATGCCTAAGCCAATACCTTTTCACTTGCTGTAATCAATAAAGTTGCGGCCTTTTCTTGACCCATTAACCTTATATTACGTGTCCTTGTGTCTTCATTTCACTAAGCGGGGATCGGTTCCTCGAACCACAATCTCTTAGTTAGATGACTACAATGCATTATATGTGGAGTTGCCCCTGAAGACTGCTTGGAAACTTCAGCTAGTGCAGAACTGAGCAGCCAGGTTGCTCACCGGGCAAGATGGCTTGAGCACATAACACCAATCCTGGCTCAACTGTACTGGCTGCCAAACAGTTTCTGGGCTCAGTTCAAACTGTTAGTTTTGACCTATATAGCCTTACATGGCTCAGGACAACAGTACCTCAAGAATCACCTCTCCAAGTGTGAACCGATCCGGACTTGTGATCATATTCTGAGACCCTTCCTCATGTGCTTCCTCCACAAGAGGTCCAGAGGGCGGCAACATATGAATAGGTGATTTCCCTGATTGTGGAATGCTCTCCCAAGGGAGACTCACCTGGTGCCTTCATTACATAGCTTTAGGTGCCAGGCAAAAGCATTCATTGTTTCCCAGACCTTTGGTCAATGGCCTTTTAAACGGTGTGTGGTTTAGGGGGATATTGTTTTTATTTGTTATTCTGATACGTATTTTTGTGTTTTAATATTGTAAATCACCCTGTGATCTTCAGATGAAAGGTGGTGTAGAAATTTAATAAATAATAAAAAATGATTTTCTGATACATTTTAGGAAATTAAATAACCTGAGTTGTACACTCAGGATAAACCAACAGTCCTCTTTAAATCTCTCTCTCTCACTCACTCACACACACACACACACACCACCCAGAACTTTGAGAGCATATTCGATGCCTGCAAAAGAAGCAGTAAAGATCAGGGGAGAAAAAAGTAATTTCCTTTCCAATCTGAACTTACTGAGGGTTCAGTGTTCCTTGTGCCAAAGTGGTTCGACTCCTTTTCAGTTCAAATAACTTCAGTTTCCCCAGGCTAAGTAATTTTGAGGTAGACATAAAGACATTAAAAAACCCCCACAAAAACAACAACCCAAAACCACCTGTGGCACATAAATGGGACTTTAATGTCCTTAGCTTGGGGCGGGGGAATAGTATGACCTAAAACCTACATAGACAAATAGTTTCCATTGGCAAGTGGCTGCTGCTGGATGTTGGACAGCAAAGGCAAATGTATCTTTGGATATGTGTGACACAGGATAAAGGAATTTCCATTATCTTGAGATGGGCAAGGCTGAACATGTTGAGAGTTAAGGATGGGAAAGATGAAAGAGAAATAGCAGTTGTAGCTCATTGTAGATCCAGTGATCTAAGGCCTCAACTTGGTTACCTCTTGGTGTTAAGATGCCCCAATGTTTCACTGCAAACCTCAGGATGTAAGCCTACAGCCTAGGAATGTGAACAATCTAGGACTGTCATTCTTCATGCTACAGAGGCCTTTTTGGGCACAGAAGGGATTAGGCATATGGTCAACATCAGCCCCTGAGATTGGCAGTCAGTATGAAGCTTCTAGATTGGCCAGGCATAGTATAGATCTTGGGAGTTGAGCAGTTTCTTGTAAACTTCAGCCAAAAAACCCACACCTCATTTTTTAATCTATTTACCATAAATTAATCATAAGGTAATTGTGTTCCAAAATTATCAAAGTAAGATAACATTTCTGAGAAATTATCATGGGTAGAATCATAGAATCATAGAACTGTAGAGTTGGAAGGGACCCTGGGGTAGGTGTAATGGTTCTAGGGGTTGCTCGTGCGTAAATCGACGCCACACCTGGCTGGGTTACCTGGGTGAACCCTTTCTGTCCGGACAGCCACTCACCCGTGGCTGTCTCAATCGCTGCCAGAATCCGTCAGTGGGCGTTTCTTGAACTTCTTCCAGCAAAGAAGCTCTTTGACGCCTAGTCGCCGCCTACTCTCCCTGCACGGAAGCCTTCTGTGCAGGGAGGGTGTGGGCAGTGGAGGACCCGTGCTCTCCCCGCTGGTCTCTGGCGAGGAGTCATGGAGCCACCTCGCCGATTCCCCCATCTGCCCCCCTTCTCCACTGGTGCTACGATGAATTCCTTCCCCAGAAGATGGGCTGCTTCTATCCCTCCCGGGACGCTCTCCAGTACATCGCATCCATTGCCTGGAAGAATTTCTTAAGGTCCTTCAAGACATCATTTTGCGTCGCCATTAGGGGCCTGATCCATTCGCGCGCCCCATCCTGCAGATGCCCCACAATGTAAGCCACCCTCTCCCCATCATCAGCAAAGTCATCTTTCTGCAGTTCCAAAGCGTACTGTACTTCTGTTCGGAAAGCATTGTAGTCTTGGGGCTTCCCACCAAACTTGTGTACCAGCCCCGGTACCTTCCTTGCGATGGGGGTGGGTCTGACCTGTGCATCCTGAGTCCGTCTTTCGTCCAGCCGCGCCATCAGGATAGCTACATGCTGCTCCAAGTCTCAGTTCCTTTCTACCAGACTCTGCACTGCAGCTGGTTGCTCCGTCTCTCCGGCTGTTCCTGTTTGGCTCATCGTGCTGCCTCTCTGGGGCTGTGCACAAGCAACGTCAGTGACTGACGGATTACTGTAATGGTTCTAGGGGTTGCTCGTGTGTAAATCGACGCCACACCTGGCTGGGTTACCTGGGTGAACCCTTTCTGTCCGGACAGCCACTCACCCGTGGCTGTCTCAATCGCTGCCAGAATCCGTCAGTGGGCGTTTCTTGAACTTCTTCCAGCAAAGAAGCTCTTTGACGCCTAGTCGCCGCCTACTCTCCCTGCACGGAAGCCTTCTGTGCAGGGAGGGTGTGGGCAGTGGAGGACCCGTGCTCTCCCCGCTGGTCTCTGGCGAGGAGTCATGGAGCCACCTCGCCGATTCCCCCATCTGCCCCCCTTCTCCACTGGTGCTACGATGAATTCCTTCCCCAGAAGATGGGCTGCTTCTCTCCCTCCCAGGACGCTCTCCAGAACCCCTCTGGAGCCCTCCCTCTCCCTCTGGCTCCGATGGCAGTTCCCTGACAGTAGGGTGCAGGGATTTTGTTGCACTTAGCTTGCTTTTGGGGTGTTTGCGGCTGCCCTTTACCTCCCCCTCCCCCTACAAATCATTTCACCAGTGGGGTCTGCACTCTGCCTCATGCTTTTGCTGCAACAGACATATTGGCTGAAGGTGAAATATAGACTGACATATTGACTGAAATCTGAAACACATTAAAGAGCATGACTTTCATGTTCTTTAGTGGAAGTCATGTTCTTTATATGTGTAACTGTAGGTTCCCCCATATAGAACTACAGTTCCCAGAAGCATTAACAAACTACAGCTCCCGGGGTTGAAACCATGAGCTTTAAATGTATGGCTTTACTTCTGAAATTTGTCAGTATGGTGCCTATTCTTATGGAATATATACAGTTCAAAATAATTGAAGAGTAACCCCCCCAGTGCTACAATTTTAGCCACATGACAGTATTCTAACAGGGTAAAAAAGTCACAAAGCTGTAACAAAAATTGGGAATCAACTTTGGAAGACAACATTATCCTCAACACTTCATAAATAATGCTGAAGTGTTTGTGCAATATTGGCACAAGCAAATAATAATGCTACTAACCAGACAAGGGAGTGCAATATCCACTGTTTGTTTACATGACCTTATAAAATGTTAAATCAAAGTCAGTGATGCCAAAATTCTTTGTGTTAATGCAAAGTGATGTTTTATCCCCATCAATAATAATATCTGTTACACGTACTGCTGGTTTCAGATAATCCTGCCTTTGCTATTACTAGCTTGATGGAAAGTTAAAATACATTATCAGTGGTTTATTATCTTACATAACAGACAGAAATAAACTTTGTAAGCCAGCAATGAAATCCATATTGAATTGGCCATAGCACATAGGGCACGTACTTATGAAAACAGCCATCAATACAGGCAACAATTTATTGGTGTAACAATTTTCTGGAGATCTTATTAAAACAAAACAAAATGACATATTTAACATTTTCTTAGAGACTGTGGCCTGGCTCAGACTTTCAGGCCAGCGAAAACATGACACAGGAGTCTTCTTTACACATATAATGCATAAAGGGAGTGCACACGATGACTGGGGAGAGAGATCAGACAGTTGCCCCCCCACCAGGAATCATGTGACTGAGCTAGCCCCACAAGTCCAGGCACACAGTGTAAAAAACTGAAGAAGAGCCACTATACACAAGCAGCTGCTCACATGCAGGGACTCTTCTGTAAGATTCCTGCTCCGTGTTTGCAGTCATGAGATTGTTGTCTATCACATGACGGTGTATGTTTTCATTCCACAGTGTGGGAAGTGACGGTGACAGGATGTTTGTGTTGCTGTGTTCCCTGAAGTGGGACTATTGTCCTTTGTTCTTTTTCTCTTTGCTGTCTGATGAGAAAGAGGCAGGAGCTAAGTCAGAATGCTCCAAGTGTATTATATGTAAATAAAGTAGATTAGCCAAAATGCTGTGCTATTGGTTCTGTTACGCAAACTGTGAATACTCTGGGGATCCCTGGGTGTGCTGATGCTTCTTGGTATCAGTCGCTGTGATGTTTGGGCTGAAGAAAGCTATTGAAGCTCCTGAACGATCGACCAAGAGGGAGAGAACATGCCAGCCGGGCATGTGTCTCTGCCAGGGTCCTACACGAGAGTAGGGCGCTCCTAACATCTTTTTCATAATCCCATGTCCAGCTTAGCCCAGATGTACAAGTGAGGGAAAGCCCATTGGGTAGACCAGGGCTGTATTTAGGTTTGATGAGGCCCCATGCTACTGAAGGTAATGGGGCCCTTTATATGTGATATTTTAGGGAGCAGGTTAGCAGGCAGGGCCCATTACTTACATCATAGGGGCTTACACAACACAAAACACTGGTGCTGTATGTAGGGTTTTTTTAATTTGTTTTTTTATTTTATATTTTGGAAATGTACATCCATGTTTTTTTCCTTTAAATGTTTTGGGGGGCCCCCAAGAGAGTGGGGCTCTAAACTATAGCTTGTTTAGCTTATATGTAAATCTGGCACCGGGGTAGACTCCTGTAACAGAAAAGTTTGTTTTGCTGGGCAGGTTGGGTCAACAGGTGCTTTCTTTTTCTTTTTTCCCTGCCAGGAAGTGGTTGATGAATGGCAGCCTCTTATTGGCTGGCGTTCCAGGAGAGGAGGTTGAAAAGGAGAGGATTTGGAGAGACAGGTTTTTATGTTGGGAAAGAGTTGGGAGACTAGGTTGGGAGATAGCTAGGGAGATAGGGAGTGAGAGGAGAGAGAGTTGGTTCTGGATAGAAACATCCACTCTGAGGAATATATCACAAGCTAGAGAAAGGAGTCTTAGTGTGAAGGACAGTGTGTGGTGTCCTGTAAGAGTAATAGGCCAGGAATTAACTGGGAGGCTGAGGCTGAGCCAGGAGAATTAAAAGCTGTGAGGATACAGTCTATTTAGGACTCATTCCAGTCAGGAGGGGAGAGATTCTTCTACAAAAAGAGAAGACTCCCGAGCTAGTTAAGAGGGGTGTGGTGATCCCTTGGGTCTGTTACTTGGAGTACCTCAGGAGTAGGGTTGTCAAAGGAGTGTATAACTGACAGGAAGTACCACCTTGTTTAAGAACCAAAGTATTAAGTCGCAACAGCTGTGCAACAACTGAGAAAGAACTGAAGTGAAATAGCATTATAATCTGAAGTATCCTATGTTTTACCCACTTTGTGTCATAAACTTTCTGTGTTCAATAAAATCTCTCGTTTATTTGATCAAATCCTGCCTGAGACTCCAAATTATTAAGTTTTCCCTCACACAAGTCACCCACAAGATAATCTGGGGTAGTTTGTAGGAATTTGTGGAACTGGTTTTCTGTGAGGTGAGTGCACTATATTTAAGTGAGGCGCCAGGGAGAAAGTGCCATTGCACCATGTTAACTACCTTGAGATGTGTGATGCTTGATTGGGGCAACTCTATTTACTCAAGTCACTATGGACAGCACATGTTGTCAGGCCTGTGCGTGCCTGTGTCTTGATCCTAATCTCCACTACTTAGAGGAAATGACACTGTATATGCCTAGACCATATGTCTGTGTTGAGCCTTGGTGTTGCCAATGCACAATATGAGCACATTTTTTGCTGGCTCTGCCTCTGTTGCCAGGCAGAAAAACAACAACAACAAAAATACGTTATTGTCCCCATACTTCATAAAATCCTGTCACAAAATGAAGCTGGGGTTAAGGCCAGGTACATATTTCAAAGAGAAAAAATAGCAGGGTGGGGAATGTATGCCATCAAAATGCTTATTGCCATTAAGTAATAGAAGTTAGAATGTGAATTCCAGTTACTTTGAAACAAATTGGCTTTGATAGTTTTAAACTGCCTTTTGAACAAAGTGCTCACCTCCCGAACACGCTGGGAAAAACAGCCATCTAACATTCGGAATTGTACCCTTCAGTGTAGTGAGAAAATGCAACCGCTCCTCAGTCTCTGAAAGCTTAAAAGAATGGGCACATTATTTATGACACAGCATCTTCTTTATGTGATTTAGACAAAAGGCAAACACTTCATCTTGTGTTCAAAGGGAGCTCCCTCCCTCCCTCTCGCTTTGTCCTCAGCAGTCCTGCAATTCATGTTGCTCACAGTCCTGTTCCTGCCATCTCTATTTCTTCAAAAATGACCAGTGCCTTGAGATTGCTGATGTAAATCAAAATTGTTTGCTTGGTTCAGCTCTCCCATAGTCGCTGAGTGTTCCTCGTGGAATAATGAGGTACATTTTCTTAATTTCTCTTTGCATTATGAATTCCTCAGTACCCAGCAAGAACATGATTAAAAATGTCTATACAGCTAGATGCATACCACGCTGTTTCGGAGGTCTCTCCTGTGTTGAAACAGCACCAGCTGCAGAACCAGCAACTCACTGAGCAACAATGACTAGCTACTGCTAGCAGGGAGATTTATTCCCAAGCAGCAGCATGTCACTTCACTTCACCTCCAGCTCTGAAGGGTGGCGGCTTCAATTCTGCTTCCTGCAGGGATTAGTTGTAGAAATCAAGCTCCTCATGTGGAACTCAGTCATGCAGATGTTCCAGTAACAACTCTACCTTCCCCACATGTGACATCACATATGATACCAACTGTGAGGCAGGTGGCCATCGAATCATCGAATTGTAGAGTTGGAAGGAACCCCAAAGTTCCTGTCTTCTCAAAATGGATGCTGAAGAAATGTGGTTACTGTCCATTCCAATGTCTGCATTTCCCGGAATATTATGTTGATCAGATGCAAGTGGAAATATAACTATCCTTTGGATTTCACATTTCACTGAATTTTATAATACAGTCCTGAGCTCACCTCTCCATCCTGCATTGAAGTGTATTTTTTAAAAAGGTTTAAAACTTTTAAAATTATATATTAAAGTATACACGTTTTGAGTATAGAAATTGTGTCAATGAGATTATCATGACATAGTTTTACATAATTAAACAAAATGTCCAATAATGACTTAAGTGGGGGGGGGGCAAGTAATCGTTCAACTGAAATAAAGAATTCCAAATCTTGGAATTGTAATTAAAATATATCCATTCAAACTGCCCTCACAGTTCATGGTATTATATTTTAGTACGTGGTCTAGAATATTGAGTAATATAACATGGAATCTTAATCACTAGGAGCACCAAAAAAGCAACAAACAGATGTAACTCAATGGATTAGACTTGACTTCTTGATCCACTATCAAATAACTGAGCCAGCCAATTTAAGAACTCAGGTGAGTTTTAATATGTAGCAGCTCACCTGATGCAGCCAAGCTGCAACAATAGCCTCCTGCAAAGCCACACAAAAATATATCACCAGGGGCAACTGCTCCACAATAAGGAGTATAAACAAGCAAACAAATAAATTACAGAAGTAATCTTTTTCTTTGCAGTCACTCATGTATTTGGAAGAGGCAACATCAACTTGTGAGTCAACACCTGATCGCTGTTCCAGTAAAATCGGCATTTCTTCCCACAAAGGGGCTTAATCATGGAGTTGATATGATAAAGCAGAATTATAGTCAATATCTATTTCCATGTAGGATGGTTGAATTTCGGTGAGAATGCCTACGTTATATATGGTATATAACAGTGGTACCTCCATTTAAGAATAGTCCGGTTAAAAACGATTTGGTTTACAAACTCTGCAAAACCAGAAATAGTGTCTTGGTTCGAGAACTTTACCTCGGTCTAAGAATGGAAGCCGAAGGGTGGAAGGGCACCAGTGGCGGGAGGCCTCATTAGGGAAAGCGTGCCTTGGTTTAAGAACGGTTTTGTTTTAAGAATGGACTTCTGGAATGAATTAAGTTTGTAAACCGAGGTACCACTGTATTGCCTGCACAATGAAGTCTAAGCAGTATACAATCAGTCTGGCAGCAGAGTCATTACCGCTTACCAGGAGGGAAGGAGTGTGATAGTAATGAGGTCAGGGATGTGTGGACACATTGGTGGAGCCAATCCAGTGCTCCCATCAGTGCGCCTTTGCTGCCCTGACCACCCCTTTAGCTCTCCTCTTCCCCTAATGGTAAGCAGCAGTGCTGCTGCTGTCAGAAGGCTACTCCATCTCACCAGGAGAGTCTAATTTCAATGCACGGGATTCCCTGTAACATGGAAGGAAGTCAACACTACCACTGCCCATGCATATACAAGCTCTTGGATTTAAAAAATGGAGGAACCCAAGCTGTTGGATTTGACCTTGTCAGATTGTTTTGCAGTCTGACGACGCTGCATATGACAATGTCTCTTTACTTAGCCACAATTCTGACAATGCTGACCTTCTCCTTCTTTCAGCTTCTTTGGTTTGCTAATATATATCAAGGCCACACTGACCCTTCTAAGTCCCTAGTATAGAGCATCAAAAAGACATTACATGGCCTCTTGATTAATTCAATAAAAAATGAAATGTTTAAAAAGCATTAAGGTTTTATATTTGCATTAAACTTTACATTTCTCCCTCCGATTGTTAAACCAGCAGGATGGAAAACAGTTTATCACCTCTTGTGTAGATGTTCCCATAATGTTAGCATCCTAAATGACTTCACTCCATGCAGGTATTAAAATTAGAAACTTGGTGGCTTCTACCACTTTCTTTTCAAGGAAATGGTTTCATGCTTTGAGCAGTGTATGTTCAATGGCAATATTTCTGTATTCTCTCTCTTTTTTAGAGTTCATTGCCAGTTTATGCAAATATTACTCACTGCTGTCAGCAAATCAAGTGAGGGCTCATCTTTTATGTAGCTACATTTCAAAAGTCAGAGAACAGCAGTACGAGCCACAAAGCGTTTTATGTTGTTTATAGCCACATTAATGCAATCATTACTGGCTGTTTAATTTTAATATATATGGGATATGTGTCTATAAATGTTTCACGAGGTTCAGAAGACATGAGATATGAAAAGAAAAGATATTGCAGCAGTTATAATCACACCGACTCAGGTGTTCTGATGGCATCATTTCAGCTGACCGTTAAAAAAAACAAAACATATCTAAGGACATAACTGCAGGTCATACTTTTAGAAATGTTTTGGAAGGCCACCATGAGAGGAGAGAAGCTTCATACCTGTAGCAGCTGAGTGCTGGGGTGGAACTGCCTTCCTCACAGTGGTGTTACGGCACCTTAGCTAGTTAGGGCTAAAGGAGGACATGTGATGTTGGGCCTGTGAGCGCAAAGCCAGTCCACCCATAAGGCTAGGTGAGGTGGTTGCCTCAGGCAGCACCCCCTCAAAGGTCATCACCACTATTTCATACACACCCAGCTTTGCCGCTGATTTCCCCAGCCTCTAGCAGCAGAGAGGGACTGGCAGCAAAGCTCTGCAGAATGCCTCCCCTCCTGCTGAGTCAGCTAGAGGGAGAGGCATTATGCCACCCAAAGTAGCTGCCGGGTAGGTGGGGAGATAATAATAATAATAATAATAATAATAATAATAATAATAATAATAATAATAATAAATGTTTTCCCAGCCACTCTGGGCGGCTCCCAACAGAATATTAAAAACATGATAAAACATCAAACATTAAAAACTTCGCTAAACAGGGCTGCCTTCAGATGTCTTCTAAAAGTCAGATAGTTGTTTATTTCCTTGACATCTGATGGAAGAGCGTTGCACAGGGCGGGGGCCACTACCGAGACGGCCCTCTGCCTAGTTCCCTGTAACCTCACTTCTTGCAGTGAGGGAACCACCAGAAGGCTGAATGATGGGTGTGGAGACGCTTCTTCAGGTATATTGATTTGGGCCACTCTGTGTAAGGGTGCACTGGTGGAAGTGCTTAGTGTCACTGGTGCACCCACACAGCACCTTAGCTCACCACTGTCAAGGAGGGGGCCGCTTTCCCAAGTCCTCCCTCCAAGCTACTAATCAATCACACACAGGTACCGAATGGGTTACCAGTCTTCATTGGCTTCTTCTCTGCCACCAGCTACAGAACATCAAGCAGTAAGTCTAAAACATGGGGTGTTCTCTCCCTCCCCAGCAAGTTAACTTGAAGATTTATAAGGGCTGGGGAATGCTGGCAACCAGCTTTGGGCACTAATTGTTACCACCTGCCGGAGGAACCCCATCCAGCTCACAGGATCACTACTTCATGAGCACTCCAATTGGAAAACAGCCTATGCCAACAGTGTCATGGGCTTTGAAGATGCTCAAACTCAGGACAAAAGGGAGAAACGTGCTAAGAGAAAGGCATGCTTGGCAAACCCTCACCGTGATCAACTCCTGCCCAGAAACCAATGTCCCCACTGTTGGAAAACAGCCTATGCCAACAGTGTCATGGGCTTTGAAGATGCTCAAACTCAGGACAAAAGGGAGAAACGTGCTAAGAGAAAGGCATGCTTGGCAAACCCTCACCGTGATCAACTCCTGCCCAGAAACCAATGTCCCCACTGTTGGAAAACAGCCTATGCCAACAGTGTCATGGGCTTTGAAGATGCTCAAACTCAGGACAAAAGGGAGAAACGTGCTAAGAGAAAGGCATGCTTGGCAAACCCTCACCGTGATCAACTCCTGCCCAGAAACCAATGTCCCCACTGTTGAAGGAGGTGTGGATCCAGAACTGGCCTCCACAGTCACTTATGGACTCATTGTTAAAATCATGTTTATGGAAGACAATCTTACTCGGCTACGAGTGATCACCAAAGAAGAGGAAGAAGCCTCACACCAGTGTCATTCAGGTAAGATACAGGACCACCAGTGTATGGAGGATGGCTTCGACCCACCTCACAGGCCACTGCTGCATCATATACCCTTTCCCCCTTGTGCTGCTCTTTCCTCTGAGCTATTTGCATGGGAAATGGCATAAGGGGGAAGGGTTGAGATGCTCCTTTTCCCTGTGACAGTTTTCCCCTTCGAACTGTGGCCTAAGCGGTCATTCTGTGTAAAAGACAACATATCTTCCCGGAGAGATTGATTGTTCAAAGACTCTGGAAATTGAACTCTGTGAGGGGAACAGGGGTTTGTTAACAAATCTCAGCACCCTTAATAAACTCCTGTTCCCATGAATCTTTGGGGGAATACTTGACTAGTGATATAATACGGCTTTAAATGCATGGTGAGTATGAGGGCTTTCTGAAGTTTTATCCCTGTCTGGAGACACCATTTTCTCTAGATATTTGACTGAAATTGGAAAACTCGCCCCCCCCCTCCGTTGATGGTACTTTCCCACTTCTGTCTCCCCCTCTTCCTTTCTCATACATATGTGTTTTCAAGAATGGGTGTGCTAACCAGGAATGGGGGAAAGAATAGAAAAGTAAGATATTAAACATGTTGACTTCAAAGTATGGAGCTTAGTGAGGTTCACTCCCTGGAAACTGAGCCTAGGGCTGGATCTATACTGATCTTAAAAAACGCTTATAAAAAGAAATGTTATATAGCTCTCAATGCAAGTTTCCATTGACTACTGTACAGCTCCCTCTGGTGTCACATTACTATAACTCATTTATAACATTATAACTCACAAGTATAGATTAGTCCTAGGATTACCATAAGGTTACCAAATGCCCCCGTTTCCTGGGGACTGTCCCCGGATTTACAAATCAGTCCCCTGACAAAATCCTATCAGTCCTGCTGAAGTTGCAAAGTGTCCCCAGATTCATTGAAAAAAAATCTGGTAACCTTAGATTACCACACAATCTTACGCATGTGGTTTACTCAGAAATAGGTCCCATTTATAGGCGTTTATTCTCAGGTAAGTGGATATAGGATTGCAATTTAAGCCAATCTTAAAGCATCTACATTTAGATCTATTCTGTCCAACTCAAGATGAAAGAAAAGAGTACATCAAGTTTGTACAAGAAGGAAGCTGGTCCCACTGCCAGTTAAACCATGGGTCCACATGCCTGTTGAATCTTTGGATTGAGAAGTGGGGACCAATAAGCTGGTCCTGGTGCACAGCTGAGAATCTCTGCTATAATAATGCAACAAAATGAATTGGAACTAAGATAACAATAAATTGGGAATTTATTACATTTCGTGGGTGGGGTGGAATATATTCCAAGCAGCTCATAAAGTTATTAGCAAAATGAGCACAGTTAATAGACCTCTTAATTTACTTGATATAATTCTCATTTGAGACACTATTTTTGGTAATATCTTCTTTATGAATAAAACGTTTCATACATTTGAATTGTAAATCTAAAAGAAATGCTGTCGCAAATGGATGGAAACAAAAGAAAGATTTCCAAGTAATTTTTTATTTAATCATCCCTGGCTTTTTTATTCCATGATATAGTCTAATGGCAGAATCTTCTCATCCTCTTAAAAATAAGCCCTTTAATGGCGAAATCCACCCTATTGTAGATAAAGGAGTAGGCGCCATTACCTTTTCATAATAGCAGCTAAGACCCTTTTTATGTTCCTCGTTCTATCCCATCACATCCATGCTCTTGACAAAAGAATGATTTCATTCAATGAGCTTCAGTGAGGTATTTAACTGTACATCCAAAACCGGCAGGTTTTAACTGATTGAGGTAAAAGAAGTCCCCCAGCCCAAAGGAAAGCAGCACAAAGCATACTTTGAGTGACACTGGGCTTTTCAGAAAGATTTGAGAAGTGAGTCTTCCTTTTGCTGAGTGTATCTGGCAAGCCTGCTGCAAAATAAGTCACCTGCATTATCATTTGGAAAGAAAGGCCAAAAGAGAAGAAGGAAGGAAGAAAAGAAACCCGTGAAAGCATTTATACTTGTGTGGAAGTTCATACCAAGTGCCAGGAAGTATGCTCCAAAGACTTTAATTTGTTCTCCCCCAACTTCCATTATTGTGCAAAGCTGAATCAAAGAAAAGAGCCACTCTTTTCTATAATCCTTCTCCAAGTCCAGACCTGGAGAAGGATTACATCAAGCTCCTGCTCCTTCTACACTGAATAGGGCTCATAACGTGTTGTTTTATTTATTAGATGAATTCATATAGCTGTCCCATGACATAAATTGTCTGGGCAGCTTGCAAGAGAAATACAAGGCTTGGAATACTGTGTTAAAAAGTAGAAACCATCAAAAACTAAAAATGCAACCATCACAAAACCAGAATGTATACAACAAGGCACAACCCCCATTGCCCAGGTCACTGCTGTGGCTCCACATGGCCGTGATAAGGAAGTACTTTGAGGCCCTTGTCCACTCTTGTGAATGGACAGGTTAGTTTAAAATTCACAAATAAAAAAATGAATAAATGGATGAATAATAAACAGGCGCTGGTTTAAAAAATGAAAAGAGGAAGAAGCCAGACAGCATGTCTGAATAAGGAAACAACCATGACTAAAAAGCATTCAGCTTGTTAGTGTGTTCATTTGCAAGCCCAATTGTGGATTTGGGGTGAAGTTAGGTTCACAGGACAGATCAGGGAACCTTTTCTGGTCACTGTTAAAATGGTATGTTGGTCAAGACATTTAAATTGTTAATGCAGCAAACAGAATGAAGAGTCCTGTGGAATCTTGAAGGCTATCCACTGTTTTGCAACACCAGCTTCTTGAGCTAGAGGCTGCTTCACCAGAAGCAAAAGTGAAATATGAAAAGATAGTCAACTTTGTCTCCCTGTTTATGCTTCAAGATGTTATAGAATGGAGAGAGGCAATAGTGTCCTACACCTGCACTACAACTCCCATAATCCTTGGCCATTGGCTATGTTGGTTGAGGGCTTATGGGAGCTAGAGTCCAGCAGCAGCTGGAGAACCACAGATTTCCCACCATGGAAGTTCTCCAGAACTTCCATGCTATCATTTCCATTGTGTTCCTTTGCTATATAACCCTTCAACTGGCAAAGTGAAGGAAAAGTTGCTTTCTTTGCTCTCGTCATACGACTTGGCGGCACTCATGCATTGATATGGTGTCATTCTTGTCATCCTGCCAGGCTAAAATAGGCATCCAAATTTTTGGCTTGGAGAGAACAGGATTCCCTGTTTTTGAGTGCCTAGAAAGCCTTCGTCGTAATGTAGCTTTTGGCTGAGCATGCCTATACCTTCTCTCCCAAGTGCTTCAACTTCTATCTGTGTCTACGAGGACACACATGCAGAACAGCTTATATATTTAAATGCTCCCATGAACTTTTACCGTCTGGCATATTTATGTGAGGAGACGTATGACTGCAAACATTTCACCATAACAATAAAACGTGTATGTCCCCCACAAGTGCATCAGAATGAAGACACAAAGCAGTAACTGAATGTGTCACATTTCTGTTGCACGTAGGGATTTGCAATGAGCATCAAAGTACCTAGCAAACTTGATCCAAGTACAAGCACTCTACAACTGTTCCTTCTTGTTGTTTGCATATTCATCCTATGACCAGAATCAAAGGATAACCAGTGCTTTTTTTCTGGCGGTACTCAATGGTACACAGTACTGGCACCTTCCCCCAGCAAGGTTGCGAAGAGCAAGCAAGAAACTGTGGCTAAAAGGGGAGTTTACACAGAGTTCCATCACAGCAAACAGCAAGATGAATAATGTAGGTTTTGTCAGAAGCTAAACTGCAGCACAAGACAAACAGTGCTGCATGCAATGGACAATAGGACAGAATGGAAACTGATGCCTTCTTATATATGTAGGTGGAGCTACATCAAACCTTACATCTGACTAGGGTTCAAGAGTCCTGTGCATCACTGCTCTGTGAAGGAATTTTCCTTCAAAGTCCTGTGACAAACTAATGATGTTTCCAATGCGGTCAAGAGAGCAGCAGATAAAACCTTAATGACACCTGCTTCCTCCCAGAGTGAGCTGATGGCTAGATTTAGTCAGCAGGTCATAAATTGATTTTCTGTATCCTTGAGGTCAGGATCGCAAACACCTCAAATTCGGAGCTCACTTTTTTTATGTCTCACTGCACAAACAAGCTCATCCATTTTATCGCCTCATTATTAGGAACTGACAATAAGTCACTGGCCTCGATTTTTCTGTCAATAGCATCTCTCCTTTTGCAATTTTACAAGCTCCAGTTCAAACAGCGCAAGCAGGATTTGTGGTTTGTGACATAGTTGTAAAAATGTGAACTAAGTAATACACACAATTCCTTTATGAGGGGGTTTATTTTTTTAAAAAAACCACATTCTTTTGGTTTGGATTTTGAATTGAGATTATGCAAAATGATTATATTATACGCCCTAAATGCACCATGCTGTCATACTTAAAAACACTATTCCTTGTTTAGGCGAAGCAAACATACTGACATTACAAAAGGGTTTGACTTGAAGAGGAAAGATATTTCATATCAGTTGTGATATTTATTCTTTCATTATTACTACTTTTATAAATAATACTACTGCCACTACTCTTTGGATTTTTATTCCACCTTTCCTCACAAAGTTGTGGCTCTTCACTTTTGCTTATCATTATTATCTGTTTGATACAGTTCATGTTTTATACCAAAACACATTGCCTGTTGGTGGTGAGAGTGTTAGTTTTAGTCTTGTAACTAGCAATCGGTTCCTGTTTTTTTGTCCATACTGTAGCCTTTAAAAATAACAAAACAAAAGAAAAGTGAATGAGCATAGTCTATCAGGTAAATAAGCTAGTTCTCTTCAGGCATCACAGCAACTGTGTACCCCAACACATGAAAGAATGTATAGGAAGGAATGTACTATTTGCCCTTTTTGGATTGGAAATTGACAATATGGAGTGGGGTCCTATATGATATCGACCCCTTCAGCGTGAGGAATGCAAAGGCGGAGCACTTGCTCTCATGCCCCCATGCCACACCTCACCACTAGGTTTATAGTTAAAAAGGGGTGGGTTATTTTTAAAAAATCACGAGGTACCTCAAGGACAATTAGAATTGTGCTGCAAGACCAGATAGATAACCATCTGGTTGAGAATTCCTTAGAAACAACAAACCGTAAACGTTAAAATATTTTAAAATAGAGAGATTCTTCATATTGGTCAGAGTTTCACTCAGAGCAGTAAGAATAGAATCTTACATCTACTGTTAAGCATTATTCAGCCATTAATGTTACATCCACCGAGAGCTGTGAAGAAGAAAACTCAAGCTACAAAATATCACACAGCCAGCGAAGATGACTACCGGGCAGATCAATTATGTCACTTGTATACCATGACTAAACCCACAACAACATCCGTCTCTTGAGAAATGACTCTGCCCAAAGGTATCATGTATCATTGTGTCCTCTTGCTCTTTTAGAGTTTCAACATGTTTTGTAAGGATCTTACTTCCCCGTAAATATGCTACAGGATGGCCGACTGACACTTGTGGGACAAGTCTGAAGGAGTTTTATGCAGACCCCAGTAAACCCCATCAAATTTTAATCAAAGTGTGGCATAATTCTTTTATGTCACAATTTCACTCATGTGGGAAAGGGAAATTGATGTTTTCAACTTTTAAGAAAGAGAGAAATCCACCAGTTAAAAGCAATGATGTCACTGAAACTTGCAATTACCTGGTTCAGAATAACAAATTTGCCAAGCACTCAGAAAGTCTGCAAAGTGAAAATTGCTTGTTTACAGTTTTTCTGAAGTTTGGAATGAAAAATGAGGCTTGCAACATTTATTTAAAATATGTTTAAATTGGTTTTAAAATCTCATTTATTTTTTTATTCTAAATCCAGATAGCAATTGCTGCTCACACAGAGCTAAGCTAAATAGTAAATCTCTCCAAGAGGGATTTGTAAAAGCTCCAGAGACAAGAAGGCAAGCCCAGTCAGAAGGGCATAAGAAAAGTCCTGCAGGATCATATCCACCCAGCCCACAGTGAGCACCCAGATGTCCATGGGAAGCCTGTAAGCAAAACACGAGCACAAGAGCACTATTCCCACTCATGCGCCTCTGCAACTGGTATTCAGAAGGACACCATCTCCAAAACAGTTCCCAGGCTTTACATGGGAGTTGACTGGGAACTGCAGCTCCAAATGCTTGTTTGAGCTGACTAAGCTCTGGAAAGCTCCTTAACTCAAGCAACCAGATGCTTATGGTGGCCCTTCCCTTAGCCAGTGTTTTCGTGACTGTTTTCACATCAAGCCACGGCAACCTAGGAACACCTGTTATATGGAATTAGGCCATTGGTCTAACTAGCTCATGATGGTAAAGGCTTTCCAGGGTATATAGCAGGAAACTCTCCAGGTTAGGGATAGAACCTGTGACCTTCCGCACACAGGGCAGATGCTCTACCACTAAGCTATGACAGTGTGCAATAAGAAACTTGAGGAGGCTGGTCAGTGGGAGGTGTTGACCTTTGTCAGCTCTCCCCACCAGGATTCTTGGTGCAGAAACAACATAGGGTGCAGGATCAGGACATGGATCCATAAGGATTCAAAGGTCAGAATCCAAAGGAACCACACAACAACTTCTACTGATTCAGTGAGATTTTTTAATTTTATTTTTTTTAAAATAATAATAATAATAAAAGAGCAACTTTGAATTGAATAACACAGTGTCACCTCACAAACTCCAGGAAATTTCCCTTCAGGTTTGGAAGCAGTTTGCCACATGGCTTGAGAGACCGCTGTTCAGGAAATGCAATCCTCATCTCCACTTGACACTGAGAACAACATATGCCAAAGTCTTTGGCAGACTAATCTGACACCAGGCTACCATAGCAGGCTTAATGCTATAGGTTGAAATGTCACACCAAGACAACTACAGTGGTACCTCGGGTTACATACGCTTCAGGTTACAGACTCCGCTAACCCAGAAATAGTACCTCAGGTTAAGAACTTTGCTTCAGGATGAGAACAGAAATCGTGCTCCGGCGGCGCAGCAGCAACAGGCGGCCCCATTAGCTAAAGTGGTGCTTCAGGTTAAGAACAGTTTCAGGTTAAGAACGGACCTCTGGAATGAATTAAGTTCTTAACCCGAGGTACCACTGTATTGCCGTCCCAACCCACAACCCTGCAAAAGATTTATTTAGGGCTTGGCGAGGAGACGAAAGTAGGATGCCTCCCAGCCATGCCATGGTTTAAACGGCAAGTGGCCACGCCCCCCAGATTCCCCGATTGGTCAGCTGGGGGGCGTGACGCAGCTGGGAATCACAGTGACACAGGCGGCATTCCTCTGCCCTCCCGCTGGGTCACTGGGAAGTCCCGGGTGCCCTCCTGCAACACTGCCCTCCAGGGCAGGAGAGAGGACTTTCCAGCTTACCTCCATTCCAATCCCTGTGAGCGAAATCTTGGCAATGGATAACAGCAAAAATGAATCAAATGAGATATTTCTTCTGCATCAAGACCTTGCATGCCTTTCATTTCTTTTACAGCCTGCACCCTGACAATCCCCGAGGCCATCTTACTTGCCGCAGGCAGCAGCAAAGTGTCATTGGCAATGGCTTTCTTCAGCTGTGCGGGCCTGTGTGTGAAGTCAGTTGGGACCCAGTTGAGAAAACTTGTTCTACATGGGATTGATTTTCTTACATCAACAAAACCTGTGTGCCACATACATACATGCCTGCCCCTTTTGCTGACATGCTATTCTAAGGTTGCCAAAGTATAGCTGCTCCAAATTCTTGCAGAAATTATTCTTAAAATCCTGACCTAGCAACCAGATATCTATCAGCCAGAGACAAGCAAGTCCTTTCATGAAAATATTAGTCTTCTCGATTCAGGAGGCAGAAGAAAGCCAAAACATGATCTCTGAAGTTTGCTTTCCCCCTGCCCATACACTCCTTAAACCAACTAGTTTTTCCAGAGGCAGACATTTTAGGAATTCCAGCTCTGTGCTGACTGCCGGAAGGCAAGAAACAAATGAAAACATGAGAGACAAGAAAAGAAAGCACCAGATCTTGACATTTAGTGAGACAAAATTCAGGCCAGTTGGTATATATTTGCTCTAAAGTGAGAAATGGGGGTATCAATCAGTTCCGTTTAGTGATTGACAGTTCTGCCAAGGCCATGAATTCAGGCTGTCAGCCAGAAGAAAGATGTAGAGTGGATCCATACCTCATATTGAGTGGAAATAATTCATAGACAAGATGGGACTGTATCATCACCTCAAATCATATGTCTCAAAACATAGTCAGGGCCTTCTCTTGCTAAACTCGCTTTGATATTTGCCCACCGAAAGAAGGGTGGGAGGGGGGAACCCCTGACTTCTGAGGGGAGAACAATTTATTGTGCATGATTTGCTGTCCACGTACAGTGGTACCTCAGGTTACATACGCTTCAGGTTACATACGCTTCAGGGTACAGACTCTGCTAACCCAGAAATATTACCTTGGGTTAAGAACTTTGCTTCAGGATGAGAACAGAAATTGTGTTTCAGCGGCGCAGCAGCAGCAGGAGGCCCCATTAGCTAAAGTGGAGCTTCAGGTTAAGAACAGACCTCCAGAACGAATTAAGTTCTTAACCCAAGGTACCACTGTACGTCTTCACTCCTTTTGCAACCAGTACAAGTTGTGTCAATATGATTGATTAGGTCCTTTTGGCTTTGCTAACCAGGCCACAATGAGTAGCTTCAGTGCGGGCCGAAAGGATGAAAAGCTTGTAGGAAACTGGTAAGCACCCAGAGGCGTAAGAGTGGTGAGTGCTTCAGCACTGGCCTCTGGATGGAATGTGTCCTTGGGCTGTAAAGTTGTCTCTTGCTTGCCCGGATGGAAGAAGGAGAGATGTGACCTTTGCAAGGTTGGGATGGAGCTGATTGTGAGAGGCAAAAGTCACACACCTTTCTCTTCACCTATCTTTGTCCTTGGCCCAGAGGCACGTGCTCTCCCAACTCCTGAGGTTCTCCGTGAGCTTACTGTCACCTCTCTGCTCTTCTTCCTGGTAAGCAGCAGTAATTGGGCTGTTGGGAGGCTGTCACAGCAGTTCTGCCCCACTGGGCCAGCTGCCCTTGGGAGCAACAGATCACTCTTGCCATGAACTGATGACCTGCGGAGGGATTCTGAATCAGGCCAAGGACTGTATTCACTTACAGCCCCTAGAGAACATGTACATATATGAAAACAATTTTACACTGATGAACACACATACATGAGCAGAATACACTTTGGACATTGCCCAGGCAATATGCATAGTCAACAACTACAAGTGATGTCAGAAAATGCATAGACATTCAATACATGAACTCCCCTGAGACTCCCAGGTATAGGGCAGTATTTAAATTTAATTTAATAATAATAATAATAACAATAATAATAATAATAACAACAATAATAATACATGTCAGCCCAGTGAGTATAGTTGCCAGGTGATGTCAGAGAATGTGAATTCAATCGAGAGATTCTGTACATTGACCAATCAATATGCACATCCATGTGGTTATCAGAGAATATGAATTTTGGACAATGTTCAGTTAATGTAGGTAGGATGTTGGAGAATGTGCATAAATGACTCGAGATTCCACAGGTCATACATACCCCACTGCTTACTCTCAGTTTAGGTCTATAATAATGCTGGTTGCAGATTCACAGGGACCTGGGCATGCTGCTCTCAATAGGGCCCCATCCTGAGTGCACCAATATCCTTGCCACTGTAGCGATGTCAGTTTTCTTGCCACTCCCTCTAGACAGCTGCTTATCCTGTCTCCTTTCACTGCTTGCTTGTTCAGACAGAGCAAGTGAAGAGGCAGAAACAGGAAGACAAAAAAGCTTCCAGGATTTGCTGTGCCCCCACATCCAGGACAGAGGCCTATGCAGGTGCCCCAAAATACCAGCCCCACTGGCCCTTTTACAATCACTAAAATGTTTCCGAGGCAGCACTGGATGTCAGTCAATATTTGGCTGTCTGGAAAAGAAACACAGATTGAATTATGAATGAAGCTAGAGCTCTTGGCACTGAAAAATGCAACACAGCCAAGAAGGGTTACCATTGGTGGAATGTGTGGGACAGCTGGTCTCACCTACTCTGTGTCTAACCTACATTAGGCTATTTTACAGAGTTATTTCTTTCATAAAACAATGGGAGTTTTAAATGTCGCTAAGGAAAGGCTTTTTGAGAAACTCAGCAAACTGACCGTGGACAAATACCTACAACAGCAACTTCATTTTGAAGGTGCATTGCAAAATAAATAAATAAATTAAAATGCTTCTAGAAGTTAAAGAAACAAAACCAAAAGGTACAGGTATAAAGAGCTGTGCTGAAAATGTTTGGCTCAGCTTCAGAAAGAACTCTGTAAACTACATGTCCCAGGATGAAGGTAGGTAAATTCAGGGTTTTCTAAAACAGTATTATTTAGTGGCAATTGATGAATCTTTCAATTTCAGCTTCTTTCATTTTTTCCAGTCCCATGTTTGGTTCACCATATTTCCACATCAGTTTGGAATTTTTTAAAAAGAAGTTGTCTCAAGAATTCATCTGCATGTTATTGTGTGTTTTTCCAAATAGACACATTTTTGCATGCAGTTTTGCCTAAACTAATGCAATTTTCATTATTGAGTGCATTTTTTATTGATGCTTTCTCCTAATAAGCCCATTTTCATAGACTTTTTTTGGTTGAAGTTCTGCTTCACAAAATTCAGAAAAGTGTTCATACTGAAGGATAGCTGCAATTTGGTACAAATTCAAATTAGATAGATTTGCATTAAAATGCGAACCAATTTTTTCCCACGTCCCTAGCATCAAGTACCCCAATTTTTCATTTGACAGAAATCCCAGAATACATTCAAGAATTGGTCCTGGTGCAGGTACATGGTAATGCATGGATCAAAAACAAAAAAATAAAAACCATTACTGCTGAAATTGTCAATATCTATTCAAACACCAGTCCATCATGGCACCCATTGTCCCCACATCCAATGGACCCACATCTTTCTCTACGTGGGAGAATCAGTGGCGTCGGAAGCAAAGCATTATTGTTGTCAACAGGGCTGAAATATCCGCGATTTTGACAGGAAAAATTCATTGTGGTATATTTACAAAGTGTTTGATCGTTAAATTGATCACCAATTGGCTAGGAACATCAGTGTATCAATTTTAGGAAGCGTTAAGCTCACTCTAAATGGACTTCAGTATCAACAAAGGATATCAGCACACAGCTAAACCTTACTGTCTAATTCCTGGTTGGCTAAGTGAACTCTAGGAGGTATAAAACTGAACAGCAAAGGGGAATAACAATGGCTACAAGGAGTTGTGAACATACATGAAAACCACGTGTTGCTACAATTGGTACTTTTGAAGCAAGGAAGCAAATTAGGAGAAGAGATGGTTCAGTACTGAAATGTATGTATGTGTGTGTGTGTGTGCGTGCGTGCGTGTTTGTGTGGATATTCTATTCATTATTATAGTTCATAATTTATTTTATTCATTTTAAACACTTGCAGGGCACTTTTTAGAGTCCACTCTCCCAAGTTGGTTCCTAACATATGAATTAGCAATATAAAACCATCAAATATCATCAAAATTGTTTCTTGTTTCATGGTGGAAACAATAAAATGTGATAGCCCTATTTGGGAATGGAAATCATTTTCGATTTGAAAAATGCTTCAATGTTAACCTGCAATGTATGGAATCTCTCAGATGAATCCCCATTGTCTAGCATCATTTGGAAGCTATTCATATTGCGCAGGCAAAATGTACTATGCAACTAAATATTCAATTAACCTTGCATCAAATCAATGCGACATTTTCACTTTTTGACTATAAAAATCAGAAGAGGTGGCTGACACTAGTCCTCTGTTTGAAAGTCTATTCTCATATTTGCAATCTCAGTCATTAACTTAAAATGTGCATTAATGGGATGATGGAATCATTTTGCCATTACTTCAGTCACTTTGGCAGAAAGTTACTCCTTTTCATACATCATTTGCTGCACTGTCAATCCATTCTTTCACCATGGCCAGATGATTGCTATTCATCACATTTACAATTTTACAGCTGGGGGAATTAGACAGACTTTGGCCATTTTGTCAAAGAGATAATTCTGGCCATTCTGGTGATTGCAGCAATAAATAGAATTTGGATAGGATTGAATGGGTGTTTTGGAAGGAAGTGACCTTTTGAATGTAGATTTATTGCAAAGTATGTCCACACCAAAAGTTTTGGTGGTGTTCAAAATCTGCCTGTCTTCTAAGTAGAGATACCAACAACGTTCTCTGGAGACATACCTGGGATTGTGAAAACTCACCTAAAAGAACAGATGAGCTTTAAAAGCCCCTGAACACGCAGCTATCTCTAGTTTTGAAATCTGACCTAATTAGCTGGATGGCCTTTGCTGGGTTTTTCTCTCTCCCCTTCAGTCTTAGTTTTAACTGCACTGTACAAGCTGATGGAGCTGCTTCAGCACATTGGTTCATATTGGGGGAAGAAACACTGTTGGTTCTCAGCAGGTGTCAGGCAGTTGATTGATTTATAGTCCTTTTATTAAAGCGTCATGATGCAAGCACAAATACACAGCTCTCCACAAGGAGAGCAGTTGGCTAGTCAAATCATCCTCCCAGCTTCTGCAGCAGTTTGGGTGCCAATGGGAAGTTCCTTCCTCCCTCTGACTCCTTTGCTCTCTGATACATTCAGACCTCCGAGTCCATAATGAAGGGGGTTCCTCATACTCTCAAGTGATGTGTCAACTAGCTGCCCCCTCCCTTCTGGTTCTGTTGTCATTATCTCGTAACTGGGTAACTCCCCCTTAAGCTGTTCAGCTTCTCTCTCTCTCTCTCTCTCTCTCGCTCTCTCTCTCTCTCTCTGCTTCTGAACGTGCTGTGGACGGGAGAGAAGCTGGTCTGCCATAGAATGCATTCCCCAGTCCTCATCTTCAGACCATTCCCTGACAGCAGGAGCTGGGCTAGTCCCCCTTCCACCAGCTTCAAATGTTGTCCCTAAAGTGCATCCCAGTAGAAGCTAATGAAACTTCCTAAGCCCCATTAAGCTTGCAAAATTTGGAAATTGGGGGGCAGACTGTATATCCATTTCATTTTTATATATATCTGGGACTAATATCCCACCAAGACTTTACATTGGCAGTTACTTTACATAGACAGTTACTAAGTTCAATGGATGGATCAAAATGGGGGAAAGTAGGGAGAATCCCAGAGGCTGGGATAGGTAGAGAAGCCTGATGGGCAGTTTTTGGCATGCCTAGGCTTGAGATAGGCCCCATCCACCCTCTCTAAGGTTTAAAAAAATCTCTTCTGCCAACAGAATACAACTTTGCTTTGCAAAAGGGCATCTTTGGATCTGAACCCATAATATTATTTGGAATGTAAATTATAGTTAACGTGTCTCATTTTTGTTTGGTCCTTTTACTCCTCTTCCTTTGTTAACAGAAATATTTTCTAAGAGCCTTTGCAAACAGCAGTGAAGCTCATCCTTTGCTTCAATGAGGGATCCTTTGATCAGTGCGCATCACCGTAACTGAAGGTGATGAGGGCAATCTTCCCAATTTCAAGAATACTGCTTCATTACATCTATTTTATGAGAAAATGCACTTGGTACAGTCAGCTTAGTTCCTCAGCTTTCTTTTTTCAGTGATGTTTAATTGCACTTAGTTACACGATACAGGCTGGTTCAGTCCCTGTGAGACATTTTACTAGTTTTGAACTATTAATATCAATAATAACATGATTTTGGACCCTGCTTGCTTCAGCTTCCATGTGATTCTGAAAAAAATGTCTTGCCGTGATTTAGATTTCACAGTTTAACTCTTCAAGTCATTATGCCAATAAGCCATATGCAATTTACTGTTTTTATTAATTATCTGAATTTTGATCTCATTTTGAAATACATTGCAAGCACACTTTGTGTTGCACCACTTTATTCAATGAGAACTGTGCAGCTACTTTCAAAACTGCAAACTTTGTTTCTGGATTCTTCATATATGGGGCCTATTACTTCTTACTCCATATAGAGTAATAAAAATACTATAGTATACTGTATGTGCTGACCCAGCTAAGGTTCTGCCAACATTTCCACTATAAAATGGTATTCCATTAGGAAAATTTTTGCTTTTTCAATAAACAAGAACAAACAACAGCTTTGGGGAAAGCTTTTCTCTGTTTTTGTTTTTACATGGGATGCTGTAGCTTGTAAGTTTGATAGCTCAGTTATTTGCTGACTTTGCTTTTGAACTTGAGAAGTCAGACCTTGCTTGCTTGCTTGCTTCTTTCTCCTTTTTCTTCATTTTTTGCAAAAGCCAAATATAATAAGTTGATTAAAGGAGAATCTTCCTCACGTAGTGCCTAACTGAGCATTAGAACATTAGAAGAGCCCCCTGGATCAGGCCAATGGCTCGTCTAGTCTACCATCCTGTTCTCACATTGGTCAGCTGGATGGCTATCGGAAGCCTGGAAGCAGGACCTGACTATAACTGAGCCCTGCTCATGATCTCCAGCAGCTGCTATTCGGAGGCATATTGCTTCCAACAGAGGAGAGAGAATATAGCTAACATGGCTAGTAGCCACTGATAGCACTGTCGTCTAAACCACTGAGCCTCTTGGGCTTGCAGATCAGAAGGTGAGTGGTTCAAATCCCTGCAACGAGGTCAGCTCCTGTTGCTTGTCCCAGCTCCTGCCAACCTAGCAGTTCAAAAGCATGCCAGTGCAAGTAGATAAATAGGTACTGCTGCGGCGGGAAGGTAAAAGGCATTTCTGTGCATTCTGGTTTCCATCACAGTGTCCCATTGCACCAGAAATGGTATAGTCAGGCTGGCCACATGACTCGGAAAGCTATCTGTGGACAAATGCCAGCTCCCTCAGCCTGAAAGCGAGATGAGCAACGCAACCCTAGAGTCGCCTTTGACTGGACTTAACCATCCAGGGGTCCTTTACCTTACCTTTTTTACCTTACTCCCACCCCTGGGTGGAATAAATTCAAATATATTCCCACTGCTCACTCCCACATGACTGGATGATCAAAAGAAGTGCTGAGGACATATGTTATGGCAATGGGTGTAGTTAGTTTTACTTTTGCTCAGAAGCAGAATACTGTACCAAACCTATCCTCACAATAAATTCCATATTTTACACCAGAAGCAATCTGAAAGGAAAACACACTATAATGATTTTTTTTCCAGAATATAGTCTGGGTTCAAATATAGCATGGACCATGGAAGTAACCTTCAATTAAAAGAGCTAGTTTATGTACTGCTGCTCCTTGGGTCTCTTCCATCCATTGATATTGCCAGAGCAATCTCAGCTGTGTTGTCGAGAAAGCCATGAAAACAGACAGTTACACTGCAGAGCCTTCGAGCTCTAATTAAGAACGCCAAAAAACAAAACAAAAAATCCAGAAAA
The DNA here is from genome assembly GCF_027172205.1 of Podarcis raffonei. Lineage (NCBI taxonomy): Eukaryota > Metazoa > Chordata > Lepidosauria > Squamata > Lacertidae > Podarcis > Podarcis raffonei. The sequence goes on along the minus strand of NC_070610.1, from coordinate 28,311,524 downwards.
TAATACTGATCTGGAATCTGAATACTTTTAATCTTCTGCTATCCATGTCTGGGCACGTTCCATACAATAAGGCCATCTGATAGGGGAGGTCAGTGCCAACTCCAATCTGCAGGGAAAGATCACTTGGAGGAAATGTCTATACTGTACACCTCCCCCACTCCCCAAAAAATACACAAATGATCTCACAAAACCCTGCTCTTGTTCAAAGAGAGACATCTAGGGAGCAGGAACAAAGTTTCCTATGGTGGGCTCCTGCCCATCTGCTGAAAGATGTCAGCGGTTGCTGCTAACTGGCCTGGCACAGAGATCTTGTGTCCTACTTTACAGAGGCCAGTCCTCTTTGGAATGTCAAAGGACAGCACTTCATTTGAAGGCACTGTCTGATTTAAATTCAAGTCAGGTTTAAATATAAAGAACTACCTGAATGGAGAGCAGGGGCTTCAAATAGTTAATAGCTGGGCAGCAGACTGAGCAGGCAAAATTTTTCACCTTGTCACATTATTCCCTGTTAAAGTGAAATGCATTGTATTTTTATCTCAATTATAGTTATTATAGCTAAAATTGCTTTTATATGTAAAAATTAGCACACACAAAATCTGTGACCAATTTTTGCCCTCTCTTTGGATGGTGTCCTTTCTCTTTGTTTGATGTGTCTGTGACTACCCTAGTCCTCACCCGCCTGTAGCAGCTATTACTTTACTTACCCCTGAGAAAGAGGAACAGGAGTTAGCAAATTGGGTTCTTTTGGCCTTCTAAAAGGGTACATGCAAAATGGCTTCAATATATTGTGAGTGGAAGCATGCAGAGCAAACGGGTTAGTGGCAAATACTTGGAAAGTGGAGCAACTTGTTTGTCAGGCATGGTTGTATGACGCATGACAAGATGCAACTCTTCTTCTTGCAGCTGCTCGAATGGAAGCCACTCAGCAATGGGAAACAGCCTAGTGGTGGTATCCTGCAATAAAAACTTCTGCTGGGATTTCTTCTTGTGCATTGGAATTTCCCCTCTCTCCTTTCTCTCTGTGCTCTCCTCAAACCCGCTCTGGGGAGTTGGGGAACCTCTAGAACATATTCAATGAGGAGAGACAGGAAGCTCTGTTGCACAGCCAAAAGTCTAGCAGAATTACTTTGTTGGATGCTGCTCAAATGTCGGACAGTCAGGATACAGCAACTTGCAGTTAATGAGATGCTCACTCAGTACTAATGAGCCAGTTAAGGTCTTATGAAGCAAGAGAGGCTGACTGACATTTAGGTGCCTTTCGTTTTATTTCATGGCAAAGGGTCTTCCAAGTTCCTACCACAAAGTGCAGAAAATTCCCTCTGGAGAAATCTCTTTCCACATGTTAATAAGTAAATGTTTCTGAATTGGACACAGTCAACCATTTATCCAATAGATTGATGGGGATGCAAAGACAGCACTATGCTCAACTTACTGGGTTTTTTATATGTGTGCTTATTTGAAAATAAAAAGAATACATGACATCAAACTGGTTTTACCACCAAATATTCGCATGGCAAGATCACAACCAATCTTGCACAGTTTGCATGCACAGGCTTGCCACATTTGCACGTTGCATTTATAGGTGTATGGATTTGCTTTGTTTTGTTTTAGAAAAACTTAGCTGTATAAATAAAGTGTTGTGTTTAAAATAGCCCTTTCCTGTTGAATGAAATCAGCGACGCGCCTCTCGCTAAGCCATTGTGCAAAACCTGCAGCATACTTAAAAGCAATGTGTTAAATTTATTAATATTTATATATTCTCACAGACAGCATTTTCCACCCGATGAAGCCCATCAACTATTTCACCTAACAGTTCTGAAACAGCAAGTAATTGTTCTGCCACTTCAGCATCGCTAGTGGATGCAATTGCCAGCTCAGAGGTGGCGAGAGAGAATAGGCGTCACAGCTCACTGATATCTCAGGACTTATTATTATTGTTTGTAATTATACAATGCCAGTATCATCCTCAACACTTACAGTACGGTAATGAGGATAACGTTATTTTAGCTATAAATCCTTCCTATCAATTTTTATTTGCCCCTTCATCCCATCGTGGGTGGCTTTGCATGTACAATCCTCTCCTCCCGCCAGAGTAATTGTATCTCTTGCTGCTGTTCGCAAGCCAGTCAGCTGAGGTGTCACACAAATAATATATTAGAGCAGTGATTTCCACTGGAAGTCTCAAAATCATATGTGCACCGACGGTGAACTTTGTTCTCCAACTGTCTCTTTATATGTAGCCCAAAATGACACTACTCATAAACAAGAGGAAGGTTTGTTTGCAAAATTTCCTATTTTTTTAAAAAAATGTTTAGAAAAAAGCCCTACAATTGAGAGTGAGGAACAGCTTGGTGGGGCCAATGTTCTCATTGGGCATGAAATATTGACACTGCCATACCCTCCAACATGATAAAAATGGGGATGTTATTTTATTTTATTTTATGTACGGTGGTACCTCAGGTTAAGTACTTAATTCGTTCTGGAGGTCCGTACTTAACCTGAAACTGTTCTTAACCTGAAGACCACTTTAGCTAATGGGGCCTCCTGCTGCTGCCGCGCCGCCGGAGCACGATTTCTATTCTCATCCTGAAGCAAAGTTCTTAACCTGAAGCACTATTTCTGGGTTAGCGGAGTCTGTAACCTGAAGCGTATGTAACCTGAGGTACCACTGTATACCCCACACATCTGACTGGGTTGCCCCAAACACCCTGGGTGGCTTCCAGCATATATTAAAACATAATGAAACATTCCCTATACAGGGCTGCTTTTAGATGTCTTCTAAAAGTTGTGTAGATACTTATCTCTTTGGCTTGGGGGGAAGGGCTTGCATAACTCCATACCCTCCAGTGTTATAGTTATGTCCTAAGGATAACTGGGACATTCCAGGATCAAGTCATAAACTGGGATGGCTTCTGTGAATCTAGGATTGTCCCTGTAAAATAGGGACACTCAGAGGGTTTGCACCATTGGGTGTGGGAATTGGAAAACTGATGCAAGATGGTATGCATTATTGTGGAATGAAGGCATGGCTGGTTGTCTGGAACATTGAAGAAGAGCATTCTGCACACCAACATTTTCTTGTAGGCCCATTTGCTCTCCCTGTTTCAGCAACGTTCCCAAGATTGATTAGAATAAGATTAAGCTGCTGGAGTAGAGGAACATCACCTCTCTAGTGACATCAGCCCTAAGCCAGGTTCCCCAAATAGCAGCCACTCTCACCACCAAAAGCCCTAATACTCCCCAGTGCATGTTTGACAATGCAAACAATGGTATTGATACAAATTAAGAGAAAAGCAATGGAGTGCTGGCTCAAGGCCAGAGGATAATGATGGGTCCTTTTAGACTCTTCACATTTCAGTGGAGGATCAGAACCTGGGAATACTCAGTTGCAGGAAATATAGTTGAATCTAGGAATCCATCGGAACAAAGCAATTTGTCTGGGATTTGTCTAGGTACTGAAGTACCTGGCTGTGATTTTCCTTGTTCCCCAGTCTATCATTCCCAATACTGAGCTAGGTACAGCTACTGAATTTTTATAAGCTACTTTTACTCTCAGCTCAAGACCTTTTGTTGAATCTGCTTCTTCCCAATCCTTTTGTGGGCTAGGCACACCAACAGCTTTCAGCCTAGGGACTGAGCCTCAAAAGTGTCGTGGATATTGCTTTAAGAAGAGGGGTGTGTACAATTTTTGTGCCTGTGTCTACAATAATTGGCCTGTACAGTGATTCATTTGTAACATTCAACAAGTGTACAGTCTGTGTACAGAAAAGTTGAGATATACAAATCAACAAGTACACTCTTTCACACAAATACTTGCACATGTGTGCTGACAGCTTATGGTCATGTTTGCATTAACCTTTACATGTTCGGTATAAAGCCTGAACAAAATGATATGTCATTTTCAAAGACTTGAATAATTGACCCCACTTACAGGCATCTTTTATTTCTATCATTGTTGGTCTTCTGAAAGAAGAGGCAGAAGTGACCTCCTTTTGCCTCTCCTTTGACAAAGCTTTTTGTAGCAGGCACCAGTTGCCTGGCCTTCTGGCCTTTCATTGCTTTTTACTGGCTGATAATTCATTTTTGTCCAGGTAACAAGGAAATGGGATCTGACCCAGAACAATAGGCAGAATTCCAGTGTTCCAATTGTGTGAAGAGAACAGGGGGGTTGAGAACAGGAAAAACCCAATGGGGGTACACAGCCCTTCTCACCCCCAATCCATAATAGGGATGGGCAGATCTGTCAGTTTCCATTTCATTTGGTTTCTCTTTTCCACATTTCTGTATCAGTTTGTGATTTAAAAATGAAAAGTCTTCATGAATATTCACCAGCATTTTAGTGTGAATTTCTCCTAGTCAATAGGTATGTGAATGCAATTTTGCCCAATACACTTACTTTTGCAAAACACTCTTTCCCAATGCCAAGAACCACATTGCAAAATTCAGAGAAGTGCAGATTTCAAAGGATGGCTGCATTTCAATTTGTGTATTGTTTCACAAAGTCCAAATTAGGCAGATCCACCTTAAAATGCAAACTGAATCAAATTGCTCCCCACCCCTTCTCTGTACCAGAGGATGTGGGTGAATGGGGCAAAATTCAAACATCAAAATATCTTGTTCCAGCTCTGTGCAGATCACACATTATCTAGAGCTGGATGCAGCCTTACAGAAGTTCTCTTCAGGCATCTACAGACACAACAGACAAGCAAGGGAAGGAGGCATCTACAGAAGCAATAGACAAGCTCCACCATCCCTGTACCCCTTGTCCTTTTACAGGTTGGAGGGTGAATTTCTGAAGCACAAACCCTCCTGTATCTGTGGAAGTTTCTATGTGATTGAGAACCCTGATCTTGTAGGGTCCTAAATCACATGGAAGTGGCTCCATTTACCATAGGAGGCACCAAGCTTCAGACATTCATACTCATATTAAAAACTAGTTTTTTTTCCTAAAAGACATAATAGGTCTCCCTATAATGTGATGGTGGAACTCACGTGTTTTAAGTACTCTTCTATGCTGGATTCTTTTCAGTAGATTGCTAGGCAGGTGGGGAGCCAGTGAGGCAGGGAGAGTTAGAGAGGTTAGAAAACATAAGACAATGGAAGGAGTGAAATAATCACATTGATCTTGTGCAGTCTTCCTCTGCATGAAGTGTGACTCTCTAAAATTTTATTTCATCATCAGAGCACACAGTGAGGGAACAGAACCTAAGGAGAGCATGAGCTAGGAGAAGCAGAGATAATAAAGAAAATTCCGAGGGATTAATTTGGATTTGAAGAATAAAGGGAGCTGAAAAAGCAAAAGCACAGTTTTGCAGGCAACTCCAGCAGACTATCAAAATGATCAGAGGTATATGAGATGAGGGCAGAAAGTACTCAAAGGAGGCAGGAAAATAATAATAAGGCTTTTTGGCATAGCAGCACCGGTATTTTTGGAACACTGTTCCTATTGAAATCAGATGGGCACCTGTAGCTTTGATATTGTCTTGCCTGCTTTTGTTTTGCCAAGCAATTTTAGTATCTTAGTTTGATTCAGTGTTACTCTGTTCTGGAGGGTTGGAGAGGAAAACCCCTGAAGAACTTTAAGGGTCACATGCTGAGAAGAGAGGGCAGTGAAGTTCCATGTGCTAACTGAACTGCTTACTTGGATACTGCCCAATGTAAGCTATATATATAGATGTGTCAGGTTTTCAAAGGACAAAAATCAAAAATATCTCTGAGCATGCCCAAGCCCTTTTCATCCTGGCCTATAGGACCACATACCAAGAAAACCCCAAACTACCAACACGGACAGGAAATTGTTCTTTCTGAATTGCACTTAGACGGGATGCAATAACCTGGATATGATGAAAAAACTCAGACGAATAGACAAGTTTACTTAACAAAAATGTATCATCATCATTTTTTAAAACTGATATTTTACTAGTATTTAATTTGCCATAAAATAGACACTGAGAAAATCACACCTCTCGTTCCTGCGGAAGTGTATAGGGTGCATTAAAACGTTTCCCCTTTTTATATAGCCACGCATGCTTATCACAAGCAACCTCATTTTACTCAGAGATAAATACAGCTTATAATGAAAGAGCTTTTAATGTGTCATCAAGAGTAGTCAATGTGTTTTGTGTGAAGTGCCAGGCAGAAACAAAAGAGGATATAAAAATTAATGATCTAACTCTTGCGCACATTACTTTGACTGAGGGAGGGAAATCAGGCACACAAACCAAAAAATCAAATGTAATGAGACCATTACAGAAGAAATAATGAGGTGATCAATTTTTAATATATAACTTCACTGTATTGGAATTAGTCATAATTTCAGTCGCGTAGTCTGCTTTTGTTAGGTATGCAAAATGCAAATGAGACATTTTACTCAGGCTCCCGGGCTCCTTCAGAAATTGCAAGGGGGCTAGTAATGAACACACCATGGGGTTAATAAAAACTTTATTTTGATACACTGTTAATTTTCTAAGGAATTTTTAAAAAATCAGTTTTATCGAAAGAATTTGCAAAATGAAAATGGTAGGTTGGGATTTTTATTTTATTTTATTTTATTACAAAATAATAGCATTGTGTGAGGCCCTCTTCCTTGTACATCATCAAGTTTTGTACACATGAATCTTGTGACTGCAAGTCCAATGGCATATTGCAATTACAGATCCAGTGATACAGGGGAGAAGCAACTCTCTAACTCCCATTGGTCCAGCCAGCATGGCCATTAGGCAGGAGTGAAGGGAGTTTCAGTCTAACAACTTCTGGAGGGCCACACATTCCCATCCTTGCTGCTGTGTCTTTCCTCTTATGTGCATTGCATGAAGAAGAAGAAGAAGAGTTTGGATTTGATATCCCGCCTTTCACTCCCCTTCAGGAGTCTCAAAGCGGCTAACAATCTCCTTTCCCTTCCTCCCCCACAACAAACACTCTGTGAGGTAAGTGGGGCTGAGAGACTTCAAAGAAGTGTGACTGGCCCAAGGTCACCCAGCAGCTGCATGTGGAGGAGCGGAGACGCGAACCCGGTTACCCAGATTATGTGACTACCGCTCTTAACCACTACACCACACTGGCTCTCTGACACATCAGCAGTTAAACATTCTCGGAATGCAGACACTGATTTGAATTCCCATTGATAATAATAATAATAATAATAATAATAATAATAATAATAATAATATCTTTATTGTCATTGCCCCCTCTCAGGGACAACGAAATTACTCGATGATGCCATTCGCTTTGCAAAATAGGTTCTATTAAACCCTAGCTTACCTTCTGTTAATGTTGCTGAGAATGGCCATGGGAGGAGGGAGAATTCATCACAGAGAGGCTTCGCATGTTTGGTTTTCCCACTTCTGGAACAGAACATTTTATGAAGAAGGAATCGCATGCACCTTTTTCATAGTAAGGTAAAGGTAAAGGGACCCCTGACCATTACGTCCAGTTGTGACCGACTCTGAGGTTACGGCACTCATATCGCTTTATTGGCTGAGGGAGCCAGTGTACAGCTTCTGGGTCATGTGGCCAGCATGACTAAGCCACTTCTGGTGAACCAGAGCAGCGAACGGAAACTCCATTTACCTTCCCGCCAGAGTGGTACCTATTTATCTACTTGCACTTTGACATGCTTTTGAACTGCTAGGTTGGCAGGAACAGGGACCGAGCAACAGGAGCTCACCCCATCGCGGGGATTCGAACAGCCGACCTTCTGATCGGCAAGTCCTAGGCTCTGTGGTTTAACCCACAGCGCCACCCGCATCCCTTTTCATAGTAGGACCCCTGAAAATAATGGACATGGCTTATTTAGCTCCCTTAGTTATTTTGTACTTATCTCCCTTAATTTCAATGGGTGCACCCTGAATAGAACTTAGTTAGATACAAGCCAAATAATTGAATGCTAAAGTGTAGAGAGCCTAACACGGACAAAACAACAACCACACAGCAAGTTCACTTCTCTGGTGAAAGGAAAAGGAAAGGAGTCACGGGACTCCCTTTCATCTGTTCTCCTTTTTAGAAAGGATAAGCTTAAAATCCTTGCTATTCTAGTCTTCTGTTCACTGCAGGGGATGAGGGGATGTGAAAGGAATCAGGGAAAAAAAATTTACTCCCTGCAGAAGTGGCATGTGAGGTGGGGCAGATTTGTGGACCTGTCCTGATACTGGCATCACTGGCATCAAACAAGGATGGGGCAGGGCAGTGGCAGGGATAAGACCATGCAGGCAAGCCTGTGGGGGAGGGGGCACCAGATTGGCAGTGGCTGTCCTTGCCAATGCAACTCTGCTATCCTAATCTTGCTGCCACCACCCCAGCCCTGCCCAGGTCAGCAGTGGCGATGCTATTCCTGGGGGTGGCTCCACAGCCCTGCCTCACCACATGCACTTCTACTGCCCAGCAGAAGCCTGAAATTGTACATCCCACTTCTCAGGATTCCACCTCCTCGTTCAGCAACATGCTTAGATCCAGCCTTAGAATTGCAGTATAGAGAAAGCGAAGGACATTTCTACCCTTTTAGCTTCAACCTCTTTAAACTGCAGTAGATGTCCCTTCCAATCTGCCTGTTAATAGGGACCAGATCTTTTCTATCACTATCCATTATAAGGTCACCCGAGACGCCGCTCCGTCTTCTGACTTTTATATTTGGCCTGTCACTGGAACTTCATTTTTTCGCCTACATGAGAATTCATCTACCAGAACTCATCCAGGGCTTTCACAGATTGATGCTGATAACTATATTCCAAGCTTTTGTGACCTCCAAGGTTAGATTATTGAAGGGTATTAGTTTATAGCCTCTCATAAAATGCTCTCTGGATGCCACGTTGCACAAAGGTCTTTTAGTTCAAGCCTGAGAGAGATGTCTTACCTTGCCATACAAACCTTGGGGGAGTTAGACTGATACTTGTCAAATGTTTATGAAATGTTAAAGTTTTCTTTATTACATAGAAGACTGAACATGGTCTGGAACTTGCTCTTCTCTAAATAGATGTCTCAGGATCCTCAAACAAATGGAAGACCCAAACAAAGCAAGGTTTTAAGGCCACAGACAGCCCATACATTTTTAAAGCAGTATGATAGCCCTTTGAACAGACATGGCTTCCGGCAAATAATTCTGGGAACTGTAGTTTGTTAAGAGTGTTAAGAGTTGATCTCTATTCCCTTCATGAGCTATAGTTCTCAGAGTGGTTCCCAAAGAACTGGGAAGACCATCGTGGCTGAGACCTGCAGTCCTTTTCCATCTGGAAGCACAGTACCCTGACTCACTCTCGCTACAAAAGCTGAGGTTGCTGAGGAGGCTGAAGACCACATTGACTGTGAGTCCTGGAGGACCTCATCCCTGCTTTGTATCATTCCTGGCCCAACTGCACTGGCTGCCAATTAGTTTCTGGGCCTAATTCAAACTGCTGGTTCTGTCCTATAAAGCCTTAAACAGATCAATACCGCAATACCTCAAGGACCGCTTCTCCCCAGATGAACTGACCCAGAACCTTCAATTGTCATCTGAGGCACTTCTTCATGTGCCTTCTCCATGAGAGATCTGGAGTGGCAACACAAGAATGGGCCTTTTTTTGCAGTGGCTTCCTGTTTGTGGAATGCTCTCCCCAGCGAGGCTCACCTAGCGCCTTCATTACATATCATTATGTGCAAGGCGAAAATGTTTCTCTTTAGCTAGGTCTTTGGCTGAATAACATTCTATGTCCTATTAAATGTGTTTATGGGAAAGGGTTATGTTAGGATGCTGTCAGTGGCTCCCAGCTGGTTGTCCAGGAAAGTATAAAGACAAGGAAAAGTTTCTACCATCTTTTTTATTTCAATATTACAGAGAAAGGCTATAGAACCCAACCTCTTGGATACTGGCATTGTCTCAAGTGAATATCCACACACACACACCGTCTCTCCCATTTCCTCATTCGTCACTTCTGTGGGTGCTGCTATGTGCCCTCTGTCTTTGAGCTCTTTGCTTTCCTACTTTTAAGGCTCGCCGGGTTCTGGGAGATGGGGGGGGGGTCTGGAATGCTTTCTAAAGACACCATGTCAGCTTGCTGCTGTTCCAGTCCTGCCTCCTCCTCTCCTATTATTTCCCAACTTTCCCCCTCATCTGCCTTTGAGCTGTGACCTCCTTCAAACCACTGTTGTAAATCTACACTGACTTCCTCTTCCTCCTCCCTGGAGGGGTCAGGATGGGGAGGTGGTCTCTACCATTCCTCCTCTGCCCAGTCCCTGACAGGTTATTTGTTTTGTTTTTGCTCTTATTATGTACTTTGTGTTCTCATTTTGTATTTTTATGTTGTGAAGCCCCCTGCAATCCTCAGATAAGTAAGTAAGTAAAGAATGCAGGCTGGTGAAGGAAGAGTGTTAGTAAAGGACCTAGGGCAGGGATAGAATAGAGTAGATGGGGTAGCAATATAAATACAGTGGTACCTGTAGTTATGAACTTAATTCGTTCCAGAGGTCTGTTCTTAACCTGAAACAGTTCTTAACTAGAGGTGCACTTTCGCTAATGGGGCCTCTTGCTGCCTCTGCGCCACTGGCACACGATTTCCGTTCTCATCCTGGGGCAAAGTTCTCAACTCAAGGTAACTCTTCCAGGTTAGCGGAGTTTGTAACCTGAAGCATTTGTAATCTGAGGCATTTGTAACTCGAGGTACCACTGCAGCACATTATCATCATCATTGTTACTGTTATTGTTTAGAATAGGGTAGAACCACCAGAGTGTCTATCATTCCTAGATTCTGCCCCAATAAGACCTGGTATCTGATACTTAATATTCCTGAATAAACTTACTTGTGTTGATAGGGATATATATATAATGCAATTACAAAAGACAAAGTGAAAACGGTTGAAGCTTTTGACATTCATCACATAAGGTCCTTTGCATTTCTAATGAGCAGATGATTTGAATTTTGTGCAAACCTAAAATGGCAAGTTGAAGTTCACTCAGGGGCAACAGTCAGACTTTGAGTGAGATGGCTTTTTTCTCTTTTTTTAAAGGAACTACATTTCTGAGTTACTGTCTCCCCCCCCTCCAAATATTCTCTTCTTGACAAGGCACTCATACATTTTGCTTCATGGCAGTGTTCTCTGGGAGGAGTTTGCAGCTCAGTTGTTTTTGATAACTGATGGTTGGGATTCCAAACTACTAAAGTAATCAATGCGACCAATGAGATTCTTGAACTTGCCTTTTGGTGCCATTACAGTAATAGCTTCGGTGCCAAGACACCATGTAACAAGACATGGCAAAGTTTCCCCTCCTCGCCTCCAGGGTGACTGTAGGGCCGAATATTTCGAGAGAAAGATGAATGCCATTTTCTTTGACATTTCATGCTAGACTTCACACTCTTACAACGCAGCGACTGGGAGAGACCTCTGTGGCATGTGTCCCTTTAAAACTTCACATTTGGAAAGATCTTTCTCTCTCTTTTTTGAAGAAAAAAAAAGATTGAAAGTAAGTTCTGGGGGAGAGGGGGGGAAATCCAGCATGCCGGGAGACATCTGAATTGATGCCGAAGATTGAACTCCTGCTTCAAAAAGCAAGTCACTGAGAAAGGCCACAAGGTTGTTAACTTAGCAATGCGACCATACATGTGCAAGAAGGAGATTCACAGAGCACAGTAGGAAAAAAGACTTTTCCAAAGGGAAATACTGAATGGTGTTTTACATTTTATTTTATTTTTTCAAAGAGGAAGAGAGGATTTATTATTGAAAAGTGGGTATTGACTACCTTTTCCTTCAGACACTCAAAGCCTGGACAATAATGGAATGGAATGAGGAGTCAAAAGGAAGGACTTTTGATCCCATGAAGACTCACACCAACAGAAATGGAGGAGGTGATGTTTGCCATATTGCGCTCTCTCTCTCTCTCTCTCTCTCTCTCTCTCTCTCTCTCTCACACACACACACACACACACACACACCAGCAGCAGCAGCAGCACAACCTTGCAACTTACCCAGAACAGTTTTTGTGGTTGATTCTCTTCTCTGGCTCAAATGTGAATTCTTCAATGTGAGCATCATCCCGTCCAAGAAGAGACAAGTGGGGATTTGGGGGGAAATTGCTCTGCCTTCTGAGTCTATAATTGATTAACAATTCTTCAGCACTGGGCCAGGAGGCAAGGCAATGTTCTACTAGTATAACAGTCCTTGCAATATGGAATTTTATATATGATGTTTAGAAGTGCATGGGAAATTTAGTCAAAGGATATTAAAAATGCAGATATATAAATCGTGAAGCAAAGAATACAGATCTAGCTGTAGTATCTGGGTCAAGTTAAAATAACCGAATTTTATGGTAAGTAAAATACAATTTGTGACTGACAGCCTAGGCTAAGCTTGTTACCTCAGAAGTAAATCCCACAGGATTGAATGGGACAAACTGCTTAGGAGGTGTGACTAGGATTTCAGCCTTAATGTAAAAGCCTACAGGACTGTTGCATTTAGTAGGACACAGTTCAACAATCTATTTTGTTTAAGTATACCATATGTCTCTGTATAATTTTAGAATTCAGATAGCTGATAAATGATAGCATTTTTAAATACACCCCCCCAACAGATTGTAGCCTTGCTAAGGAAAGAGAAGCAAAGTATGCCAGATTAGCACATATCCAACATATGCTGCATTTTGTGTGCTTAGTATTGGACAGCTTTCTTCCAGATCTTCTAGACTACAACTCCAATCAGTTCCTACCAATATGGTCAGTGTCAAGGGCTGATGGGAGCTGTAGTCTGGGGAGCATCAAGTTGGAGAAGGGTGCTAATGGGATACCTAATGGCATCTTTTTGACCCACAATTCCATTGAAGACACAAAAACCTACAGGCACATAACCAAGTATGAGATTGCACCCTGCATTTACACAACAACCTGTCCCACAAGTGGATGTTGATCAAGCAACAGCAGGAATGAAACTAAATTGATTTAGAAGAATTCCACAGCCTTCAGCATGTTGTGTCCATTGACCCAGATGCCAAGAAAGGGAAGGCATGCAACCCGGTACATGGTCATTCCCAGGCGAACATGGGGCAAGATATTGCATAAATGTTTCTCATATTAAATAGAGGCTGAACAATCTGTCATTGTGGGATGCAGGGTGATTCAGAGATGTCAGCTGGTGACCCACAGGTCTGATTCAGCTTGCAAAGCAAGTTCAGCTATCTCCTGGTACCCTATCAAATTTTAAACAAGTTGTGGAAAATGTTTTACCTAGAGTTTCAGTTATAAGAGGAGAAAAATACCCTTTGTATGGCATCATTCGCTCTTGTTCTCTTTGGGGGTCATATGCAGCACTTTATCCATGATAGAGATCGCACTGTCTGTAATGGAGCTTAGGCACGTGTGAACAAAGTCCATTGTGAAGCCTTAGTATATCACAAGTCAACAGTGTGATGCAGCAGTAACAAAAAAGCTAATGCAAATCTAGGCCGCATCAATGCAGTTATAGTGTCCAGATCAAGGGAAGTAATACTATCACTCTATTCTGCCTTGGTCAGACTACTGTGTCCAGTTCTGGGCAAAGTTTTTTTTTTGACAAATTGGAATTGTGCAGAGGACAACCAATATGATTAAGGGTCTGGAAACCAAGCTTTATGAGGAACAGTTGAGGGAGTTGGGTATGTTTACCCTGGAGAAGAGAAGACTGAGAGGTGATATGATGCCCAACTTCAAATATCTGAAAGGCCATCAAATGGAAGATGGAGCAAGCTTGTTTTCTGTTGCTCCATAGGGGTTGGACCCTAAGCAATGGATTAAAATGGAAACAAAAGAGATTCCTTCTAAACATTAGAAAGAACTTTCTGATGGTAACAGCTGTTCAACCATGGAATGGACTCAGATGATGGTGGAGTCTCCTTCATTGGAGGTTTTTAAACAGAAGTTGCACGGCCATCTGTCAGAGATTGTTAAGCAGTGGTTTCTGCATTGCTTCAGGTTGAACTAGATGACTCTACAATTCTACGATTCTATGAGAAGTAGGTTGCTGTTGAGCTTCTGCTTAAACGTGTATTTATACCATTTGACATTTTGGAACAAACCAGAACAACTGGCATGACTTTATGCACTCCTCAATACAGTATTGGTTAAAAGGCTGCCTTCTCTTTTGTTCAATCTCTTCTCTCGCTCCTCAAATATCCATTAAATCACAAGCAACTGATCATTCAGAACAGTGCTGTGCTCATGCTACAAATGCCATTCTATACTGTATCTTAAGGTAGATTACTTTTACACTTCTATTGCTTCAATTTCCCACCCCACCCCCTTCAAATGGCACTCCAAGCACAGTCCTTTCACATTACTGAAAGTGTATTTTCCTTCATCCTTCCAGGTAAAAAGCAACACTGTGCTCACTTTTGCTGTATTTTATTTTCCCTGTGACAGATGTAGCTAAACTCTTTATGTGATGCACCAACCCTGGACAATGCACTAACTCTCTTCAGACTTTCAAAAGAATACATGTTGCCTTAAAGTGAGGAGGGCTGACCACACATGACCTGCCCCAAACACCCCACATTCACCTGCTTGGCTTCCAATCTTCACACATTTAGCATGAAAGCCTGAAGGGGGGTTCCAACCAGGTTTGGCTAGATATGGTTAGAAGCCTCCCAGCTATTGGAAATTCTGAGCAAACAGGGCCTCTGATCCAAGGAAGGATTCTATGGTTTCATACACATCATAAATTTACAAGACTCCTCTCCACAAGAATTTAAGGAACTGTAGTTCGCAAAGCTCCTGGCAAATAGAAGGGGAAGAAATGGAGGCAGTGAGAGATTTTACTTTTTTTGGTTCCATGATCACTGCAGATGGTGACAGCAGCCACGAAATTAAAAGACACCTGCTTCTTGGGAGAAAAGCGATGACAAACCTGGACAGCATCTTAAAAAAGCAGAGACATCACCTTGCCAACAAAGAAGAAGAAGAAGAAGAGTTTGGATTTGATATCCCGCCTTTCACTCCCCTTCAGGAGTCTCAAAGCGGCTAACAATCTCCTTTCCCTTCCTCCCCCACAACAAACACTCTGTGAGGTAAGTGGGGCTGAGAGACTTCAAAGAAGTGTGACTGGCCCAAGGTCACACAGCAGCTGCATGTGGAGGAGCGGAGACGTGAACCCGGTTCCCCAGATTATGTGACTACCGCTCTTAACCACTACACCACACTGGCTCTCAGATAGGTCCAGATAGTTAAAACTATGGTTTTCCCAGTGGTGATGTATGGAAGTGAGCTGGATCATAAAGAAGGCTGATCGCCAAAGAATTGATGCTTTTGAATTATGGTGGTGGAGGAGACTCTTGAGATTCCCATGGACTAAAAGAAGATCAAACCTGTAATGGTTTTAGGGGTTGCTCGTGCGTAAGTTACCGCCACTCTAGGCTAGGTTGCCTGGTTAAACCTTTTCTGTCTGGACAGCCATTCACTTTGTGGCTGTTCAGTCGCTAGCAGAATCCGTCAGTGGGCGTTTCTTGAACCTCTTCCAGCAAAGAAGTTCTTTGACGCCAAGTCGCCGCCTAACTCTCCCTGTGCAGAAGTCTTCTGCGCAGGGTGGGTGTGGGCAGCGGAGGACCCGTGCTCTCCTCGCTGGTCTCCTGCGAGGAGTCCTGGAGCCCCCTCTCCGCTTCCCCCATCGGCCCCCCTTTATCCCTGGTGTTACGCTGATTTCCTTCCCCAGCCGAAGAACTGCCCCTCTCCCTGCTGGGCCCTTCTCCAGCATCGCTGTGGAGCCTTGCCTCCTCCTCTAGTTCCGATGGCAGTTCCCTGACATCACCTATCCATTCTGAAGGAAATCAGCCCTGAGCGCTCACTGGAAGGACAAATCCTGAAGCTGAGGCTCCACTACTTTGGCCACGTCATGAGAAGAGAAGACTCCCTGGAAAAGACCCTGATGTTGGGAAAGACTGAGGGCACAAGGAGAAGGGGACGACAGAGGACGAGATGGTTGGACAGTGTTCTTGAAGCTACCAGCATGAGTTTTACCAAACTGCGGGAGGCAGTGGAAGACAGGAGTGCCTGGCGTGCTCTGGTCCATGGGGTCATGAAGAGTCGGACACGACTAAATGACTAAACAACAACAATGAAGTTCACACAGCTACAATTCTTACCACCCTTAACAAGCTACAATTCCCATGATTTTTCAGAGGGTGTGTGTGTTTTCAGTTAACATATATCATTTCTTCTCCCAGCAGAAATCTCTAAGCAGTTCAGACCATTCACAACAAAAAGGAATCATTGTCAGAAACACAATATAAATTCCATCCTCGAAACCAAGCAACACTGGTACTACTGGTACTACTAACTCATCACCATAATTCTATATTTTATACAACATAAAGTCTGCATACAATGCACATAAGTAAAACAACTGAGAACCCCAAAATTAATCATATGTAAAACATTAAAATACATCAAAGAACATCAAAATACAACGTAATTACAGCATAACACCATCAAAATATCAGAAACATTACAAAACACACCCTAACAATAATAACAACAAAAATCAATCACCTATATCTTCATGTTTCCAGAAACTAAACCCACAACACTTGCATAGACAACAATCACACCCTCTTTGCACCTCCTGCATGACTCCCTCCACTTATTTCAATAAAACACTCAAATGATCAGCTTACTAAGAACTAATCAGTTAGAAACTCCCAGTGCTTTTTTTCTGGGGGTACTCATATCCCGAAGCATTTTGTGAATCTTTGTACTTTTGTCCATTTACTGTATTTATTTTTCCCTATTTCAAATATAAAATGGTGATTTTCTTGAGTCAAAATGAAAGTACCCAGCCTAAACATTTTTTTAAAGAAAAGAAAGCACTGGAATCTCCTAAAGGCAAGTGCTACAAAATGTGTAGGGGAAAGTTACAGTGTTAATAAGGTGGGCAATTCGGCCTCATATTACCAGCATGTTTAGCTTTAGTTAATGCATGAAAGGCTTAAGACCATAGAGCAAGCTATTCTCCTAGACTTAACTAGATAATGTCCTCTCACCTTGGAAAGAAGCAGGGCTTTCTTTCAGTCTGAACTCACTGGAACTCAGTCCCGGCACCTCTCAGGTGGGTGCCATTGCCATTATAAGAGAACAAGGGAGGCATTAATGATGAGTTCTGGCACCTCTTTTTCTAGCAAAACAGCACTGGAAAGAAGGAAGTCAAGTTTCCACTGTTCATCTTCTTCCATCATGGGAACCCAGCCAGATAGGACATGCGAGCTTGATTGCTTCAAATTCAGACTGCATGTTCACAAATGTCTTACCATATTTTGTTACCCAAGATGTCTGCCTATGCTCTCTTGCTGCTGTATGGAAAAACACATGAATCTGACCTTTGAAAAAAATGTAATTAAAAGTCATCTTAACTTACCAAACTGTGTGGTCTATTCTATGCCAAGGGATTAGAAAGGGGGAAGCAGTGTAAGTGACTTAAAATGGAATATTTAAAGGTGCCAACAGTCTATATTCGCACACTTTACTTGGCTGCATGTTTTGTGTTTTAAAACCTCTGCCCTGGCTCTCTCTTACCAGAGAGTATTCTGCCCCATGTCTGGAACCTCAGGATCCAGCGAATTCTTCTTTATTTAACCAAATAACTGGCAAATAATTAGACAAGATAGAGCTTAAATGCAGGGGTGGCCTGCATTTCATGCAATCTTAAAGAGAGCAATATAGGGGAGGGAATTTCCCTATACTGTAATTCTGAGCACCTGCTTGGGAGTTGGTTCTGTTTCCATTTTGCGCAGTAACAGTTCTGCGTTTCGACTTGCCATCAATACTTTCAACATCAGCTAATGCTCCTTGGAGGTATTCCAACACAGCACAGCTTGCATTCATTTCCTGACCTTGCAAGCCCTGACAAGATCACAGCCAAGGGTCTATCAAGAAAGACACATCACCACAGTAAGTCATACTACTGGTTCTAATTCTGCAAAGGGCTGAGATCTTGACCAGGATACCAGATCCACTCATGTCAAGTTCGAGCATTGGCCTAGAGGGCACTTGGAATTTGAAATTGAAAACACTGCATCTGTTGCTTTCATTGAATAAATCCTTGACCCTGATGTTAAAATCACTGCTGAAAAATCACCTAGCTTTAGCTTTAAAATGAACATGTCCCAATGTTATTGCCACAGGGATTTACATGCTAGGATGAAGGTATCGAGGATGGAGAGTGGGTTTGATGTGGTTTACACCTAATTTGAACTTCCTAAATCAATACACAAACTAAACTGCAGCTATCCTTCAAAATTTACACTTCACCAAATTTTGTGTTGCAGTATCGCATCAAATATGTGGGGATGGAAGAAGAAGAAGAAGAGTTTGGATTTGATATCCCACTGTATCACTACCCTAAGGAGTCTCAAAGTGGCTAACATTCTCCTTTCACTTCCTCCCCCACAACAAACACTCTGTGAGGTGAGTGAGGCTGAGAGACTTCAGAGAAGTGTGACTAGCTCAGGGTCACCCATCAGATGCATGTGGAGGAGCGGAGGCGCGAACCCGGTTCACCAGATTACAAGACTACCACTCTTAACCACTACACCACACTGCCTCTTGGTGGGGTGAAGGCAGGAGCCCTCAGTCTGTATATGGCAACTTTTTGATTTTAAAATTATTGTATTATACATAGGATGGGCGTTTGCAGGGCACTATTGTAATTGTTTGTTTGTAAGCATATATTATATTTTAATGGTTTATTTTTCTGTTTTTATTGGCTCTTGCTTTTATCTGTAAGCAGCATTGATTCCTGTCAAGGAAAAAAGGCAGAGTATAAATGAATATATAAAAACAACAACAACAACTCAGGCAAAACAGTATACACCAGAGCAAAGTGTACAGACAAACACACATATTTATAGAAATAACGTACAGAAGCACAGCCTGTTAGGAAAATAACTGTTCTAGGAAACATACATACAAAAATGTTCATATTAGAATAAAAGTGCATGAAAATGCATAATAATTTTGTGCATACTTTTTAAAAAATAAAGAATGCAAATTTAAGAGGCAACATTAAAAGAACAACACAGATTAAAAAAATGTACTGAGGAGCAGCAGCAAGAACAGTGCAATAAAAATATCTGGCAAATAGAGAGAGAGCAACAATAATATACTTGGTGTACCAACAATATGCCCAAACTAAGTGGCTTCAATAAGATGACAACAGAGAAGGGACCAAATGTTCCTCCTGAAAGCTCTCCTAGCCACCCTTTGCATTTATTTGTTTATTCCACACACACACACACACACACACACAGTTTGTGTGTTTATACATACATATACATATACATATACACACACCGCTTGATTCGAAAAACCCTCAATTTGTCAGTGGAGGATCAAGATCATATGGATTAGCTCCCATCCAGATATCACGATGTTCTGTGAGTTCCCATGTCATTGCCCGCGCTTGAGAAGCATTCAGCGTAAATGATTTCATAAGATGAGGTAAGTTGTGTCATGTGTTGTGCAGGGAAAAGGTTGACATATTGTAGGTGCCTTTTTATTGATGAGATGGCTCATGGGAGTGGGGCCTGCCAACACCATTTTATGTCCTGCTTCATTTTCTGCACTTTTATATGTGGCAGCCATTTTGTTTTATGCCACACACCCATTCTGTGTTATGCCACACCGCCAGAGCAACCATTTTGTGGCTTGCAGCCAGAGAACATTTTCAAAATTCCAAATGTCTGACAGACTCAAAAACGTTGACAACCCCTACCTTATAGTATTGCTGTGGAGAAGGCTAAATACTTTTAACACTTTTACATAGCATAACCCATAAAACATAGCATTCCTACAATTCTGGCTAAGCAAACACGTAAAACTCTATAGAGAAGCATGACATCAAATAGGTTTTAGGAAAGATGAAGGGTTTTAAAGCTTAGAATAACTTTTTTGGAGACTTTGTAAATGTGAGTTTACATTTGATTATTTTTTTTTAAAAAAACCCAAACACTTTTGGACTATATTTCATACCGCTACAGGAGAAGCTGACACACATTTGTGTACTGATTCCATTTGAGAGTAGAGTTGAAGGCAAACCAATTTCATATGTATACAACCTTGCCATTAGCAACAAATAACAGCAATACTAACAAGAGCTGGCAGCAGCAATCACGTTTGCCAAGATGTTTTCCCCCACTCACTTTTTATTTAATAAAATGCTGCAGAAACAGCTTTCCGGGCTCAGTATTTATTATTTTTTAATGAACCCTTGTTGAAATGGGAACTGCAAGTACAACATAAATGGATTGATAAGTTGTCTACAAGTATCACTGTAGATCTATAACATCTTCTTAAAACTACCTTGCACCAGCAGTGTTCACAGTAGCCATAGTTGTACTTTGATTGGGGAGATCTGAATTCAAGCTTTTACTTAATCATAAATTTCACTGGGAACCCCTGGCCATTCACGACCTTTCTGCCTAACTTGTTTCACAGGGTTGTGGTAAGGGTAAAATGAGGAGAGCCAAAAGTATAAAGCTACTATATACTTTGGAAAGAGGATATTCTGTCTGTCCATTTGTCTTCTACAGGTTCTGATGCCTCTTGAGATATCGACACCAAACTCAGCGTGAACATTCTCAAGACAAGGACAGTATAGTTTGTAAATGTTTAGGAGAGTGGGTGCCATTTTGAATCTAGATTGCAGATCAAAATGTGAGTTTGGCATTACTTCACCCAATTTTTGGCATATAGCCTCTAAACAGCATAGGTTTCAAACTTGACATGTGGTTGTTCGAGGTGTGGGGTGGTTGTTGCTGTTGATCATGACGAGCTATTGTTTTGAATTAAGATGGAGGACTGAAACATGACTCTGGAATGACTTTGCTCAATTTTGGGTGTGATAGGTCCGGAAAGCCTAATCAGTGGGAGGGGAAAAGGTTTGAATTTCATCCTTAGTCACCCAGTAGTGCTGCACCCCAAATTATGCTGGGTTTTTAAGTTCTGATGAAAATCAGCTATTCTGAAGGACCAAAGATTTTCAGAATTGTCAGTCAAAGTCTTCCTAAACTGCTTGTATCTGAATTTCAAATATATAAATAAATAAATAAATAAATAAATAAATAAATAAATAAATAAATAATATATAAATATATAAATATACCTGCACAGTATATTTGGTTACTCAATTCCTAACTTAAGTGTTTTGCAGAATGTCCGCATTCCCATAATGGCTGCCTTCATTCCAGTCCTTCTCTTCCTCGTAAACTGCAATGCATTACCCAGGCCTAACAAAAACCGGACCTCTCCCACCACCATCAGTCCTGCTGCAATTTCTGCTTCTATAGCCACCATAACTAACATAATCCTACCATAAATACTGGCAGATGTGCCGTGTTAAGACAATCAAATTCATGTTACAGCACACAGTAATGCATCAGCGTGCCACACAACAAATCGTAACAACGCCATCACTCATGGTGCACTTGAAGCACAATCAGCCTTTGGAAAACCTGCTGCTGTATCTTGACAATGGGAGCAAAAAAAAAGCACAGAAAGGACTGTGGTGATACGGAGTAATGGTTTTTTAAAAGCTGCAATTGAATAGTTACAGATATTTCAGGTTTGAGTGGGGATGGGAGTTAAATCAGGTTTAACAAATAATAATAATAATAATAATAATAATAATAATAATAATAATAATAATTTATACCCTGTTTATACCCTGCCCATCTGGCTGGGTTTCCCCAGTCACTTTGGGCAGTTTCCAACAAAATATTAAAATACAGTAGTCCAAACATTAAAAGCTTCCCTAAACAGGGCTGCCTTCAGAGGTCTTCTAATAGTCTGGTAGTTATCTCTTTGACATCTGGTGGGAGGGTGTTCCACAGGGCGGACACCACTACTGAGAAGGCCCTCTGCCTGGTTCCCTGTAACTTGGCTTCTCGCAGTGAGGGAACTGCCAGAAGGCCCTCGGAGCTGGACCTCAGTGAACTGAACGATGGGGGTGGAGACGCTCCTTCAGGTATACTGGACCAAGGCCGTTTAGGGCTTTAAAGGTCAGCACCAATACTCTGAATTGTGCTTGGAAACGTACTGGAGCCAATGTAGGTCTTCCAAGATGGGTGTTATGTGGTCTTGGCAGCTGCTCCCAGTCACCAGTCTAGCTGCCACATTCTGGATTAGTTGTAGTTTCTGGGTCACCTTCAAAGGTAGCCCCACATAGAATGCATTGCAGTAGTCCAAGCAAGAGATAACTAGAGCATGCACCACTCTGGTGAGACAGTCTGTGGGCAGGTAGGGTCTCATTCTGCGTACCAGATGGAGCTGGTAAACAGCTGCCTTGGACACAGAATTGACCTGTGCCTCCATGGACAGCTGTGAGTCCAAAATGACTCCCAGGCTGCACACCTGGTCTTTCAGGAGCACAGTTACCACATTCAGGACCAGGGAGTCCTCCACACCTGCCCGCCTCCTCTCCCCCCAAAACAGTACTTCTGTCTTGTCAGGATTCAACCTCAATCTGTTAGCCGCCATCCATCCTCCAACCGTCTCCAGACACTCACACAGGACCTTCATCGTCTTCACTGGTTCTGATTTGAAAGAGAGGTAGAGCTGGGTATTATCCGCATACTGATGAAACCCAGCCCAAACCCCCTGATGATCTCTCCCAGCGGCTGCATGTAGATGTTGAAAAGCATGGGGGAGAGGACAGAACCCTGAGACACCCCACAAGTGAGAGCTCAGGGGTCTGAACACTCATCCCCCACCACCACTTTCTGAACATGGCCCAGGAGCATAAGAGCAATGAGGATATGAAAAACAGCATGGAAAAGAATATATATATATATACCTGGTCAATACTCTTTCCCATATTTACCCATGTTAGAAGTTCCATGGGGTGGGAAGAGGAAGCTGTAGAGGATTAATATGGAGGGAGGGGTTTGGTGAGTGGTGTGTGCAGGGGCACAGCCCCTAGTTATAGATATAAAGCTAATAATCTTCCATAGTTCAATGTCAGGGAACAAAATATGAAGCACACACACACAAAGGCTAACACACTTGATTGTAGTTCAGCACATAACACTGAAGTTTAATAAAAAGAAAATGGAATTATCGCTCGCACAAAAAGCATGAGACAGGAAATCCTAACGGCTCATTTATTATAATTAATTGGGCATCAATGAAATGTTATAGGTACAACTTCTTATGAATGTGCTATCTAGCACTGCCCTAGAGATATACTTTTTAATAGCATCCCATGCTAAGTGTAATAAAACCATTTTTGTCTTGGCTTCATGATGAGGGAACAGGAGTATGTCTCCCAGCCCATAGGCCCATCGCCATAATATGTATCCCATCACTGTGATGCCCTCCCACTAATGGACTTCTCGTGAGAAGTGGCAGAGAATACTTGATATGTATTTTCTATCTTGTGTCCATCACAGATTAGTATTTGGCAAATGCCATTGCCTCTCCTCATTTGAGAATCCTATAGATCTGTGCCTAATCAGTGCTCTCACGGATATAATGTTGTTATACAGTTATAGGGCCTCTTCAGTTCTATTCCTGATGAATTGCCCAGCTATGCATTATGTCCAAAGCAGGCGACAAGGACTGAAGTTATACAGCTAATGACAAACTTCAAATTAAGAATCACTGGGTCCAAACTGCATTAGCTTAGCTTTCTTAAAGACTCAAATATTAAAATGTTTACTTTTGGATAAACATGATGTTATAATTAAAAACGGCCTCCTTAGTAGAGAATTGGAGGGCAGCCAATGCACCACCACTTGCCAAAAGGGATTCAAGCAGGGTTTCCATATGCCCAGAATTTCCCAGACATAACTGGTATCCGGCCCTCATAAACAGCGTCCGGGAGGAAATTGCTAAAAATGTCCAGGAAAATCTGGATGTATGGCAGTCCATGTCAAACAACTTGCCAACCCTAAATTCAAGGGACAGCCTTTTGGGGCCTATGTAAATGCCAGAAGGGCACTGATGGCATATGATATTGCATTAAGTTGGGGATGGGTAACCTATGGTCTTCTGTATGTTCTTGGACTCCAGCTACCATTTGCCCCACCCACCATGGCCACTGGTAATGGATGATGGGAGTTGGAATCCAGTTGGAGTTCAGGTTTCCCATTCTTGCCTCAAAAGACGTGCTGGTGAGGTGACACCTGAGGATATAGATGAAGTTTTGGGGTCTCAGAATATGGGTCTTGCCATAGAATTCCATAGAATTCCCAGTCAGGTTGGGGTGGGGTTCTCCATTAGAAGCAACTGGATGGATGAAAATATTCCATGTCTCTTTTAAAGGTGCTCATTCAAAAGTCTGTTCCGTCCCATTTCCACATTAACCTGCATCAAAAAAATAAAAAATAAATCTGCATGCAAATTTGCATTCAAATGCATGTTTTTGAACTCATTTTCTCTCAACACATTTCTGAAAGTATTTTCTCTGAAAATGTGCAGGAGTGGGGGACTGAATCCAGCTGGTGGGCTGGATGCTTGGCTTCCCCACGGTCCCCTACCATTTTCACAGACATCTGCCAATCACTCGATATCACTTTGACGTCAAGTGACCCATCATTTCCTTTGTGGTGTAATGATCATGAAATTACCACCAGTCAGCTGATTGGCATTGACTTCAAGCTTCCTGTGCTACCAAGGAAAAATGGGTCGCCTGAGGTGACAGCTATGTCAGGTGGGCCGGGAACTCAGTACCATAGTCAATCTCAGTTGATTTGCCCTCACTGCCAATCAGACAGTAAGCCTCCCTTGCCAGCACACAATGTGGAGGACAGTTTAATGCTGCTGACTGAGTGCTGGTTACTGCAACTCCACCTGCCTCTTCCCTGATGTCATATATATATATATATATGCCACATATATCATTTGAGAAAAACATCCTGAAACCAAACCGAGTCCAAATTTGGATCTGATTAGGCCTGCAGACTGGTGGTTCCCTATGTGTCATCTAAGATGATAGATAGATAGATGATAGATAGATAGATAGATAGATAGATAGATAGATAGATGATAGATAGATAGATAGATAGATAGATAGATAGATAGATAGAGATAGATAGATCCTGTATTGGCCTGAATATAAGCCTCTGACCATGAAAAGTTAAAGAGTGGCTTAAATTTGTGACCTTACAAAAATTGGCTTATACGATATCACTGCTGAAACAGACATACGGTAAAATGGAATGGGTGTGAGTGCCTGCAAAATTTTAAGGGAGCGGCTTATATTCGGGTATTATCTTTTTTTTCTTTTTTCACCTTGAATTTTAAAGGTGCGGCTTATATTTGGGTGCAGCTTATATTTGGGCCAGTACGATAGATAAATAGATAGATAGATAGATGATAGATAGATAGATAGATAGATAGATAGATGATAGATAGATAGATGATAGATAGATAGATAGATAGATAGATAGATGTGTTTTAAAACACATTGATACATTTTTTTGAGCAACAAACTGCATGGCAAAATTCAGGAAAAAATGAAATATGAAGGATAATTACATTCTTATCTGTACTTTAGTCCAGAAAGTGCAGGTTATATCAGAATTTAGAAAGAATGACTTCTTCAATCAACCCTGGGCAGCCATAGTATCAAATAGAGCAAAAACAAAGCAACCAAATACAGACTATATAAACTCACACCTATACACACACTGTCATCTTAAAGCTGTTAAACAGACAGCAAATTCTACTGAGCTCCTGGTGAGCAGTCAGCCTTACATGGTGGGTGGACTGTGTTTACCTTGGTGGTTCACAAGTTGCTCAGGTGGGCCTCTGGTAACAAAACTAATTTGCTCCTGCTATGTATCCAAATTCCCTCTTCCTCCAGGATTTCCAGGTGCCATGGAGATGCATTTGATGCAGAAGACTAAGGCAAAGAAAGGCTAGAAATACAATGCCAAACAGAATGCAATTATTTCAAACTGCACTTTAAAGCAGTTTGGGGCATTCTTCTTTAAAAAGGCAATTAGCCCTGCTTAGGAGTTCTTCAATTAGCTCATGGTTGAGTTCTTTAGCAGGCCTTGAAAACAATGGCAGATACCCGTTGCATCTCCTGTGCTAAGTGATATATTTTAAGCCTCTCTGTAGACCATTATGGGAGCGAAGCCGATACAGTTCCTCACAGTAATTCACAGTAATTAAGCACATCTGAGAGACACAAGTGCATATTCAGGGCTGGGTTTTTTGTGTGTTTTTTGGTGTGTGTGGCTTTTGTGCCCTAATTCAATACAGCATGGAGCTCTGGTTTCGAAGGGTTTTTAAAAAGGACAGCCCCTACCATTCCCCATCTGTTACTAAGGATAAATAGGGGATTACAAGTTAGGCAGCCTATTAAGACTGTATTTGTCTCTCACTAATCCTGTGGGTTTTCAAAAAGCTTGGAGGTTAGATATAATTGGGCTTTCACTGAACATGGCCACCATACAAACCTGCTGCTGTTTTCCCTCTGTTTGCATCAAATTGAGAACATTAGGATATACCGGGCGGCATGACTTGAATTTTTGTTTTGTTTTGTTTCCCAGCTAAATAAATGGGATAAATTAATGCCTTTCCCCAACCCTTCTGTATTCAATTGCTAGGTCTTGAAAAGCAAGGGAATCCTGTGGGTTTCTATGTTGCTCATTAACCTTGTGCATCTGCACATATATATTGACACATGCACAAATTTAACAAGGAATCAACCACAAAAGATAAGGAAGGTTTGTCTGGCTTTCCTCCTGTTTTATATGGTTGTATAATTTATTTCTACTGTGAAACCCTAGGTAAACAGAGCCGCTAATCAAAGGATCACTCATTCTGGAAGCTCCAGAGCAGTGCAGGCACAAACCCTGATGCATCCACTCAAAATGTATGTCAAAATTTCTGTGTTAAAGTACTGAGCCTCTCTCAAGGTCTTTGGCATATTTTTCCAAAATGGTACGAAATGCATTTCGTATGAATAAAAATATAGCAACTCCTTTAATGGAACAGGGATGGGGAACCTTCATCATCCAGATGTTGTTGTTTTTTGTAAAATATTTTTATTCGTTTTTGCCTACAACAATTATCATCACACACAGATCATAATCATTCTACACGTAGGATTCTCTGAATCCCGGAACTTCCCTCCACCCCTTCATGGTTTCCCTAGATATTATTTTCCAACTGTATCATATAATGTTCTCCATATTTTCTTAAAAATCCATTCTTACCATAGTTCTTGCTACATTGCAAGTGTTTTTTTAAAAAAATAATAATAATGATGCTGCCAATGTTTTAAATTGTTTACAGTGTTCTTTTAAATAACTTATAAAATTTTCCCATTCTTTATTAAATTTATTGTCCTCTTGATCTCCAATTTTCCCGTTCATTTTCGACATAATCCATCATCTTTGTTAGCCATTTTTCTCTTGTAGGTACTTTGTCTTCCTTCCATCTTTGGGCAAATAGCATCCACACAGCTGTCGTAGCATACACAAATGGTCTATTCTGGTCCTTTGGTATTTCTGGACCTAAAATTCCTAATCGGAAAGCTTCAGATATTTTCACAAAAGTAATTTTAAATATTTTTTTCAACTCATTATAAATCATTTCTCTATATGCTTTTGTCTTCTTACACGTCCACCACATGTGGTAAAATGTGCCTTCTTTCATTCCAGATGTTGTTGGTCTGAAGCTCCTATCAGCTGCAGGAAGCATGGCCAATGGTCAGGAGTTTGTCGGAGCCTCCGCTAGGACCGAGCTACTCCTCCGGTCGAGCTTTCGGAATCTCTTCCAATGATTAATGACCTGAGCCTCTGATAAGACTCCAGGGACGTTCCCTCATTACACAGAGTATCCAGCAGCAGGGAAGGATGAGAAAATATGAGCTACATTGCAAAGAGTTTTATTTTATACGCAGACAGAAAAGAAACATCCTCTCTCTGTGAAACTGAAAAACAAAGGAACAGGAAACCAGTAACATCACATCCGTCTCCTGTCTTCGTTGAGACTTCCAATAGTCTGGAATCCCTGGAATGTAAACAGAGTCATGTGACTCCAAGCAC
Organism: Podarcis raffonei; assembly: GCF_027172205.1. Taxonomy (NCBI): domain Eukaryota; kingdom Metazoa; phylum Chordata; class Lepidosauria; order Squamata; family Lacertidae; genus Podarcis; species Podarcis raffonei. The sequence continues at coordinate 28,283,548 of NC_070610.1, read as the reverse complement.
TGCACAGTGGCAACACACAGAAACCAACAGAGTTGTCCTCCAGCAACATCTGGAGGGCTGAAGGTTCCTCACTCTTGTGGTCCTAGTCCTAGGGGCCAAGGTCCTTTCGCTCGCCCCCCCCCATATTTATTGGATCTGTATGCAATGACAAAACCAATGAGTGAGGGATAGTAGATGTTTATTATAACTTGATTACAGACAGAATAAGTAATGCTTATAAGTAACAAGTCACTGGGGATCTTTCAGAACAGCAAGAGCGGGCATAGTGCCTTCACTTATCTTGGACTAAGATGAGGTTCAGGGAGGAGAGAAGGTTGCTTTTGTATATTGCAAACTTGAACATTCTCAAAACTACATGACTAGGCACCACTTTTCCTTTAACAGGTGGCTGACCTTGAAGCCCCTCCAAAGGCCGCCAGTGACTAAGCTGTAGATAAAAATCAGCCAGTTTATTAGCCAATGTCTGAACACAAGATAAGAAATGCAGCTGGCTAATTAAAGGGTCAACCCGCCCCCCCCCAAAAAAGAAGAATTTCTGGGCATGAGAGGAGTCAATGCTGTAGACCTCAATCTCCTCAAACTACAAAGGTCTTTCACATTTCCATTACACCTTAGCCCCACCCCAGTTGGCCAGCTCTGATAGGTGGGTGGGACCCCATCAGGTACCCCATATCTCTGGCGCACATTATAGCATTTATTTAAGTTTAGTGGCATGAGAGGTACCCTTGACCATGAAATTGGGAGACCACTAGTTCAAACGCTGCCCTAGTCATGACCTTAGTCATGTCTCAGCCTCAGACCCCCCCCCCATGCTGTGCTCATATTCTGTGCGAATAATTGCAACAATAATTGCTTGTTGCCATGATGGCTGTGATATGAAGCGCTTTGATGTTGATGTTGATGTCATTACAGCATGTCAGAAACTATATTAAACATGATTTGCAGATCAAATTTCATTATGGGTGAAAGCTAATAATAATAATAATAATAATAATAATAATAATAATAATAATAATTTATTTGCATCCCGCCCACCTGGCTGGGTTTCCCCAGCCACTCTGGGTGGCTTCCAACAAAAGATTAAAAATACATTAAAATGTTAGACATTAAAAACTTCCCTAAACAGGGCTGCCTAAGAAGAAGGAGAAGAAGAAGACACAGACCTCACATTTCAATGGCCTACGTACATGAACAACAACTTTTTTTGTCATTTTTTCAAAGGGGATTACAAATTTTGCCCCAAAAAATGGGAAAAACAATTTTTCAAGGCATGGCCTAATTAGCATGGGTAAGCACAAACGGTTTGGAAAAAAATTCTTCAAGGCAAGTTAGATACTAGCAGCCATGGTGGATGTAATTAGTTGTCTCTCATTCCTGAACAGAAATTAATTTAAAAATGGTGAAATAAAACACTACCATTCAATGTATTGCCCTTTGGGCTACAAGATCCTAGTGTTCATTGTGTGGCCAAAATATTCTGTAATGTTGATTTTCTTTCTTCTCCATGAAGCAGGAGAGTCAGGGTAAATGTAGTACCTTAGATGGAAGTAGACACTGCATTAAACAAATGCTTTTTTCCAATATAATCAATCTCACAGGGCCCATTAAATCTCTGCTAAATCAATTGACCGTGAAGGGCATGTGCAAACTCTGAGCAATTTGATGACTATGGTGACTTTAAGTCCCGCATCTTTAATTTGCGTTGTGATGGAGAAAAAAACCAAAGAGCCATAGCAGGCTGAAGATAATTTGAATACCTCAGAAGATATAAATCTGGTTCCAGCTAACTCAATTAAGGGAAAACATCTTGGTAAACAAGTGGGATACCTTCCAAGTTGATTCAGAGCATCCTGTGTACAAAAGAAATGATACACTGTCAAAGACTGGGAAAAGGTTGCCTTTGTTTACAATGACATGCCTTTGGACGACAACTTTCAAGCAGCCTGTAATCTGTTAATAAGCTGCTTAATGAACAAATAACCTTTGAAATGGGTTGGCTTTCAACATTTGGAATCACTTACGTGAATGGTGATTGTCTATGACAAATTAGCTCCAGTTTGCATAAGTGGCTGTGCATAACTTAATATTGTTTCAAACAAAGAGCTGCATGAGGTCCTTTTCCTCACTCTTTTACCATGCAGAGCAAACTGGAGTTGTCAGATTACAGTGGTACCTCTGGTTGCAAACGGGATCCATTCCGCAGGCCCGTTTGCAACATGAAAAGAACGCAACCTGCAGCGGTGCATCTGCGCACGCGCGGGTTGCGATTTGCCGCTTCCGTGAATGCGCGTGATGTCATTTTGCACGTCTGCACATGCGCGAGGGGCGAAACCCAGAAATAACCCTTTCCGGTACTTCCGGGTCGCTGTGGGACGTAACCTGAAAGAACATAACATGAAGTGGACGTAACATGAGGTAAGGCTGTACTGTGCTAACACGACTGACAGTTTCATATTGACAATGATGGTGGCAAGCGGCGGATCTTTTCTGTGGGCTGGTAGCAGAACTGACAAACTCTTTGCTGCTTCTTTGCTGTTCCTTTCACTGTGCAGACATTAATCCAAGAAGAATTTGAGAGGGGAGCCATAACTTGCTAGTAGAACAAAGACCCAGGCATCTCTGGTTAAATATAATCTCAGAGATCTGAGAAAGATGCTTTAGCTGAGATTCCTGCATTGCAGCGGGATGGACTAGATGACCATTGGGTCCCTTTCCAACTCTAAGATTCTATGACCTCTGCCTGAGAACTAGGCAGCTCACTACCAGTTAGAATATATTTTATTGGGCTGGATGGATCAATGGTATGGCTCGGTATAGCTTCATATAATTAATTTCCTTCCACCAATAGAAGAAAGAACTCCTCATGTGCAAAATTTTGGGATGCAGAATGTAATTTTGATATAAACTGTTGGCTCAGGCTCATCATTTCATCCATCTGGAATCTAGAAGCTCCAAATGTCAAGGTCTTTTTTCAGTGCAATGAACTTAATAAGCATGCAGCAGGAATATTAGCTTTAATATTACGACTAGTGAATCCTACTTGCTATGCGGCTTATTGGCCTTTAATTTTTTTTTTCTGGGTGGGGAGGGAAGTATTGGAACCCTGAGGATCCTCCAATACAATTATATCAGCGATAGCCAATGACTCCAAAAGATTTCTACACATTCATCTTAGTTAAGTTGTTATGAGCCTTAAAGGAACTTGATGAAATGGAGACGATACATCTCGTTACATTTTGTCTACCGCAAAGAACGAAAAAGAAATATGTACAATCCATTTGCCTTTTTGCCACACTGACAATTTCTCTAAGTTCTAAGGAAGCCACAGATGCATGTGCATTTTTTTTAAAAAAAGGATTAACATGGCACACACCAAGAAGCTCCTAAGCTACAGTTCTATTTAAGCCCATGTGCAAGTTATGCTCACAAGGACATTGAAAAAGAGAGAGAAAACCCAACTTGTGCATGATTCATGGGATGCTGCTTAATTGTCCTTGCACAAGGAGAGCAGTTGATCCAAATGCAAGAATGCTTCTCCAAATCCCAGCCTAGAACTATTTTCCAATGGCCAGTAGTATTTTAAAGATTTTGTTTCTCTCTCTCTCTAGCAGATTGGAAACCACTGGCTTAGAATACATTGCAATACCTTATAAGCAATTTAGCTTATAAGTGCTCTTTCTCTATTTATAGTGGGAAAGTGCAAGTTTACAATTTGCTCACTTGAGAATACCTATGTAATGGAATAGAGGCATTAATAATGTATCGAGGGAGGGGGGAGAAGCGTAGAAGTTAAATGAATGCCTCTCTCGCCCCCTTAACACCACTGAAAGCTGCTATTTGTCCTACTGTAGCTGAGCTCTAATGCCTGGTAGGGGGAGAAAAGATAAATAAACACAAAACACCATGTTGTGTTTTTTAACTACTTTTTCCATCCTCTTTAGCTCAAGGCTAGCACAAGTGCAACCATTTGATTGAGATTTATTTTCCAGCATGCAACCGCAGGGGAAATAAAAGTTTATTTGAAACGACCTTTTCCTTGTAAAGTTTAATCTGTTGCTGCTCACGGTGCCATGTCTTTTTAACCACCTGGCATGTCCTTCTCAATGCTAAAGAGGGCTCCCGAGAGGGGAAAAAGTCAAAAGAAGACAAATACCAATGCTCATACTTGCAAATGTTCTCTTCCTATCACTGGGGCTTGCAGTGTGGTAGATAAACTACCAGCAACTTACAATGTAGTCTTCTACTTGGGGAACATTAATCATTTATATTACGTACCCACTTTCTCTGGAAGAAGAATGTCAAACACTCTGAAGGTAAATAGAAGTTCATTGCATGACATTTCTTGCAGAAGGGTCGAGAAGGAGGCATTTAAAGATTCCAAGCTTCACCAGCAAGAAAACAAAGAGTAAGCAAAGCCACCCACTTTCCACCCATAAAAAGGCACAAACAAACCTGAACCATAAATATTTCTGCTCCCACTCCTTTTATTTTGAGGGTGTGTTTGCATTATTTGTTTGCATGCAAGAGCCCACCTCACCAACCATGTTGGATGTAGGAATAGGCAGCTTTGTGGTCAATTACACATGTTGTTCATTCACGAGTCCATTCCATCCTATTTCCATATTAATCTGTGATTATTATTTTTAAGTATCTCCACCCAAAAAAATTTTAACCACAAAATAATATTAAAATATTATCTTTCAATCAACACATTTCTAAATGTTTATAGGATAAATATGCATTTCTATTTATTTTAATATGGTTCTTGAGCCAAAACTATATCTGAGCAAGAGATTATACCACCAAGGATCAGGTCAGTTCATGTCAGAAGCTACAGAAAGTGATTTCCTCAGACATCTCTTAGACCTGCTTTCCATCACCTGTCCTGAATTTGCTGCTCATCTATTTCATTGGTGCCAAGTTACACCCGATATCACATGATTATTCACCATTATCCCCACAATTGCATCGCCCAGTAAAATCATATGCTGGTTTCATCAGAAGCCAGACACATTGTAGTAGTAGTAGCAGAAGCAGCATATTGTCCTTCATCCACAGATCTCAGGGCAGTTCAAAACATAAAATCACAATATAAAAACCACAAAATACATAGTAAAAATAAGAACAACAACAACCAGCCAATATTTTCCCCTCACACAACACATTTAAAAGGGTGTCAGAGGTCAATCAACCCAAGACCTGATTGAAGAGGAACATTTTGCCCGGCACCTAAAGGTGTATATTAACGGCACCAGCTGAACCTCCTGGGGAGAACATTCCAGAAACAGGGAGCCACTGCTGAAAAGGCTTGTTCTTGTGTTGCCACTCTCTAGACCTCTTGAGAAGGGCCTCAGATGATGATTTTAGGGTCCAGGCAGGTTCATATGGAGAGAGGCAGTCCTTGAAATATTGTGGTTTTGAGACATTTAAGGCTTTATAGGTCAAAAGCAGAACTTTGAATTGGGCCCAGAAACTAACTGACAGCCAGTGCAGTAAGGCCAGAATCAGTGTAATATATCCAAACCACCTTGCCCCAGTGAGAGGCAGTCCTAAATATATTACGTTGCAGTAAAGTTGAGGCTTATTAACAGATAAATGTGGGCAGAAAACTAGACTTGTAGTTCAATGGGGCTTACTTCTGGGTTGGTCGATATAGATTGCAGCCTAACTCACATTATGCCTAGTAATTATGTTGTTAGTTGTGCACTGGTCAATAGTGACTTCTCATGACCGCTTATGCCTTCTTCTTCAGTTGGTCAGCAAGAAGACGTCAATCAAGTCAGAATTCTGAACCACTCAAAACTCCAGCAGAGGGTCATCAAACATATCTAATTGCCACTCCCCAAAAATGACATGTTGAACAAATTTGCTAGAAGGAACCACCAGGAGATCAGTGATAACCCACAGTAGATGCCTATTCTATGTACATCATGTACAGAGACACCCTGTGAATCCAATCAGAGTTCAATCCTAGGCTGGGTCATCTTTAAAAGTTGTTGCATTACGTACAGTCCACTCTCACTGATTCTTTGTTCCTTATTTCTTTCTAGCGCAGTCCAAAATGTTCTGCAAATGCACAGTATAGGAACACAGCAGAGAGCCAGTGTTGTGTAGTGGTTAGAGTGTCAGGCTAGGACCAGTGAGACCTGGGTTCAAATCCCCACTCGACTGTGAAGCTCACTGGGTGATCTTGGGTAATTCACTATCTCTCAGCCTAACCCACCTCAGATGCTTGCTGTGAGTATAAAATGAAGCAGGGGGAGGGGAACTATGTACACAGCCTTGAGCTCTTTGGAGAAAATGCAGTGTAAATGTAAATACATAAAGAAGAAATCTCTGTTCTTTCTGTTAAACATATCACTGATTTCAAAGTACACATCTTTCAAAGGTGACAGCATTGGCTCAAGCATGGATGTGGCGACAGTGTCCATTTGTCTGCACATTCTGTTATCATTATATCTCAGAAAAAAGATCTTGATCCACGCTAAGGAGTCAGGACTGGCTCGAACTTGCTTGATTTAATTTGAGTTAGCAGAGAGAGAAAGCGGATCAATACAAAAACAACTAAAACCCGTCAAAAGAGAGAACGAACACACCTTAGTGCGCTGGGAATAAAACTGCAGTAACCTCATTCACTGGGGGAATGGCCTCTGGGAAAATAGGCATGGATACTGAATACGGATCATTGAGTTTCTTAACTGGGAGGTGTTTAAATGAATTGTGGCTCATACCTGATTCCTGTATTTTTTGGTTTGGTATTATGGTGCCAGAGGATATCCAATGAGACTGAATGTTAGTAGAGTCAGGACAGGCAACAGAAAGGGCTTCTTTACACAGTGCATCAATCAGCTATGGAAGCCACTCCCACAACATGTACTCACGGCTACCAACTTGGATGGATTTAAATGAGAATTATACAAAATAATGGAGGATAAAGCTATCTATGTACTACTTCCAGTGTTGGATGCACTGTGGCTCTGAATATGAGTTAGAAGGACTCACAAGTGGGGAGAGTGTTGTTTGTTGCATTGTAGGAAACTAAGTACTTCCTATTGCAAGTCCTGTTTCCCTTCTACACTTGTCAGACAGAGGAATTCATGGAAATGCCACCATATAAATCCAATCATTTTTATATTGAGAAAATGGCACAACACAATGTTAGAGCAGGATCATGCTTCATCATTTAAAATAATCAAATATATTGTCAGAGAATCTTTTATATCCTCTGATTGCAGGTCAGAGATTCACATTTCTATCAGTAATATGGTAAAATGTTTCATTATCTTTAAATCTATTAACAACATGTGCCAATTGAAACAAAAGAGAAGAACTATGTCTAAAATGAGAACAAAAAAATGGGATCAAAGTGGACATGACATTAAGCACATATTTGAATAATAGTGAGATTCTCCTATTTTATTTTTAATTTTGTAAAATAATGAAACATGGAGGGGAAGAAAGAACCAGGATCAGGAACCTAATGCTATTATCTGACTGAAAATGTATGCCTGATATAGCAGTTTGGGGGGCAAATAGCTGTGATGGGGAGGGGCATTTTTCCAGTTGGAAAATGAATCAGGAGGAAGATGTAACTCCCTCTACCACATGATCGCAGATCCAAGCTCTCATTATAATGCACACCTACCTAATTCACACTTCCTGAAATAATGTGCAAACCAAAAGCAGCTATCCTTCCAAATTTTGTGATGCAGTTTTTCTACTCCAAAATGTATATGAAAATGCATAAAATAGGGGAAAGTACAGTATGCATTAAAGTATATTATGAATATAACATACATAATGCATTCTATTCAGAAAAAATGCATGCAAAACTATTGCACAAAATTGCACACAAAAATGTGGTTAAGGGAGATGCACATCAAATTATAGACAAACTTTCACGAGGACTTTCAGCTGTTGCCGAAGCATTGCTGACTTTGTTTACACATCATTGTGATTATTTGATTGTAGTGTATCCTTCTTGTTTCTGTGCTATGCCTCTGGCTCTTAATTTTTTTTCTAAATTGCCAGATACTCTTTTGTAGCGAATAACTTACAAATCAAATTAATAATGATGGTTGTGGTGATCAGAATACTACTACTAATTATTAATTCACCAACGGAAATGGAAATGTGGCAAAAACAAACCTTAAGACTGAAAGAATGAGAAACTGAGAAATTGAAACGGATAGATTCATCCATCCATTCTGCTCATTTTAAGAGAATCTTGCAGTGGAGGGCAGTACATTAAGGTAAATTGGGAAATGCCCTACTAACCACAGCCTGCCTCCAGTCAGGCCCTACCTGCCTAAATTCTTATAACCAGTCCAGTGGGTGGCACTGGCATTCACTGTCCTCCTCCATAACCTCAATGTTGTTCTTGTAGAGCTGAACAGGGAGGATGACAGAGGCAAACATGAGAATTTGTGGGCTGCATCAGTCATTGGCTCCATGATCTCCCTGCCTTCCACTCCTGCTGGTTCCAATGGGCACCAGTCACCACTGAAGCCTAGGCACAAGATTAAATCTTTTAAAGTTTCAGGATAGTTTGTGAACAAACTATTGGATACCAAACCAAGAAACACCAAGACTAGTTTGGGGAGAATGAGATTTGTGTACCAACAAGCCCTCTGCAGCACCACAAATCCAACTCAAAGGTGCAACGCCAGAAAGTGTTGATCACTTCTCCTACCTAGGCAGTTATCTTTCCACAAGGGCCAACATTGATGCCGAAATCCAGCATCACCTGAGCTCTGCGAGTGCAGCGTTCTTCCAATTCAAGCACAGAGTGTTTGAGGATCGGGACCATCACAGGGAAACCAAAATGCTTGTACTACCAGCCTTACTGTATGCTTGTGAAACATGGGGCACTTATAAACACCATCTCCAACTCCTTGAAAGATTCCATGAACGATGTCTCCAAAAAAAAATTACATATCACTTGGGAAGACAGGCAAACTAATGTCAGTGTACTGGAAGCAGCAAATATCACCAGTGTCAAAGCAATAATTTTCAACATCAACTTCATTGGACTGGTCATGTTACTTGGATGCCTGATTATAGTCTGCCAAAGCAACTACTCTATTTTGAACTTAAAAATGGAAAGCGTAATGCTGGTGGTCAACAAAAGAGGTTTAAAGACTCTCTCATGGCAAATCTTTTTCTTTCTTTTTTAAAAGTAGTATAAACACCAACAAATCCGCTCCACTTCCCAGTGGGGAGGAGTTGCAGTGGACCAGATGGCCACCCACTCCTCTCCGGGGGCGGGGGACGAAGTCCCACATCTCCTGGAGGTTCCCGGCCAAGTCATTTGCCTGCCAGCCAATCTGCTGGCTGGGGTGTGTGTGGCCGGGCCCCTATTTAAACTGAGGTGTGAGCCAGAGAGCTTCCTCTTGGCTCGCTTCCTCGATCTTAAGCACATGTCCCAGATCCTGCATCGGATCTTCAGCACGTGTCCCAGATGGTGAGATTGTTGCATGGGGTGTGTGTGGAAGGTTTAAATTACAGTATGGGGTGGTTTGGCGAGGCACGTGTTTTGGGAGCGCTGCCCTTTCCCGCAACAGGTCACCTAATATCCATGTCCTTGTGTCTTATTCATCAATGAGGGGGTGGTCTCAGGGTCTCGACATGCAACTGGGCCTGCAAGTGCTCCAATTGGAGAGCAGCCTTTACCAAAGGTGTCATAGACTTTGAAGACGCTCGAACTCAGGACGAAAAGGAGAAATGTGTTAAGAGGAAGTCACGTTTGGCAACCCCTCAACATGATCAACTCTTGCCTGGAAACCCATGTCCCCACTGTGGAAGGACGTGTGGATCCAGAATTGGCCTCCTCAGTCACTTATGGACTCACTGTTAAAACCCTGCTCATGGAAGACAATCTTACTTGGCTACGAGTGATCATCAAAGAAGAAGAAGATATTGTTCATTTGGGTGGTATGTTCTTGTCTGTGATTCATTCCTCAATGTGAATGTAAAACTGAAGGAAATGGTTTGTGATCGCAGGCAGAAAGATGGTGGTTGCAGATCTAGAGAAGAGCAAAACACAAGCTCAAAGGTAGCAAAGAAGGAAGAAGAAAAAGTAAACTTGAAAGGGCAGGACACATTTTAAATAAACATCTCAGCACTGATAGAATTTTTGAAGTAAAACATGAAGCTTGTCTATCTCTAAATTATCTTCCTTTAGTGTCAATTAACTTTTCCCCCAGCTCCAACTGTGACTTTACTATCATATTTTCTAGCAGGTCTACCATTTTCAGTAATGCTATTGATATCTGACTCTATTATCAATGTTGTGCTGCAGTTTGTGGTAGGCATTGTACACTGGAAATTAAACCTGTGCTCAGAGTGTCTGGTAATACATTTCTCCCCTTTGAATGATTTGTCCTGGCCTCTTCAATTCACTGAAGCAATATTGTGAATGATGTTAGAGTTGATGAATAGAGAAGATATTTCAAACAGCATGCACAAACTTAACACAGTTCTAAAGACTGCACTCCTGATTTTGTGCCTCCCCCGCTTTTTTGTAGGCGCAAATAATCAAAGTCAGTTGAAAAAATATTCTGCCCCACATTTTTATAGAATAAGAAAATGCATGGATGCAACATGGATCTGCTTCCTCTACTGACATGAATGAGAAAGCCTTACTGTCTGAGGATTTTGTAAACAGTCTCTGGTGCCATCGAGCCTATATAATGTAACTGGGTTGGGGGAGTTGGAAACTTTGGAAATTTAACATCCTGTGTTTGTTTGTTTTTCAACTGAAATCCTTGTGTAAATTTGGTCATACAATATCCGCAAGAATATTAGAACCTGCTGGATCAGGCCAACAGCCCATCCAGTCAGCATCCTGTTCTCGCATCAGCCACCCAGATGCCCATGGGAAACCATACTCTCCTGTTGCTTTGCCACAGCAAATGCTGTTTATTGTTTTTACAATAGTAAACAACTCCTATTTCCTACAGTCTGACCATTGAAATTTCATTCACATTTAGCAGATGCTTTGCAGCTTGCAAGCATGGAACACTTGGATACCAACAGGTCCCAGAGGACATGCCCATCTCACCTATCTAACAACCTTAATTGAAGTCTCTTTTGTATAGGTTGGGGTAGCCAATGTAGTGTAATGTTGTGGATCGAGGGCCCGACCCCCGCTATGTGAAATAAACACACAAGGACATGTGATATAAGGTTAATGGGCAAGAAAAGGCCACAACTTTATTGATTACAGCAGTGAAAAGGTATTGGCTTAGGCATTGGATGACTATAGGAGGTGGGTTTATTCAACACCAAAAAGCCTAATGCCAAATGGAAAAATTCCTACCAGGCCCCCCAGACAACCGGGGCGACCAACCTAAGGTCCATAGCAAGGCCAAAAAACCTAGACCCTGAGCTAAATGGGAGTGGAGGGTGGGTGACTCGCTGCGGGACGACGACGACTGAGGAGGACTGTCTAGTGCACACTTGTGTGCAGGAACATGACGAGTGCACATGACCCCCTCCCATCTCACATGTTCATGACTGTGTCAGGGTGATGGTTTGAACCCTGATTATCTTGTGGCTGCCCCTAGGCTCAGGATATTTATCTATCTGTGGTCTGGCAGAATTCTCATACACTGGACTGGGTGAAAGAACTCCACGTTTATGGAGTTTTCTATTCTGGTTTGCATAAATGTGCCATTTGCCTCTTTGCTGCTATTATGGAAATTCATTAGAGGAGTGCTGTGAAGTAAATGGCAGAGGAAGAACAGAATTTATCAGAGAACACGGAAATTGTGGTTGATCTCATATGGTCTTTCCCTCTAGTGGTCAGTTTCCAAAGGTGAGAATGGCTAACTGGTGGTTGCTGGTTCCCATGCCTCATTCCTAGCTTTTACACTTGAATCATTTAGGGCGTGGGGGGAGCATATAAAATAATTCCAAAATCCTAACGTTCATTTGCCCATGGGTGACTGCTGCAGTTGCCATGGAGACCAGCTGGGCTGAAGCGGTCCATGAAACATCGTTTCTTTACTAGTTTCCAGTCAACACTAAATAAGTTTGTGAATCTCTGTCTCTCTCTCTCTCTTCCTCTCTCCCCTAAGCAGTGATATCAATGAAGAATCATTAATTCTCTCAGAGAAATAAAAGAAGGCTGTGCAGCTAAGCATTTGGAATGTTGGTGGGAAAGACAATTAATTAGGGGGTCTCCATAGCAACAGGCAGGTGCTCACTTTTTAATCACATTTATTATTGTTTTGTGGTGCTCCTGTCCTAGTGTAGCCACATCTCCTCTGCTAAATAACAAATTGCAAAGCATTTCCAGTCATTTGAAACAAATAGACACTTGGAAACCATTGGAGAGCTAGGAAACTCATAGAGAGGCATCCCCAAAGAAGGTATGGCTGATAAAAGCCTTAACTTCTACAACAGCCATGCCAGATTCTTTGTGCAACTTTTGAAGAATAGATTGAGAGCCACATTTAGAGCTACCGCCTCTTTTTTGCTTTCTAAAAATTTAGTGCCTTGTTTGGATTGCCATTGAGCATGTGCAGAGTTCCTTCCTGATGCCAAGGGAGCAAATGGGAAGGATTACAGTTTAGTGACAAAGCAAGTGCTTTGCATGCATAAAGCGTGAGGTTCAACCCTTGGCAGCTTTAGTTGTTGTTGTTGTTTTTTAAAAAAAGATCAATAGGTGATGAGAAAGGACCTTGGCTTGAGTCCCTGAGGAACTAGTGTCTGTTGAAGTCAATACTGCTGGGCTAGATGAAAATAATAATCTGAACTGGTAGAAGGCAGTTTGCTATATCCTTAGAGCAAAGTGCAAAGATTGCGGGCATAGCAATCTTCCTTTGTGAAGGAAATGCTCCCTCAACTGTCTGGGGTCTGTCAGACCATGCATTCAAATCCAGGGTCCTCTGTCTGCTTCTCAGCCTTTGAGGAAGAGAAGCTTAGAGCGGAATTCAACATTGCACTATTAGGAATGTTCCATCTCTGCAAGGATTTCAACTCTCTCCTCCCTCTACACACTCTTCTGGGGGTTTTTTGCGTTTTTAATATTCTGTTGGGAGCTGTCCAGAGTGGCTGGGAAGGCCTGGCCAGATGGGCAGGGTATAAGTAATAAATTATTTATTATTATTATTATTTGTTGTTGTTGTTGTTGTTGTTATTCCACCCACCCTAATGCTGAGCCAATTCTGGGTGTGTTGCAGGAGGCGAGGGGGAGGAAACTCCTGTTGCACAAGCAGAAGTCCTAGCATAGGGCTTCCACTGCCAGGGCTTGTTCGTTCTGGGCTATCTGGCTTGTCTATACAACAATACATACTGCAGCATACTACCTTTCCTAAAGGGCTGCACCCTTTCTTAAAACAAGTGATGTTGGTGGTGTCTGCCATTTTTAATCTCTAACTATAAATGCATTTTTTCCTCCTACCAATACCTTTCTTATACTGGCATGGCATTAATCAGAATGAGCTTTTATTATGCGCATTTATATTCCTAATGTCTTTTGCATCCTAAACACTAAAGTGATGAATTCTGATAGCTCGAGATGGCACCAAAATATGACAATTTGTCACGCTCCGTAGCACATCTCAAGGAGGATTCACTTGGATATTAATCCCATGGAGGGGGAAAAACTAACGCCGTGAGTTTACAAATTCATTTTTGAGACCAGGAAGTTGCATTTGTCATTGCTAACACACTATTTCAGGCATAACACAATGTTGCTGTGCTTCCAGAAACAATTTGGGTGGTGGGGAGGAATACCCAGCAGTGACAGAAAAGGCAGCTTTCAGAAAGAGGAACATAAAATACAAATTCAGAAATAGGAGAATCCTATTGTCAAAGTGAAGCTACCCAATCTCACTTTGCAATGTTTCACCATCCATTCTGAAGCATTTCATTGGGGGTCTTAGTAATGACAACTTCCTCCTGGGAGCCATCCACCACAGTGGACCCCATCAGCTAGCAAAACAGAAAGCTGTGTCTTATACTGAGCAGGAACATAGCTCATTGTTGTTACACTGATGGGGTTCCAGGCAAGAATTCTTTCCAGCCCAGCTTGATGTCGAGGACCTTTGCATGCAAAACATTTGCTCTACCACTGAGCTTCTGCCTTCTCCATAGGATCTGCCCCCACAGCCTCAGTTCATTCTCTGATGTTTCATTGAGGAAAACTCAAGAAGTAAGCTCTATTGCATCAGTGGAAGTTGCTCTCCCCCCACCTGCCTGACAGAGCTAATCCTGGGAGAGTAACACACCACAAGAGATTGACATGCGCACATGGGTGCACACGAACTGGACTGACTTTATAAGCCAGGGTCAACCAGGCTTTACCCTCTTTAGAGACCAGCAAGGGTGGGCAACCTTTTTTGCTACTCATACCTTTTTATGACATCACATGATTGACATGTGGTGGCCCTGCCCACTTCTCAAAACCCTTTGTGTGGTTTTCAAACAACCCAATAGCTAGCTGACTATTAGGTGCTTGGGAACTCACAGTGGCTTAAAATCCCTTTTGCTGTTTGATAGGGGCTTTCGGGTAGCCCCTGAACTCCCATCGCAACCTCTGGAGGCTCAAACGGACCCCAAGTTGGCCAAGACTAGCCTTCAGGCTGGAGATTCTCCATCCCTGGAGGCTAGCATGGCACAGTGATGGACATCTGCACTAGTTCTTCAGGCAATGCATCTAACAATGTCTCCGATTACAGCATCATCAGCATCTCAAAATGCTGGCATCTAGGAGCATGTGCAATGTGGTTAGGACAGCTCCCCAAGATTTGAAGGGAAAATTCAGATATTGCAATACTAAAAATAAAAATTGATGGCATCTATGCAAGGCATTTTGTAAGGAATTGGCAGTTATGGTACACAAATTGAACAGAAGGCATGCACTAAGCTTTATCTGAGGAACAGATAAAGTCATTGTTTGCCCATTGTCATTTGTTCAAAGGAAACGTTCATTTTATGGTGTCAATTGACATTGCTTCTATATGTCCCAAAGAGGAAGAGAACACAACCTTCACGAGATAGGGATCTATTAAATCTGTAATGCCTTGTGATTGTTCTGTAGAAATAAAGGCAACTACTTAAAAACAGCCCGTTCCACCACCGGCCCACATCCTTGCCACGAGCCTCTGTATCAAACTTGCAGAAAACAATGATTGAATAGATAAAAGCATTTCAGAATGTTCCATCATCAGGGTGACACCTTCAATAACTGAGATGAAAAGGAAGTAACCCTGTGGAATATTTGAAGGATAAGAAACTCAACATTGGAAGCTATAAGAGGAGATGGCGGCAGGCATTATGAGAAAATTGTGTTTTCTCTATACACTGAACATTTCTCTCTAACCCCCCCCCACCTTTGTGGAACTTCAAAGGGGAAAATCAATACTCACATTCCATTGCAGGACTAGCTGGTAACTGATATATGCTGTTTATACATTTCTCCCTGAAAGTTCAGAAGGTTAATTACACAAGTAAAAATATAAATCGCCGAGAGACTATTGAACTGCATAAATAAACACAGTATTCTACAAAGTGCATGTTACCATATCTGCAATTTATTTTTCATTTTGCCTTACTGCTGAAAGAATGGTAAGGATGTCTTCCACAATTTGCCTGGCTTTATGCTTGGCCAAATCTAACCAATTTGATCATTTGTATGGGAGGTTGACTGGGATGGAGCCAAGAGAGTTTACCAGTTCTGAATGGTTTTTGAATGTGCTTTGCTTAGCGGCTGACAGAGATAAGCATATATTCTTTGCAAACTTTTTGTCTCTAAAACATTTTCCCAAACATACACATGGGTGGGTGTAGATTGTTTTTCAAGAATGTTCATCACAGAAACAAAATAATAAAGTGACTTCATTGTACTCAGGTAACATATATTTCCTGACAATCTTGGTCAAATAAACTTTTCTCTTTCTTCATTGTTAACACGTTTATTTTAACCTTGATGATGGGGGTGAGGGAATTATATACCACGATGACAGAA
This sequence comes from Podarcis raffonei, assembly GCF_027172205.1. Classification (NCBI taxonomy): domain Eukaryota; kingdom Metazoa; phylum Chordata; class Lepidosauria; order Squamata; family Lacertidae; genus Podarcis; species Podarcis raffonei. The sequence goes on along the minus strand of NC_070610.1, from coordinate 28,267,572 downwards.
TGTAAAGACACCAACAAGGCATTCATTGCTGTCTCAAGGACATTACACGTCATATACATTTTGGTAAAAATCCATTAAAAAGTTACCAAAGTCATCCCCCAATGTACCAAATTCCAAAATCTTATTTCAGATTTGTACTTGTTCAGATATCATGCCCCAATTGATTTGGTAATAAGTTAAATAAATCATCAGTTCAAACATTTATCTGAAATTTGAAAGGGGCATTTACACATCTAATTGAGAAAACACTGGCAGCACAGCAGAACCTGAGGTAATTATATATCTAGCCTCATATCTGGGAATGAGTAATAAATAACCCTAGATATGTTGCTAGACTACAACTTCCATTCTCTTTGACAATTGGCCATACCTGGAAGGGGCTGATGAGAATTGGAGTTCAACTGGGTGGTCACAGACTCCTGGTTCCAGTCCTAGAGCATAAATAGCCTTGAAAACTGCCATTATGTCATGGCACTGTCAGGCCAAGGATGTTCAGAGTGAGGAATTAATTCTGCATTGTCAAAAGTGCACTTACAAGTTAGGAAAAGGCATGTCTCTCAGTCCTATGTCTCACAGCTACTCCTACATGTGGAGCTGATGAGGCAATTGCCGCACCCGAGAGGCCGTGCCCTCAACCTTGGTTTATGTATCTCCCCTATCCAAGCTTCATGCAAGCAGGTGCAGACTCTGCCTGTGTCTAACCTGTTTCTGCTCCTCCCACTTCAATCCTCTTCTGGTCCTGAGAGACAGTGGAGCAGGAGAGGCGAGGGCATCAGAAGGAGGAGGTGTGGAAGCCCTTGACTCAACACCAGCCTGACCTCTCTCTCCCTCCACCTATTCTCCACTTTCCAATCCCACAGCCTCTCCTGCCTCTTGACTCTCACCTCCTGGCTGATACAGGCTTCCCCAGATCACTGATCCCCTCTTTCAAGTTACTCTTCAACCCCACTTCTCCTGGTTGCCCACTCATCAGTTTCCAGCCACTGCTCCCCAGTGTCCAGCCAGTCCCTGGCACATGACAGAAGCCAGTATGAAAGGGCTTCCCCCCCATACATCCCTCGCCCTTAACTAACACTCAGTGTGAGCTTGGTGCATTTAAGTGACATTCTGTACAGGCACTCCTACATGTCTGAATTGACCAATAGTGTAGGTGAACTGCAGATCAACCATATAGGAACACAAAGAGACTGCCTGTAAACTGAAGAGGAATTTCTTTCAAGCGCACTCTTTCAGTAATTACTGGGTATTTGCGTGTTCACAGAATGGTAAATACAAATAACAGCCAAAGCAAGAAGGTTGTGAGTGACCTTTGTTCATCACACACATGGAATGCTGCCATAGCTATGCTGAAGCCAGCTAATCTCTGCATCTCATTGCAGCAATATAAATGCCTGCCAGTTAAAAGCAATGATGGCGATGGTGACAATTCAGCAGTAGAAACATCACCAACTTCTTAATAAGAACAAATCATAGAAAATTCCAAATTATACTGAAGGGAATGGAAGAAAACCAGATAGCAAATCTTCATTTCTACATGAATAAATTGTCCAGAAGTCATTCACTAAATCTGATTTATCTTTTATTGTTATTGATCCTTGGGTACCAAAGAAATTCAATAAGGAAATAAAACAAACAAACAAAAAGTATGATAGTAATAATTATTTATAGCTATGGGCATCCTGGCATAGTCACAAATAGTAGCGATCCAATTTTCTCCTTTGGCAGCAAAGTGGCTAGCCTAGTGCGGCTAGCATGCTTAGAAATAAATCTTTATGGGTTTAAAATTTGTTGGTATCAGGAACCAAGAGGTGAAGCTGTTACTTGGGGATCCATTTATCTAATGCTTGAAGGAGGCTATGGGCAACCCCAGAGCAACCTGTGGATTGGATTTCAAGCCAAACTCCTAATTTACAACATTTCAAATGGCTATGTTTAGTGAAAAATCACTCCATGATTATTTAAGTGAAGACACACATGCACACATGCATAGCTACATTATAACTGTGATGGAAGTGGTTTGGACATACTTATAGCATCCCCAAAACAAGAAAATAAATGCCTAGGAATGTGGCAAATATGCATTCAGATCGCTCCCATCAATCTTTAGAATAGCCTGATCCAACCCGATGATCTTCAGATGTTTTAGACCACAATTCCCATCAGCCCCAGCCAGCATGGCCAAAGGGCTGGGGTGGCGAGGGTTGCAAGTTCAAAACATCTAAATGGCACCAGGTTGGGGAAAATTTGCAAATATCTGTCTATCCTCACTCTCTGTTGACGAGGATAACACTTCAAGTATGCTTACCAAGACGACAGTTTGGGGTATAATATGACATACATTGTGGGTGGTAATACTATTATCACTTTTGCTAAAACTCATAACAAGAGAGAAAGTCACTTTCCAACAGTGAAATAGTTCTATAAAATGTCTGCTATCTGAGTAACCAGCTCATACCTAAAATGCCATTTCAAATGGTGCCTGAACAAGTAAACAGATCCAGCGATCTTTGCATACATGCTTCCTTGCAGCTTCCTGTAACAACACCATGAACTGTTAAGTTTTCGTGCACATTAATCTCTGGGCACCATTCAAATAAGCTAACTAAGTTTTTACCGCTGAATAAACAGTCTGCAGCTACAAAGCATCAGACAATTACTGAATCAGTAAGATTATATGACTCAGTGTGAAAGTTCATATTTAGTTTTCTGATTAGCTTACACAAAAGGTTTTAATTAATCTCCTTGATATCTTTGCTTTCACTTCAGCTAATATTTATTTCTTCTCCAGTATCTTTTAAAGGATCTTGAAAAAACATGTGTGGCAATGGCGAAAAGCTCCCCAATCACACTTAACAGATTTTTGAATGCTGCAAAAGGGATTCAATTGCACTTGGTATAATGGCATTCATTTGCTATTAGTAATAGTGTCACATCTGATTGAGTGCAAAGCATTGTGATAGCACCCCATTTGCTATGGGATTATCTCTTGACTAGGATCACCATGTGAATATCTCCAGGAATCATTGCTCTCATTTGCAATTGGCTTTGCTTGCCCCCCCCCCCGTGATAACAGAGTACACAATTTGATTGGCTGCAGAATATCATGATGTCATCCTGTTCACTACATGATTCCCAGTTAGCTGAGATCTGCCATATCACTATTCTTAGGAAGAAGATAATTGTAAGAAAAGTAACAGAGAGGAAACCATGGCTGTGACAAAGAAGAAAAGAAAGCTGAATATTCACAAAAATTGGTTCCCCCTCTCCCTAGTAAAATATTTCTTCCCCACTTAAAAGTACTACTCTTTACTGGAAAATCAAAGCAGGAAAATGTTCATCATCACCTTTATATTGAATTCATACATGGAACGCTGTTGCTTTCTCAGCATGCTGGATAAAACAGCAGTTGGGAGATTAACCACGAAAAGGTATCGCACATAATGAAAGCAAGGGCAAGAAAGCAGTGCTTTCAGAGTAATGTGTGAAGCAGAAATTCATGCATGTCACCACAGAGATGATAAATGCACATTAACTCTGAAGCATGACTCATTTGCGTTTCCTCACAATTTGTGAGTAGAGAAATCTTGATAAAGGTTTCTTGGCTGCTGCAAAACCATTTCTTTTCTCCACTATATTGTGGGCACTATATCCTGCCATAACCTTGATAGGTCTATGTACTCAAAAGAAAAGTTATACATTGAGAATAGGTGTTTGGTAGTGGCCAAGACCAGGTTAGGCAACATGATAGAACCACCCTTCTGATACCGGCATTGTATAGCTTACCTAGATTGAGATGGGGAAGCCTGGGTGGGGCAGCAAGGAGGTTGAGGTACATAGATACACTGGTGGGAGCTGCAGATTGGTTGTGCCAGTGGGAAGGAATCACTAAGTCTTTGCAATACTAGGATAAAGGGCCCCAGAAATCACAGGGGGGTGGAGTAACAACACTTTGCATATAATGCCGAAAACTACATGACCAGAATGTTTTAGGAATACCCACTTAGGAAACAAAACAAACTTACTGAATGCAATGGAAGTAGGTCACTTTAATTCTCCAAGATAAAGCTTATTAGGAGGATCTTCATTTAGTTCACAGCGGGGGACAATGTTTTAAAACACACAGCTAGGAGGTAAAGAGTGCCATCAGTTTCTGATACAGCCAAGAAGAGTAAACATGTGACTGATGCTCCTTGCAATGGAAAGTAGGTTTCAACCCAATAAAAAACCTGTTCTGCTGAAAATGTAGCCATTACCCCATTCCTCTGGGATTCATTTAGCGGAGCAAAATTACCGTTGTACAAATACCGTCGGAAAGAACTCCAAATCAAGAACTGTATTGTAAGATGCCTGAGTGAGATTTGAGCATTTTCAACGTCACTAAACATTATGCTTTCCCAAGTTTACTGCGGAGAGTACTTTATTCTTAAGAGTGGTTTATTTAGGGTCCCATGTGTACTTACAGCTTATATTTACTTAATACAAAAAAAGTATGATATTCTTATGGGGAAATGCTACCATAGAAGCATTTCTGTTCAGAAAGTGAGGAAAAGAAATAGAAATTTTAGAAAACAGAGCAAATGAGAAACTGGTGGCTATCCAGCTGAACAACTGGTGAATGTGGAGATAATACACCAATTCTTTCTAGGCTGCCCTTGGCAAATAGAGAAACAGCCCATGTCAGCAGTATTAACCCAGCCTTTTGTGATCTTAGTGGTTGGATGCAGAGAAGTGAAGCTAACCTCTCCCCCAAGCATCACCTTAATTGTTCCCACAGGTGGCAAATCACTCCGTGCACCCCACCCTTATTGATCTACCCCACTCACCTCACTGATAATACATCCTTACCGTCTTTCATACAAGGTAGAATTAAGGGTCAACATTTCTGAAGAGGGACTTTACACTGAGTTCTTCCCAGGGGTTATTTAGAGACTCCCTATACATGAAAGCAGCCTTGCCTTGAATTTGAAAGTTCACTTCAGCATTGATGTCCCTATCTCTCTCTGCTATGATTTCCTTCAAGTTAGGATTGAGAGAATCTCCCCCGTTCTGGAGGGGGTTTGGAAGAGACGGAGGTGTCTCTCCACTCAGCCCTACCTGGTTCCACCAACCTTCACTGGTGAGAAAGCCCTGCCATCGGGGAGTGTCCCAGTGGACCTACCCAATGTCAGGCAGGTGGGAGCTACTTCTCATGGCATCCTCACCAATGGTAATCAGTGGAACCTTCCAAAATGGGGCATTTTGGGAGAAGGGGGGGTTTAGCTCAGCTGACACAGCTGCTACTATATCCTGCGCTGGTCCTGCTATTATCCAGTGGTGGCAGCAGGCCTCTTCACTGCACCAGCTTGGAAGCTGGCATAGCAAAGAGATACTTTTCCTCTCTCCCACACACCTTATATCCTGGCTGGTGCAAGTGATATTGCTGTGGCAGTGGCTGCACCACTGCACTGAGTCCAAATGCAGGGTTGATATTTCAGATTACCGGTAGATTAGGGCCTGTTCTTGTGGCTAAATACACATCATGGATTGACGAATGCTCTATTCACCTGTTGTTCATCCGTGTATTTACATGTAGGGAAGTCCTGTGGTGAAGCAAGAGTAGGGCTGTGGTTGACCCACCCCATGAAATTCACGCACTGAGCTTAGCTGTGTGCAAAAGAACCTGTAAGGAGGGAAGGGGGAGGAATTCAATTCTGTTTCTATTTAACCTTTGAAATTCGCACCTCTGAATTTTGCAAGGGAGTTCTCCAGGCAAGTAACGTGTACTAAAATACTTAGTCTGGGGTAAAGTGTGAATCATTGTGCATGTATTAGTGAAAATAGCATAAACGAATGCATTACATTCGTGGAAATTGCTTTGTAAAAATAGGCATATTAGGCAAAATTGCATATAAAAACGTATTTATTAGGAGAAAGTCACATTAAAAGGTTGGTGGATTTAAATGAGGATATATATATATATATATATATATATATATATATATATATATATTCACAAACTGATGTGGAAATGCGGAGAACCAAACTTAAAAGTTGAAAAACAGGAAACTGGGAGCAATCAAAACTGACAGGTTCACCCATCCTTACCTCTAAGTCAGCCTTTCTCAACCTGTGGGTCCCCAGATGTTTTTGGACTTCAACTCCCATCACCCCTAGCTAGCAAGGCCAGAGCTCAGGGATGATGGGAGTTGTAGTCCAACAACATCTGGGGACCCACAGGTTGAGAACCACTGCCCTAAATGAAAGCATTGGCTTCAGTATAGGGCTTCCATGCAGCTGAGTCCTCCAGTTGTATCAACATCCCAATCCTATGGAGCCCCTACTTATGAACAGTTGCTTGTGCATTGGTGTTCTTTTGCAGGCAACTGCACTCATGCATGATAGCATGTTAGCACCAGGACATACATGACCTCCAAGGCAAGGTGAGAAGTAGAGCTGTCACTGTCACTGCGCTACTGCATTGGACTGTCCAACACAAGGCTAACACATGAATAGGGCTAAAGTAAAGGGAAATTATAATCATTGCTTTAATTAGGGTGAAAAGGGTAACCAATCAGCAAGAATTCCCTTTGGACTATAGGGCAGGCACTCTCTCTGCCTGGAAAAAGACGGCATTTTAAATAATTCTTCATTCCATAATGCAAGTTGCAAACAAATGGCAATGGCCCAGGTGTGTGCTAGATTCTCTAGATATGCTCCAGCATATTTGTGCTACAGAATTCTCCCAATAATTCCCGTGTATTCAGTTTTCAAAACAACAAAGGCAATTTTATTGCATTATGGCAATTTAACATCATACCAGCAGTTCCTATGAAACCCATCTCAAGCAATTAAAAGCTAAGATTGACTCAGTAGGGTCTCATCTAGAGTACGTGTTTGCCTTCCGCAATGAGATTCCTGAAGTTTTTATGCCCAGAAGGGTGAGTTAAGGCCAGAGGGAAAGCTTCGTATTCCAAACGCCAACTTCTCTTACTGATTTAAAGAGTGCTTGTGTTATTATATGAGTGTAGTTTAAAACAAAGAGTGAGAGAAAGCAAGAGAAATACAGAACTCTAGAGGGTAAGGAAGTAATTTGGGTGATGATGAATACATGCCTGTATATTTGGGGGGCTGGGTGGGTCTGCTGCAGTTCCATATTTTGGATCTGCTAGTAGTTATTATGGTCTCCAAATGTTAGTTATTTCAGTTTATATTGATGTTTAAGAGGGTATTTTATCTATCTGTGCTCCTCTAAAACAGAATTTTTATTGTATTTTTGGTTTTGGCTTTTATTTGTGGTATGTTTAGGGTGTGAACTACTGAGAGATTTCTTTGAAATATGAAGCGATATATAAATTAACATAATTATTATGACTAAAGTTGCTCTAGCAGACAAAGCAGGGGCCTGCAATGCAGTCGAGAAAGAGATAAGGCATAGTCATAAATTCTAATCATCAGGAGAATGGTACCATGCATATTCTTAAAATTTGTTAGATGGTGTTCTCAGGGAAGAGCCAGGGTAATTTATAGGAGTGTAAACTATACAAATTTCAAAGTGCCACCCCTGTTTTCATAGTCCATAAATGCAAAGGGTCTACTCTAACATTGGATAACACAATATGATAATGATGATAATAACCCTGTGGCCCTTTGTGCATTGTTGGGGCACATGCCATCATCCCTAGTCCTGTTGACTAAGGCTGATGGAGTTAGAGCCCAGCTTCATCTGGAGGGCTGCAGGTTCCCCTATGAGTTGGATCCATACTTAGTCATACTCGGAGGAGATGAAATCAATAGAACTTACTTCAGAACTAATTGTACCATTGATTTCAATGCATCATCTCTGAGTATGATTAAGTCTGGGTCCAATGCTATATTTCCATTCAATTGGATCTTGAAGGTAGCTAATTAAATTTCATATAAGATACTCCATTACAATAATTTTAAAACTATTAAATATGCATAAGGTTAGAAAGCTAAAAACCTAATCCCAAAAGTCATTACGGAACAGCAAAAATCTGAAGGCCAAATGAGAATTAGTACCATAAAGGTCTCAGGTTCAATCCCCAACATTTGTAGGTTGGGCTGGGAGGGATACCCTATCTGAAATGGTGGAGGGTTGATGCCAATCAGTGTAGACACTACTGACCTAGATGGACTCAATGGCCTGACTCAGTATAAGGCAGCTTCCTATCTCTCTGTCTTCTATGAGTCTAATTTGGAAGGGGTTGCATACAACAAAATTAGGGTGCCACCAATGAAGAGGCTCTGATTCTTGTGGCTGTTGATCTCATCTCAGTTAGGGGAAAGCATCTTAGTGCAAAGCCACATGAGAAAATTTCAAAATGCATACCTACTAGGCAGGAAGGAAGCCCTATTGAGTTCAGTGGAATTCACATCCAAGTAAACATGCTTAGGATTGTACTGTTAATGTGTGATGTGGTTAATATGCGACAAGGCATTGCGCACTGATCAAGGTGCAGACTGTGGCATGTAATCCATTGGTGCAGTCAAATGCAACATTCCTTATTTCCCTAGAGTGGGCACAGGCAGGGGAACATCCAGTCAGTGTAACTTCCTGTTCCACTGGTCTGGAGCATCCTCCCCCTGCATGTGACCTGGGAGATGGGCGTGGCTCTGGCTGACTCCATTAAAAAGCTGAGTCATGCAGCGATTTTCTCAGCCTGTTTTGTCTTTCCATTATCTTGTTCTCTCTCTTGCTGCCATCCTCCCCCCCTTCAGCCATTTTGTTCTATTAATGTAATTTTGCTGTCTGCTGGCTCTCAGCCAGCAGCACATGAGTTCAGTCTCCATAGGAGATGAACTCACAGTTTCCTGTGTAACTACCAAGCCAAGCCTGCCTTCCAGGAATCATATCGTGAACTGAAATGTGAGTAAACTTTTTGCTACTTTACTCAGAAAGACTCTTGTGTCTTTATTCTTTTAAGAGGGATCAGAAGGGGACACCAGGAATACAAATAGCAGAATGTATCATTTGATGTAATAAACCAGAAATGGAAGCTGAGGGAAGTCAACAGGGAGGGAGGGATTGAAAAATGAATGTTTAGTATTGATATTGGAAATTTGTTTTGAAAATGTAAAATCAATTAAAAAATTAACAAAAAAGGGGGACACCAGGAGTAATCTTAACTAAGAGATTCAAATGAACCTGCAAACTAGCTTCCAGCTATATTGAAGGGAATCTGCTCTTCTACAAATTTACTACCATTAGTAAAGGGAGGATAATACTTATTCAATATATCCTTTCCTACTATCCTTAACATTCCCATACAAATGTGAGTTGGGGTGCTGTAATTAAAAGACGCCTGCTTCTTGGGAGAAAAGCAATGACAAATCTAGACAGCATCTTAAAAAGCAGAGACATCACCTTGCCAACAAAGGTCCGTATAGTTAAAGCTATGGTTTTCCCAGTAGTGATGTATGGAAGTGAGAGCTGGACCATAAAGAAGGCTGATCGCCGAAGAATTGATGCTTTTGAATTATGGTGCTGGAGGAGACTCTTGGGAGTCCCATGGACTGCAAGAAGATCAAACCTCTCCATTCTTAAGGAAATCAACCCTGAGTGCTCACTGGAAGGACAGATCGTGAAGCTGAGGCTCCAATACTTTGGCCACCTCATAAGAAGAGAAGACTCCCTGGAAAAGACCCTGATGTTGGGAAAGATGGAGGGCACAAGGAGAAGGGGACGACAAAGGACGAGATGGTTGGATGGTGTTCTCGAAGCTACCAGCATGAATTTGACCAAACTGCGGGAGGCAGTGGAGGACAGAAGTGCCTGGCGTGCTCTGGTCCATGGGGTCACGAAGAGTCGGACACGACTAAATGACTAAACAACAACAACAAATGTTATTTTGCCTTGAAATCTACAAAACCTGGAACTTGGACTAAAACCAGCTGTTAGCTGAACTTCTCCAGAGCAGCTTCACATATACTGATTGATATGATGCATTATTACAGTACGGTTCAGAATCAATGGTGCATTATTACATTACAATACATAATCAGGGGACTGCATTGTGCATATCTTAGATCAGCACTTGATCAAATGATACCGAAGTGAGATTCCAGAATCATGTTCATTCATTGCCAACAGGTTAAGATGCAACACAAAGCATCCTCAAAGCAGGGTCTTGAACTGACGGGCAAGCTGAAACAAAAATTACATTTCAGCAAGTCATTCCTTCAGAAAGGTTTGGGGAGTCATCAGCTTATTTTGAAACCCCCAGCCTGGACAACTTTTCTTACTGTAGCTTGTTTAGTATTCTAAAAAGTCAGAGCAAAGCTTCAGGATGCAAATGGCATTATGGATGCAATCCAGTAGGAAATTCTATGGTGATGCTCTTCTGAAGATTTCCACAGGGCTGGTCCAGGACAACCTCCTAGTCTATTTTGTCTTATACCTGGGATGAAAACAAACCATTGTCACGATGAGTTGCTGTTGTTTTCCCCTCCGCACGGCTAAAACAGAACAGCATGCATGATTCTCAGCTATGATGAATGAGGTTGAGTCCACAGACAGAGGAAAGGTGAACGTCTCCCACCTCCCAGTTTCAGAGCATTTCAAAATTATTTATGGAATACACGAGCAGGTTGCTGCAGTGGCTGTGGCTGGTGTCTGCTGTGGAGACCAGCGCTCTTTAATCATACCCCTGTTTCCCATCGGCAGGCAGAGATTAGCACGGAACACAAAATCATAAACTCTGAACAACTGTGGTTTTCTGATTATGGAAGTGGGATCTCCCATCAGCGTGGAATATTCATCACTTACTGTCCTTGAACGAAGGGACATTTGGCACTAGGCTCAAAGGCCTGAATGTACTAAATGCAACAGTTTATAGAGCATATTTATCAGTGCTGGAAACATTGACGTAATATGCTGGGGCTTCAAAACTGAACATCTAGTTCAGCTCTGCAGTGCTGTTCAATGTTTCTTTGCTGGTTCTGACCTTTCTGTATACCTCAAAGGGATTTTGGTTCTGGGGCCTCCAATTTTGTCTTCTGATGCAAATCTGTTTGGTCATTTTCATTAAACCTGTGTTCTCATTAGGAGCCGAATGCTGCACCTTCTGTGATCAAAACAATGTGCATTATGCATCCTGGCGGGTCCATCCTACTGCAGGCAATGTACGCCTCAGCGGAATACTCAAATGTGAGATGTCAAATTTGCTTCCACAGGGAATAGCATGCTTGAATTAAGAAAGGAAAATTGAAGGAGTTGGCTCACAATACTTGCCTAATGATCTGCATTTGGGGGAATGTTAATTAATAAAAAAACAGTTCCCCCCAAAGAAAGAAAATTGTAGCATTTCCATACATTTTCAACCTGGGTGGGAGAAGGTGAGAAAGAACAGCACTTACACTGTGGTCCACATATTAGTTAAACTGTAGTACTTAGATGCCAAAGGATTTATGCACCGAATTCAGCAGGTTTAATTGGCAGTAACTCTCATGGAAATTAGGGCTGTCCATTTCTTTTTGCTGCCAAAGCCCTTCAACTTTATCAGATCCATGGCAGGCATTTAGCAGCTGAAACTTTTGCTGGCTCGTAGGTTAAGTGACGGAACAAGCACCCTCTGCCACATATCTTCTTAGTCAGTTTCCATTGTCACATCAAAGAAAAGGTTGGCTTGATTTCAGTGGAAGTTATTTTCTCACTGTATATATCAAATAGTCTCCCCTCCCCAAGTTATTTCATAGCAACATTGGTGAAGGGGTTCACTTTCCCTCCTTCTTCACTCTGTATTTCTCATGCTCCTCTTCCACCAATTTGCCTTATTATTCAAAGGAACAATGGTTGCTGAACCATTTATCAAGCTGAAATTTAATTAAGTTCTCCCACTCGGCACTGAGAATTGTCAAGACACTGTGATTCACTGGAGCTGATTAGCTAGCACATGTGAGTCAATGTCGTGCATCATTTGCGAACAGTATATCTGAGGCGCCTTATCGTATTGCATATTGTGCTTTGACTTGACTGATGGGCCTCAATATAATGCCAGCCCAACAGGCTAATGGTTAAACTTGGAAGGGCACTTCTTTTACATCAAAGGCATGGTTTGCATGTAGAGAGAGATGCCAAGATGCAATGCAAGACCAGTAAAATATACTAAAAGTAAATGCTGTGGTCTTGATCATACCCAGCTAACCAGAAGACTAGTTGACCTTTTCAGATTGGGACCTGATCCACAACACTATGCCCAACTTCTAATATTTTGGTTAGCATTTGAGGCTTTTTAGTTTAGGAAAAAGATAAGGTTGGAACATAATTGCGGTGACCAAGATTATGTGGGATGACAGGGAGAAGTTTTTCTGAGTAACGCAGTGCTGCTTCCATTCCGTTGCAGATCATCTTACACCAAAAGCTACATCATTCACCTCACTGTTCATTGTGGCAAAATTATGTTGCCAGTATGTTATTCCACCCTTTCCATTGCAGTCCAAAGGAAACACAATAGAAATGGAGGGAAAGACATAATTATGTAAAATGTGTGTGGACTGAAAACAACAATAGTAAATATGATCATAGTCATTGGACTGATCTCTATGGGAGGAATAAGTGAACACTGGCAATGTCACTTCCTATTTCCATTTTCATCAGAATTTTCTGACATCCCTACTCCTGACCCATCTCTCACTAGCCATGCCAACAAGTATAAAGGCAAAAGAAGTTTCTAGATCTGGAAATCCTCCTCAGTGGGCTATACTTATTGTTAAACCCTAAAGAGGTTTTCTTGACTTTTATTCATATTAGATTATGATTATTTTTCCAGATTATTGCCTCTGCTTCAAACAGTGTTTCACTTTCCCTTCTTTCAGAGCCATGCCAGGTTTGACGATGTATTAGTTTCCAAATAACACTGATTCTCCTGAGCTGCCCAAATTCATTAATCACTTCAGCATCTTGACTTAATCTCATCCAGGATTGTGAACCCACATCAGATTGAATTTGCTAAGAGTTCATCCATTACATGTTTTATTGTACCAAGGGTCTCACTAATACATGAATGAGATAGCCCATTAATTTAAATGAGAAATATTAACTCAAACTCTAAAAGGTGCATACCTTGTCACACTAATTATTACAATTCCATATACAGCAAGCATTTCACTTATTAGTTATGATCTGTATCCTCCACATAAAGCTCTTGTGCTTTCAATGGAGATGATAAGTCCTCCACAGACAAAAATTAATTTTAGTTCAACTAAAATGCTATTCTAATGTGACTGCCAGTTTGTTGTTTGCTTATCTTGTTCTCTAACGTAATAATTTCTCTCCAGCTAATCGTTTCTATTGTTTATTTGAATATATTTTAACTGTTTTTACACATAGTTGTTTCATATGTTTTTATTGCATTGTGAACCTGATTCAATATGCTTTTTAGAAAGCAATTTATAATATATAAATATATATTTCACACCTGGCAACCCTTGTGAAAGTCTGTGTGTATATAATTGTTTCAGTTTCACACTATCATTATCAACATAGATTTGGGCCAAAAATAATAATGCTAAGTTTTGCCTAAAGCTTTTATATCGTTTTACTAAATATGTATTTACATAATGTACGAAAAGCCCAATGTCGACTGCATCTGGTGTATTAGTTCAAGCTATTACTATGGGTTTACCTTAGAAATTATCAATATGATGTTCAGCAGATTAAACTGTCTACAGCTGGCTCATGAATAAAACGAATTACAGCCAAAGCAATATAGAATAGCTAAATTCAGGATGCACCTGAAAATAATTTTGAAATCACATTAAGATATTCTGCTAAGAAAACGTTATTTGGAGGGGTAGCCAAGGAAGTTCCGATCTATTCAGCTTCTATTAGGCATGCCTACTTCCTTTGCTATTGGCTTTCCACACAACCAAAAATACCTTGTCTGCAGGTAGGCTTTTTTTTTTATAAAAAAATACTTTTTATTAAGTTTTCAAAAGCAAAATCAAATAAGAACATAAGTCAAATTTCCAAAAAGTTTCAACAGCCTTACCCAGCAAATATGGCGAAATCATGGATGATGAAGCTTGAAGTCCAGGACCACAAGTTCCCCATTTCTGATTGCACTACACGGGCCTTCAACAACCTCCAGATGTTTGGGGCTACAAATCTCAAATCTGTGCTGGCTCTAGCTGATGGAAGTTGTGATTCAAAACATCTGGAGGGAACCAAGTTGGGGAAGGCTGCATGTCCTTTGGCTGATTGAAAATAATAATAATAATAATAATAATCTGGCTTCCCCAGACACTCTGGGCGGCTTCCAATAAAATATTAAAATACAGCAATGCATCAACGAGAGGAGAAAGCAAAATTTCCTTGGTAGAGGGCTTAAAATGTAGCAGATAGCGGACATGGGGAGGGGCAGTTATAGTTCCTAGGTCAGAGGGGAGACTGGAAACTGGCTACCCATAATTTCCTACTTCTGTTTTCCTTCTCCACTATGTTGCAACAGCAATAAATAATATAAAATAGTAGTAGTGTTAGTAGTAACGGCAGTTTCCTTGAAGCAGAACTGAAAGAGTTGGTGCTTGATTAAACTGCAAGAGAATGCATCAAACTGACCAGGATTATGAGCACGATCAATGAACACTGTGCACACACAGGCTTGCTGTTGATAGGGTGTTCATTTCCAGACTGAACTCAGAGAAAGGAATGCAGTATAACCCCAAAAGAACGCATTGAATGTCAGGAGAGTAGAAGTGGGGGTTTTCCTACTCCGTTCCACTAGAGAAGTCAATGGAAAGCATACAGAGAGGAAACTATTCTGAATCTTTCCACGTTTTATTCCCCACACCTCAGCTTTTTTAAAAGTAGCAGACATTGTAATAGTGCAGCATAGAACAACTTTTGGCTGACAAGCTGCAATAACCTACCAGGCATGTATTCTGGCCTGGCAGTCCTCCTGTTTGTAGTGTACCAAGCTTGTTTGTTGTATGAAACTTGCGAGTTGATTTTGCCTCTTCCCAAAGTGCTCATTGAGAAAAAGACCTCCAGCAGAGAACCTTCTATAATGCAGGCACTCAGGAACACTTGAATGTTGGAAAAATTGCTCAGATTATTAGACACGTCCTGAGAATGCCATTCAATAAACATTGGTTTGCAAATAGTTTGTGACCAGAACCCTCTTCTGGCTCACTTATGCTTTCAGTGGATGGATTAGGAGGGGAGTCGTGTCCACCAGCACTTGGGCAGCTTAGTATTAGGAATAACCTTTTCATATATCTGTAGGCAATTTACAAACATACTATAAAAACAGCTAAAAATAGTTTTAAGAACAGCACAGAATGCACACTTCAAGCAAAGACATTTTAATCCATCTGGAAAAGCTTGTCAGAACAAAAACATCTTCAGTTGCCTCTGGAAACTGAAGATAGTGGGCATTTAGCAGCTGTGGAAGGGGGAGTCTATACACATACAAATCTCTGCCCTACCACATGAGAAGGAACCCTGATTGGCCAGTACTTCTGCTCACATGAGGCCTCTGTGCACATACATTCACTTCACACAACATGAAATATGCCGACGCCAGAGGGTGTTGACCATCAATACTTCCATCAATTTCAACTTAACCCTTAACTTTCTTTCCTCTCCTTTGGTACATTTAGTATTATTGTTATCATTAGACTTGTTTCTGCTTGGTTACAAGTTAACGGCTTGGACAGCTGCAACAGCAACTGCTGTTGGATTCACATTGGGCAGATGCAGATGCAAGAAAGTAAGGCAGATGACAAAGACACTCTCAGGTTCCAAGAGAAGAAATCAAAGCCAGTGAATCTCTGTACGCTCCACTTTACAGTGGTACCTCGGGTTACATACGCTTCAGGTTACAGACTCCGCTAACCCAGAAATAGTACCTCGGGTTAAGAACTTTGCTTCAGGATGAAAACAGAAATTGTGCTGCGCCGGCATGGCAGCAGCAGGAGGACCCATTAGCTAAAGTGGTGCTTCAGTTTAAGAACAGTTTCAGGTTAAGAACGTACCTCTGGAACGAACTAAGTACTTAACCCGAGGTACCACTGTACTAATAAACATTGCAAATGAGGCTTTTTACAATATAAATTCTGATAGAAGGAAAGACAACAGGGGAAAGCAGGAGAGGAGGAATGAGAAAACACACACAGAGAGAGACAACATTTTCCTACATAGGAAGTTACCTTATACTAAGTCAGACCGTTAGTCCATCTTGCTTCATACTGTTTACACTAGCCTTTCTCAACCTTGGAGCCCATGGTGTTTTTGGACTACAACTCCCATCATTCCTAGCTAGCAGGTCCAGTGGTTAGGGATGATGGGGATTGGAGTCCAACAACTTCTGAGCACTCGAGGTTGAGAGAAGCTGGTCTCCTGGTTGTGGCTCTCCAGGGTTTCAGACAGGAGTCTTTTCCAGGCCTACCTGGAGATGTAGGA
This sequence comes from Podarcis raffonei, assembly GCF_027172205.1. NCBI lineage: Eukaryota > Metazoa > Chordata > Lepidosauria > Squamata > Lacertidae > Podarcis > Podarcis raffonei. Next base: position 28,251,170 of record NC_070610.1, on the reverse strand, counting down.
AACTGTACCTGAGACCTTTTCCATGCAACACAGATGCTCTACTACTGAGCTACAGTCCTTTTCATAGCTCAGGAAGAAGGTTAATCATTCCCACCCCCAGTCATCTGTTTAGTCTTTTTTTCTGAGAGGACAGGTCTCGTTTCATGTCCTTCTTAGGTATATTTCCTGAATGTTTGTTATTTTCTAAAGTTGGGGTGGAGAGCTTGAGTCCCTCCAGATGTTATTGGACTCCAACTCACATTAGCAGCAAATTGTTAACCCCAGCCAGCATGCCAATGGTCAGGGGTGATGGGAGTTGTAGTACATGGGGAGGCCAAGGGTTGCCCAACACTGCTCTGCATCCACTGCTATTACAACTAGCCTCCTAACCTTAGTTATATCCTCATAAAGTCCCATTCCTCATCAATTTTGGTGTTCTGCTTCACAGGAAATACATCCGCATGCAGAAGTGTCGACAGTAACTCTCACATTATCACATCCATCTCCATTTAACCCCTTGCCTATTGGGTTGCCTTCTATGGATACATCTTTTAGCGATTAAAAAAGAGGAAGATTTATTGACTTTAAGCAAAGAATAGATACGATTTGGCAAAGCTCATTAATCACTGAAACTTTCTGACTGAGGCAATAGCTCTGATTGGAGCACAGAGACAAACTCAGAGAGCGATTTGTTAAAATCCACTCCTTGTTACAATGCACCCTACCATTTTCTAGGGTATTGGGCCTGGTTTACACACGCAGCATGATGAGGTGGTTATACACACACACACACACACACACACACACACACACACATATACAGTGGTACTTCAGGTTACATACGCTTCAGGTTACATACACTTTAGGTTACACATTCCGCTAACCCAGAAATAGTGCTTCAGGTTAAGAACTTTGCTTCAGGATGAGAACATAAATCGTGCTCCGGCAGTGCGGCAGCAGCAGGAGGCCCCATAAACTAAAGTGGTGCTTCAGGTTAAGAACAGTTTCAGGTTAAGTACGACCTCCGGAACGAATTAAGTACTTAACCTGAGGTACCACTGTATACACACACACACACACACACACACACAGAGAGCTACACACACGCGTGCGCACGCACACACACACACTGTATATACACAGTGCTTTTTTCCTTAAAAATGTTTAGGGGTACTCTCATTTTGACTCAAGAAAATTGTCATTTTATAGTTCAAATTGGGGGAAATAAATGCAGTAAATGGACAAAAGTACAAAGATTCACAAAATGTTTAGTGGTATGCGTCCCCCCAGAAAAAAGCACTATGTATGTATGTATGTATGTATGTGTGTACACACACACACACACACACACACACACACCTTACCATATGCAGTCTGAACTGGGACAGCCAACTCTACTACCTGAGCAATCTAGCTGCCACTTTTGCCACATGTGTAGATGACGGCTGCAAACACACCATACTCTTAAATCTCCCCCACCCTCAAAGAATCTTAATAACTATAATTTGTTAAAGGAACTGCTAGGAACTATATCTCTGTGCAGGGCAAAATCCAATTCCCAGGATTCTTTGGAGTGGATATGTTTTAAATATGTGGTTCTGTAAGCAACTCAGTCCTCAGACAGAAAACTCTAGAAAGCACAGGGCTGAATCTTGCACAGCAGTGTCAGTACTGATGGCCAATGGTTCTCTAGGGTCTTAGAAAGGGCCCTTTCTTAGAATTACCTATAGATGCTGGCGACTGAACCTAGAACCTGCTATAGGTAAAGCTAATGCTCTACCACTGAGCTATGGCTCCTCCCCCTGAATTCAAGGGGTTGACTCATCGTGGACCTTACTCAACATTCACTTTTCTAAACTTTAGCCTCCTAAACTAAATTCGAAACTGAGCTTTCCATTTGAAATGAGGTGTCTTTCTACACTTTAGCCAATAGGCCGCACTTGAAGCCTAAACTGAGTTGATAAAGAGCTATTTTGCCAGTTTGTTTAAGCAATCCCTTTGCTGAGTGCAGTTGATTGCGGAAATCATGCATTTCTCAAATTTCTACAATTAGGGGTTGGCACATTTTCCAGAGAAATAGTTAAAACACCAGGTTCCCTGGCAACACATACATTCCGCAGTGCAAAGAAACTAACCAGCAGTTATGCCTGATTATCCTGAATAATTATATGGTATGAACACTGAAATTAGAAAGGCCTAATGTAAAATGTGATTATTATTTTCTGCATGGAAATAAATTGAATTAGGCTGGGGAAAGCCTGTATTGATCTGGAGCTATATTTCAGTTCTCTGTGTGTCCTAAGTTGTCCTACCTCTGTTTGAGAAAAGCAAAAGCCAGGACATTCCTATACTGAAATAGTGAGCTGAGCCATGCTCCTGAAACAATTTCCCCAAGAAACTCTCCTGGCAGAAGCAGATGTGTTGGCTTTTTCATGCCAAGACAGAGTTTAACCCAAAGCAGCAGCTGATGCCTTCACAGTTGAGAGCTGAATGATGGAACAGCCATTTTTAATGCTCCTGAATCTTAATATTGAGACTTGATGACAATATTTAATCCCATCAAACTTCAAAAGTTGGCAGCGGACCACTGCGTCTTTACGTTTCTGATGTGTGCAAGAGTACAGTTAGACAGAAGATAAAGTTCTTAATGTTTCAAACAGCTTTCAGATTCTGAAATAATCTAACAACAGGCAGGAAGTTTTAAGTTAAGTGTGGTGCTTCCTTTTAGAAGGCATGACAGATGTCAAAACACCCAGCCGTCAATGTATGAGCTTTATTAACAAGTGTTTTTTGAAAAAAGATTGAGAAGGGATTTGACTGGAGAGCTTTAGGGGATATGTTTCACTCCTGAGATTTTTAAAAGGAAATAAAAAATTCTAGATTAAGCTAAAAGATAAAAGCTTTCATGATCTCAAATCTATCTAATTTCAAACCCATAAAGACAATGGGGATTCATTATTCAATCAATAGGAAGCTATGCAGTAAGAAGCATTGTCAATGATTTAAGCTTATCCTTCATGCAAAGGACCAATTTTTTCAAATTCCTGAATCATTTCCTAGTAATTTTGTAATAATTTATTCAATTAAATTACAAAAGCATAAAGAATGCAGATGCTTACAGCAACTGATAAAGGGAGTCCAATATTTCTTGAAATAGATTCTCCACCTCCAATTCTAATGCAACCCAAACATTTCATTATCTGGGCAATATCGCTGAACATGTGCACCTATTCACCTAAAGAAGGATTTCTGGAGTTCCTCCAGTTCCTAGAAAGGACTATTTTGGCAGTGGTTAATTTATCTGAAAGATATTTGAGAATAATTTGTGACCCAGCATAAGGTGATGACTTTGCCTGTATCCATTTTGTGATTTGTTTGTTGCACTACAATGAACTCCATTAACTGCATTTATTCATATCACTGATATATGGACAGAAGAGAAACATTTGCAAAATGATGAATGGGCAAGGTTGGGAAGGTTTTCATCAGCATGAAATAGCTCCAGCTGGCCTGGGTCACAATGCAATTGCTGGGGAATCAGCAAGTGCCCATTCAACTGAATGTAGAGTGGCATTTCTTTATCCATTCCTTGAAAAAACCCCACCCCAATGTCCCTTCTGCTGCCAGGTCTGCTAGACCTAGGTTATAATAGTGGGCAGAGCAATCTGAGACCCCAAACTTAAAAGATGGATAGGAATACAGGAATGGATACCCCCCCTTACTGTGCATGGTCCATGATTGCACAGCAGAGGGCCAGCAATTTGACTTGCCCTGTCCTATCCCTGTATTGGCCCATTTCAGGGCCTTAACACCACCTGCTGCCAATTGTAACATTGCCAGCAGGAGTACCCACCCCATGTTTTTGGTGGGTACAATCGGGGCCACCACAGCAATGGGGCTCCCCTCCCCACAGACTTATTGGCACAACTAAGTAGAGAGATACCACCTGTTTCTGACCTCCTCTAGTTGCACAGATCAGGTATTAGGAATGCCCTCTTCTAATAACATCTGGAGTTTGGGAAAGGAGAAAGTTATAAAGCTGAGGCCTCAGATTTTGGCCCTGCTAAAGCACAGTCTGTTGAATCTATTTACAAAAGCTAACTCATCTCATATAAGATTTTCATTCTCTCCCCCTCCCCCAATTTTCAGCATAAGGATCCAGTTTTTGCAAATGTGATACTTTTTGCAAACCCGGCAGGGAAACAATATTTTTATAATGGAATTCATTTCCATGAGCTGTAGACCACAGCTAATCCATAAGATCTTGTCCAAGCTACCCTAAAAGCCTCATAAATACAAAATAGTGATTTTGCAAAGTATTCTATGCTTGTCCTTTGTTATATCTAAGCAAAAAAACAACAACTGCAACCCAGTATGTAATCCAAATCTGTGCGCAGAAAGTACAGCAAGCATTTTCTTCTATGAGATAGATAAAAGAGGGTTTCTGAAAACCAGAGATATACTGGGAAATCTCTCAATAATACAGAGCCCAAAGATGATATGAAATATATTATACATGCATGGAGTTTTCCTTGCAGTTCATAGTTATGGAAACTCCTGGCTCCCTAGGGCCAAACTAGCTCGAACTTGAAATAATTTAATTGCAGGTAAGCTTTAATTACAACCCCTGAGATTCTCTCCTGGTTGAGTTTTCATTTGGGCATGTGAGTAGTTTCCCCCACCCATCTCTCTCTCTCTCTCTCTCTCTCTCTCTCTCTCTCTCTCTCTCTCTCTCACACACACACACACACACACACACACCCCAACACCACCACCACACCAATTGCAGCTTCTTTGGTAGAAATAATATTGGCAACAGAGCAAACAAAGAAGGAGAGATCTCTTTCTCTTCTGCCTCCCCTCCCTGGCAGCTGGAATACTGAAAAATACAATTTTCCTGGGGACTCCAAACATAGGGCATCCTGGGAAAATTACATTAACAATATACCCAGGAAGGGAACACTGGGGAGAATTCCAGTGAAAACAGAAATTGCCAATGTCTGCTCATTAACCACGTGTCTGGAATAAAAATCATTCCAACAAATGTGACTGTTGTTGCTTTTGGTTCACAAATCATACTTAACTGGTTCAACTCACCCACCCCATTTTCATTGTGTTTCCTCTGCAATGAAATAAAAAATGGGATGGAAGAAGGTAATTCATGGAATTAATTCCATAAATTTTGTCACTTCACCACAGTGGGCAGCGAAATGAATAATGCAGTTTTGGGCAGAAGATGAACTGCAGCAGAATGAAAACAATGTTGCGTGTGATGAATAGAAATGGAAATGAGATGGGGAATGATGCCTTCATAACATCCTGAGGGGGAGGGAAGAATGACAGAATGAAAGAGAGATGAGAGGGAAAGAGAAAGGCCCTGCTGTATGCCATCACGGCTGTCATAAAGGAAGAGGAATTGAGAAACAGAAACACGGACACAACCAAGCATTTGGAAGCAATGGGATAGCATTGCTTATCAGTAGTTTTAGAACTCTCAGGGAATGGTAGGAATCACTGTTTTCAAAGAGCCTTTCACTTCTGTCCATAATTAGGAGGAGCTTAACCATTTTTGTTTAAAAGCTATTTTGGCTCGGATGTGTAAATGTCACAGGCAACGAAAAGGAGAATATGAAATGTGGCCTTTGCTTCTAACAATGAATGTTAGCTTTGTTTCGTAAATTGTAAGAGCCTTCCATATTTCAAAACAGCATCTATACCGAGCCTTTGGGAAGATGCAAATTTATTTAGATTTAGTTGATTAATCAATCAGGTAAAGGTCAGATGACTATAGCTGAACTAAAACTAAACTAAAATGAATTAATTTGCTGAGAATCCTATGAAAAACACCTGCCCCCCCCCACAAAAAGTGTAAAGCTGCTAGAGTATATCAAATACATGGATGCTGCCCTTTCTTATCCTCCTGGTATTAAAATACAATATATTTTTTAAAGTCTTACTGATAAAATTTTGGGGCAAAGGGTTTCACCCCAATTGCATCGAACCTGCCTGACATTCAAGGTCATCAGCACTTGTCATCTTATTTTTTATATTTATAAAGTGGTGATTTGTAGTCTACTGAGAGAAATTCACCTTGATTATCCCAGCTTTAGTGTGATTAAGAGACTAAATACATAGCACCTCTTGACTAATCAGTGTGATTATTCAAAAGGTTGCCTTTTATTATAAAGACACCTTTTCCAGTGGCTGAGCATATGTGAGGCTATTTCTTAAATCACGAGAAATGTAAGACTGCAACATTATTCAGAATTTACAACCCAGTCTTCTGCCATATTGACAATTGTCTTTCAGCTGGGCCACATTTCCAGGCTGAATTTAAAACATCATACAAGAAGGCACTGCAATAAGGATCTTAAAACAAAAGATGACACTTTGTAGATGATGTATTATTAAAGCACATTAGCACCCCATTCATATAGGGAAGATGTAGGAATATACTGGCTTGCTATGTCTCTTGACAGAAATTCACCCATCAACCATGCATTTGGGAGAAATGTGAAGGCTGAACTGTGTGTTTATAACAGAGGGGTTCTCAAATTGCCCTCCAAAGCCATTTCCCCCCATACCACATCCCCCTACACCGCCATTCAGGTTTCAATTACATCACATTCTAATCTTTAATAGAATATTTTCAACGTTTATTTTATCAACATTAAAATCCTTCTTTTAAATTATCGTGGAGGGAGACTTGTACGGCACATTTCCATGCAGTGAGAAATTCGTACTTGAAAATATTCAACCATTTTTCAGAAGTAATACTGCTTCTATTAAAGCTATCATTGATAATAACTTTGCCAAGGATATCGAGTAGACACAGCACTAAGCCAGCTTAAAGAGATATTAAGGAGATGTTTTGGAGAAAACAGCAGAGATAAGCCTTCTGGAGCAATATGGTAATAAATCACAGAAAAGAAATAAAAACAGGTGGGTGGGGGTCGAGGGAATCATCCTCACAAAATTTATTTTAACAGGGGGAAAGTGAAAGGAAGAGATAAAAACCATTTGTCAGCCAGTGTGTGCCACAGTTATGAGGAAACCTAGAAGTCCCGAAATATGAAAAGCCACATTGCCCCCCTTGAAAAGTATGGTGTCATTGTTGCTTCTCAAGACTGTGGGGGGTATAGAGTCAAGGCTGGTAATCCAATCAGCAAGTCCAATTGGTTTTCCAGAAATTATCAGTGGTCTAGTAGGTAGGATTTGGTGTAATCTTAAGTGCTCTTGGTCTTGACTCGAACCAAAAATGTTACATTGTGGTGGAAAGAAATAAACTTGTTAATATTCATTATTGAGTAAATTTCTAGTCCTTTAACATACATTAGTACAGTGGTACCTCAGGTTACATACGCTTCAGGTTACATGCGCTTCAGGTTACAGACTCCGCTAACCCAGAAATAGTACCTCAGGTTAAGAACTTTGCTTCAGGATGAGAACAGAAATCGCACGGCAGCAGCGGGAGGTCCCATTAGCTAAAGTGGTGCTTCAGGTTAAGAATGGACCTCCGGAACGAATTAAGTACGTAACCAGAGGTACCACTGTATGTGAAGGTAGTAGACTATCCAATTGCTCAGGACTCGGTGTACCTGGCTCATTTCTGTGGGAGAACCTGTGGAGACCATCCTGTTTTAGGGATGGTCCACTTATGGAGAGCAATATTAAAAAAAAACTTCCTGGTAATATGATTTTTACCTAATCTGATCTAGGGGCATACAAATCAGTCAATTTCTGGTCCATGTTCTTTGTGTTCATCCACAAGTCTGTTCCCTCTCATTTCTGCATTAATGCACAAAGACACATACATTATCTGTCTATTTTGTTGTTTTTTGATAGTTTCTATTTTCTTGAGTCTTCTCTTTTGGAAATATGTATTTGCCATGAATTATCAATAAAATAAAAGTAAATAAAATGAATAAATAGGTAGTTTAATAAGTATTTCTAAACGTATTTCCTTTCAGAATATGAATTTTAAATGCCTCTAGAACCAAGAAGTCAATCGGAATAATTGGGAGGTATGAAAATTTAGTGGATAACTTAAATCTATACATTAGTTCAGCACATATAGATCGGGTTAGTTCTTTCAGAATTTTACAAAAAGCATGCTCTCATCTTCTCTCATATTTCTGTCAATGGGCAGCCATTCAAGAGCAAACAACTGAGACTTCAAAATGGAAATTGCTGAAGTCTAAACCTGGGAAGGCCTTAGTGGCTGATGCGGTAGGATGCTGGCACTCATCTGACCTCTGGTCAGTCGTGTTGCTACTGCTTATCAGAAGGAAGAGGATGAGGCAGCAGAGATGTTGGTGCAGTGCTAATGCACTAGGAGGAGCTCTGGATTGGTGCCGCTGGTGTGTTAGAACTGTGCCAACCTCAGCACTGCCTCACCCCATCTCTGCTGCCTCCTGATAAGCAGCAGTCCTGCGACTAATGGAGGCCAGGTGAATGGTCCCACCCCACCCGATCGTCCACTGCTGTGGAGAGTCTAAAGGAAGAAACTTCAGCAGCAGTCTGCCAAAAGAACTGAAGCCAGAATGTCAGTTGATGGCAGTTGCCTACAAAAGTCTGCGACAGGGAAGAAGGCTTGAGGCAAAGATATCAGTGAAGTCCATAATTTAGCTGGGGTGAAGGAAATGCTTAGTGCCTTCCCTCTAGTCCTCAATATAGCCTGTGTGTTAACTAGAGGAGGAGAAACTTAGGAGCAATTGGCCATTCGTTAAGGACGCGGGTGGCGTTGTGGGTCAAACCACAGAGCAGAAGGTCGGCGGTTCGAATCCCCGCAACAGGGTGAGCTCCCGTTGCTCGGTCTCTGCTCCTGCCAACCTAGCAGTTCGAAAGCACGTCAAAGTGCAAGTAGATAAATAGGTACCGCTCCAGCGGGAAGGTAAACGGCGTTTCCATTCGCTGGTCTGGTTCACCAGAAGCGGCTTAGTCATGCTGGCCACATGACCCGGAAGCTATACGCTGGCTCCCTCGGCCAATAAAGCGAGATGTGCGCCGCAACCCCAGAGTCGGTCACAACTGGACCTAATGGGCAGGGGTTCCTTTACCTTTACCTTAAGGTTACAGAACAGCACTAGATCCAGTAAACAGCTTTCTGCTTAAAGAAACTGTGCCCATTAAAGTAAACTTTAAAGCAACTCACTACAGAAACATCATTTTACAATGTACCTGCTAGTAATATTGTGTTTCTAAACAAGTTCAATGCATTACAATATACCTATTTGAGTCTTAAATATGCCTCCTAGTCTATTCATCCCATGCCTAAACCCAGCTGGTGTGTGTGTTACATTGTGAATAAATGAATTCTTTGGAACAAATGGTGGCAACAGCGTTATAAAAGAGACGAAGGAAACATCTGCTTGCTAGTGTGTCTCCTAAACCGAGAGGCCAGATCAACTCACCCTTTAAGCAAAGACTTGTGTTTGCAACTCTCCAACTTTTTCAATTACATTTTTTTAAAACAACAACAGTGAAGTGACATTGCTTTTAAAAATGGATTCTGAATGTCGGGGAAGTGTATCTGTCACTTTGATTAATACTGTTTGTGTTTGCATGCAGCATCAAATCATTTACTGAGGTTAGAGTTGCTATGAGGGTGATAATTGTGCATGCAAACTACAGCTGTGATGTATGCTGATGTCTGGAAAACCATGGCAAAAACCTCAGTCCCTATTGGCCCCTGCAGTCACCCTTGACTTGCAAGCTCCAGCAAGCCCAACCTGGTGAAATCCAAATGGATGGGAGAGGGGGGCGGAGAATGATCTGCAATCTATGGGAAACATTGTGCAATACTGGCAAATACAGTTTAGGATTTTCTAAATCTAATTGTTCACCTAAAGCCAAGTCATAAGGGGAGCTTCATAAACAAAGAACACTGTGTTCTCTCTGTATGAGGATCACTGCTGCAAAATGGATGTTTCTTTAAGGCTGCAATATTCTATTACTGTATTGATGCATGATTGTTTCCTAAACACTGCATTGTTCCTTGATCTAATCTCAGCTCATTCAATTCTTATTGCTATTCATGTTATGTCCTGCGCTGCTGTATTGTAATATTGATTCCCTTCATTTTGTATAGGAAACGTTATGTAAATTGCTGGGCGAGGCAAGTAACAGATACTTTTCAATATACTTTATTAGTTCAAAGCACCTTGTTGGGCAAAAAGAAGTACACTTCATTTTAAATTTAGAATGTGACTTATAAAGATCATCCTGGCTTCTCATCTTCCTGACATGCACTGTGCTATGGGGATGAAAATGCAGGATGTTATAAATCTGATTATTCTGAAGTATTGTCTTGGGGATGAGAAGATTACTCCCACCTGTGCTCTCCTACAAGACTTCCTTGGGGTGGAATCTCTCCTAAAAGGGAACTCTTCCTTTGAGCTTTGGGGGTTGGAGTAAAGCATGTAGGAATGAATCACCTTCTTTACATGCAGAAGGTCCCCAGTTTAATCCAAAGAATTTCCTTTCCATTTGATATGGATTGGGGTAAAGTTCTACGGGTAGTATAAATAAATTAGGCAATGTTTTCTTAAAGTCACCAAATTATCTGAGGAAAATTGTACCTGGCTAATAGGCAGGAGGAACTACTCACAAAATTCCTCACAAGTGTGTTTTTGTTTTTGTTTGGTTTTGCCCACTACTGAACCCACAGTTTAATTCCTTAGCATTTCCAACTTTGAAACCATTCTCCCTCTTCAGCAGCGTTGTTTCTCTATCTTCCATGGTTTAATTTTTGCAAACTTGGGAAATGAGATCTGACTGCACAATCAACTGAAGAAGAGCCATTACATCAAAATTGCATGGCTATTTAAAAAGATAACAGAACAGAGTAAATAAAACCGAGGTTCTCAGCACTGCTAGCTCAACCCCCCAAAACAGGAAGTCTTTTAGCTGCATGCATCATATATTCTTTGATATCAAAAGTGCTTTTCAACAGCTGTATAAAATATTAGCTTGAGAAGCTGATGACATAAGTGCCTGCTACATAGTTTAGTGTCCTTTTTTCTTTCAAAAATTGAGCTGGGAGGTTTATTACTTATGGAATGTGCTGATTTGACAGGACAGCAGTATAGGCTCTTGGGTTTATACTCTGCTCAGCCATGCTCTCCTGGAGTGCCTATATCCTTAGTCACCTCTACCTACGTGCTGCATTTTTTATAAAATCAGATCTGTATATAATATTGAAAAGGAAAACATGGTTCCTCTTCAAATGCCAACAAAAATGCATATTTGCAATGGTCTTTTCAATAACATGGTAGTGCCAAATGGATTTCTGTGGATCCGTCTTTATGAGTTTACATATGCATATTTTTCAGAAGTTGACTGTGAACCAGACATTGGAGGTCACCTCTGGATTAGCCATTGAGTGCAATGGCAGACCTTGGGGTCTCAAATTTCAATGGTGCCCTGTGCAACACCAAAATTGGGTGTGTGCCCCCACTTCCTGCCTTCCATTCCTACATAATAATTTTGGCGCATCTGAGGCTCCACGCCCAGTGGGCTCCCTGAAATCTGTCCTGCTGAGTGTTTCCTTTATCTGATATGTCATCAAACAATGCTTTCAATAGTGAATGTGTACAGCTGCGTACAGAAGAAAACTGAATGTGCACAGCTGTGAATCAACGAGTGATAGAATACCACATATATATATCTAGAAGAATGGCTTTCCATTCTTTCATGAGCCCTCTTCCGGGGTTTCCTGGACATTCTTTCTATTGCAGGAGGGGGTAGAATGAGGTTGCACTGGCCAACCACATGCATTCTGTCACATTTCCTAAAGGAAAGCTACTGTACTCTGCAGGATTGATCATTCTGCTGGACAGCTGTTGAGTGGAGGCGTCAATCCAGGGTGGACTGACTGATGCAGGGCTTCCTTCCCCTCTATTGGCTATTTCTTTAATTTGGGTTTTTAAGATATTAAACATTAACCCTGCCCCCAGACTTATTTGAGACCAGATCTGTGGCAGTGCAAGGATGGTCCCCAGGTTGACCCAGGGGAGATCAACCAGTTGCACCCCAAAACATAGCCATGGGGCAAATTGGCGCGACTGTCATAGCCCCAGCATAAATGCAGCATTTGAATCAGGCATAGGCAAATTCCGGCCCACCAGATGTTTGGAACTACATTTCCCATCACCCCTTACAACTGGTCCTGGTAGCTAGGGATGATGGGGATTGTAGTCCCAAACATTTGGAGGACCGGAGTTTGCCTCAGCCTGATTTGAATGATTCAGTGACATGTCAACAAATAGGGATGGCAGCATTAGGATATAGCATGCAGAGTGAGCAAGGAGGACTGGACAAGAGAAGATCTGTCTTTTGATATAGGATATTTAACTACTTGGGGATGCGGGTGGCACTGTGGGTAAAACCTCAGTGCCTAGGACTTGCTGATCGTAAGGTCGGCGGTTCGAATCCCCGCGGCGGGGTGAGCTCCCATCGTTCGGTCCCAGCTCCTGCCCACCTAGCAGTTCGAAAGCACCCCTAAGTGCAAGTAGATAAATAGGGACCGCTTACCAGCGGGAAGGTAAACGGCATTTCCGTGTGCTGCACTGGTGCTGGCTCGCCAGCTACAGCTTCATCACGCTGGCCACGTGACCCGGAAGTGTCTTCGGACAGCGCCGGCTCCCGGCATCTTGAGCGAGATGAGCACGCAACCCTAGAGTTGGTCACGACTGGCCCGTACGGGCAGGGGTACCTTTACCTTTACCTTTATTTAACTACTTACTACTTAATTAACTGACGGCTTCTTTGTAATCTCCATGTTTTAGAAACTAATGGATAAAAATAAGAAATTTATGCATGACATTCAAATCTGTTGAACCAAGAGAAAGAGTGGGCGTTTTTGAGAAAGCTCAGCAATAATTTGGACACAAAATAACTCACCAAGAACATTTCTTTATTCTACATCAGTTGTTCCATAAACTTTTCATGCTGACTGATATCTGAAATCCCATTTCGAAGTTACCCTGACTAGTCATCAAAACAGAGATTCAAAAGAATGCTTAACAAGCTCTACCTTCATAACAAGCAAACTCAAAATATGCAGAATGGATATAAATCTAATGGCCCATTAGTGACTCTCTGTGGCAGGAAGAAATAATTTTTGCAAGATCCCAACCACCATTTTTTTTTAAAAGAACAAGAGCAGGTCACAAAGCAAAACAAGTCATTAGATGAAATTGAATACTGCATTTGTGATTGGATGCTAATTGATAACCGTGATACAAGCTGGGAATATATGCTCAGATTGATTATTAGTAAATAAATAGTACAAAAGTCAATCAGACTAAATCAGCGGTAGCCAACGTGGTGTTCTCCATCTCCCATCATACCCAGACAGGGATGATGGGAGTTGGAGTCCCAACAACACCAGGAAGGCACCATATTAAGATACCCCTGGTCTGAAAGGAAACCGAATCCAGGTAAACACAGGAACTCCTGGAACTTAAGAACTGGGGTTCACAGAAAAGTGCATTTCCTAATGAAGACTGAAGTGAAATTCTGTCTTTTAGCTTTTAGTGAAGAGTTTTAGGAAGAAGGTAGAAGCCTTTTTATGGAGAAGGTAAGAACTAATTCTTCACCATTCTGCTGCTACTGCTATTGCTGCCACTACCACTGCTTTAATAAGTTCATCAACATAGAAAACCAGATGTCAGGAGGAAGATTTTCTAGACAAGCTTTCTTTCTAACATTCCAGTTTTCTATGTGAAGTAAAATATAAGGACTGTAGTCAGGGGGTCTGCTCAAGAGGGGGTCCCAATGTTCTGGAACAGATTTTGAGGATATCCAGGTAGGGACTTCAGGGGAACAGAGAGGAGGGAGAAGTTCTTGTCTGCAAGTAGAAGTTTGTTGTGCATTGGAGACAATGCTTTTTCAGAGGAATATTCAGACATTTATACCCCCACCCACTGCCCCACTGTCTAAAGTTGTACAATACGTATGCAGTTTTACCATCTCATCATCCATTTGCGAGAACCAGGCCATAATTGAATGTCTTTTGCATGATTCTTCAAGCACACTCTCTTGCCTGTGCCCCTTCATAGCAGTGAATTGTCCCCTTGCTATTTCATCTCCCCCATCTTAAATTCTCACAAGGGTTGGCTGCTGTAATAAAGGCCTATAATTTGAAATGTTTTTATCCCATTTGGAATCACTGTAGAGATTCAAACCACCACCACCATATCATGGTAATATATTACTTCTGAAATATGTATTTTTAGAAGTATGTGGGGCTGTTGTTGTTGTTGTTGTTTTAAACCTCTGTTATTTGTGGCATAGTCATAAAAATCACATAGGGAAATTAAATGGGTGTTCACAAGTAATTTGAAATTATTGATTGCCCAGAACAAATACTCTTCATTTTCATCCCCTTTACAACATGGCAAATAAGCTTGGCATTCACTGAGTCTAGGGTTTAAAGCGTCATTAAAAAAGTTTGGTAGAGAAATAACTCTCTCTCCTGTCCTCTTGCTTTGCAGCTATGCAATACAGGAAATGAAGTCATACTCTCAAATAAATGAGCTGGCAGCATAAAAACCACTTTAAAAACAACAACAGACATTATTTCCCTTAGCAGACCATGCCCCATTTTCACTCTTCACCCCATCTCACATTATGCAGACCCTCTTAAAAGTATATTGTCCATGAATAAGCCCCTATTCATGGTCAAGAAAACTCATGTAATCTCTCATCTTATAATTGGGTTTGTTATGAATGCAAAGCACAATTTGCAAAACTGGAGGAAAATAAGAAGAATGAAAAATCACAGGTAGAACATTTCATGGTGATTAATTTATATTTAGACCACCAGTATTCTCTTGTGACTTTGAAAGTAGTGGTCTATTCACCTTTACATTTCAATAAGAAGAAAAAAGAAAAACATTTGCAATGTTATGTTTGAAGATTAGTACATCATAAAAAAGACAGTTTTGAAGCTCAACCCCTTGTTTGCAAACGGTTCAATGGATTTGGGTTTTTTCAAAAAAAATAAATGTTTGTGCTTACACTGTATATGAAAAGGAATTGTGAATGAATGAAGTATGTGGCAAAACTTCACGCAAAACTATGGTACTACTTATGGAGCTAACCAGAAATGAATGGGCTGTACAGATTTTCTGCCAAATTCTCTGGCACTGAAAAAGGTTGTCTGATTTCACTGCAGTTTTAATTCATAGCTTCTTCCCCATAATTAGCACAAATCCTTTCTCCACTTAAGGAAAAGCAGATTTCCTCCAGCCTCAGGAAATATTGACATGCTAAGCAGAAGCTGCGTATCTCCCAACAGATATCCGATATCCACATCATGATGCTGGATTGAATGAGGACATGGTCCATGGACTGATTCTGATAAGGATCTGGTTGGTGGAGACAAAAGGGTCCCAAATCCCTATATTAAAAGTTTAAAAAATTGAGACTCTGGTTAACCCAAGGACAATTGTCTGGACTCTTTGTTCCAGGTTGAATACAATACAGTTATAGCTGAATCTCTGGTATGACAAAAATTGGCTTCAAGTATTGTTTGAAATTCAGTGTAATTGTGAAGGATTTTTCTTGCATACATACTTGAGCTTCTCTGCTTCCACCACTCACATGGTAGAGCATAGACTACACTTCATGTGCTACACTAGCCATGGGTTCTAGTCACATACCCATGCCACATACAATGGTCATAATCAGGTAGGAATCTGGCACGGCTCAGAAGTCAATGCAGTATTCAGAAATCAATGCTTGCTTTTGTAAAATCAAAAATTATGCATTATCCTCTCAAATTCTCCAGCTGTCTGCCTTTTGCAGAAGGGAATTTCTTTCCAGGGACCTCCTGTAATTTTATGGCTGCCATCCTTGTTACCATGGATGGTTAAAAAGACAGAGTTACAAGCTTATATAATGAAAGAGGATTAAGCTACAAGACTAGGATGACACACAAACTCTGGTTACAGGCGGAACTGCATATATCAACTTTAATGAGTCAGACCTTTAGTTTCTGATGCTCCATGCTCATCTACAACAGTATTTTGGCACTGAAGAACAATTTTGCTGTAACTGGAGCCCCCCTGGATTAGAGAGCCAAGCCAGTCATAAAACTGCCTTTTCAATATTCTGCCACTGTACAAAATCCCTCTTTTGTTCTAATTTCAGTGATATACTCTGACGAGAGGGATTTCAGTGAAATAGCCCAAAGTCACAGATCATAAGGTATTGAAGAGAAAGTATTCTTTGTAACACCATCTCACAAGTTTCTACTGAGAAATAGGCCCTGCTGAAGTCAATCGGACTTACTCCAAAGTAAGCATCTATAGGATTGCATCTTAACATCTTTTAATGTTGTATTTTAATTTTGTTTTTAAGTTGTAATCATTCAACTTGTTTTTATTATTGCTTGTAAGCCGCTCTGAGCCCTGCCTTGGCTGGGGAGGGCGGGGTATAAATAAAAATTATTATTATTATTATTATTATTATTATTATTATTATTATTATTAACAGTGCAATCCTTTTCTACCGCTAGATGCATTCTGCCAATAAATACGGATGTGCATAGGTATGAGTTGTGTGGCAGATTCTTTACATCATCAGAGAGAAATATGTTATTCTTCCATTGTTCACTTGACCCTCAAATCTGATAATTCAGTGG
Source organism: Podarcis raffonei (assembly GCF_027172205.1). Lineage (NCBI taxonomy): Eukaryota > Metazoa > Chordata > Lepidosauria > Squamata > Lacertidae > Podarcis > Podarcis raffonei. Next base: position 28,234,540 of record NC_070610.1, on the reverse strand, counting down.
AACTCCATGTTATGTCTATGCACTGTTGCTTACGTGCTATCTGGTGGCAGTCCAAATGTGATGCTGATCTGTTTTCAGGATAGGATGAACCAAAATATATTTATCTGCAGAATTATGGAGGGGCGGCTGAAAGAGCCACAACAGCAAGGAGTGAGAGCTAGCCGGGCCAGGAGACTGTATTGGCAGTGCTCCCCCATACAAGGGCAGATCTCATTCATCCCCACCATTTACAGAAAGGTAGCCGTGTTGGTCTGCCATAGTCAAAACATTTTTTTCCCCCTTCCAGTAGCACCTTAAAGACCAACTAAGTTAGTTCTTGGTATGAGCTTTCGTGTGCATGCACACTTCTTCAGATACACACTGAAGAATGTGTATCTGAAGAAGTGTGCATGCACACGAAAGCTCATACCAAGAACTAACTTAGTTGGTCTTTAAGGTGCTACTGGAAGGGGAAAAAAATTTTGTTTCATCCCCACCATGTTATGCATGATACAGAGCCTATAACCTATGCTGCAATGTAATGGGGTACACTTGATATGCTTGCAGTGGTGCCTTTAGAAGACTATGTTCCAGCTTTCCTGGCTGAAGATGTGTCTGGAATGGAAAACCTGTCAATTACATTCCTTGCATCATGACAAGTGACAGATGGAAGGAGAACTATTTTAACGAGTCACACTGACAATCAAATTAGATTTCCCATCTCTCCAAATTTAACTTTTGTAAAAAGATATATGTTTTTACAAGAGTCATCTTAACTCTGGTTGTAGAATGCTGTTTCCAGTTGTTGTCATCTTAAAAAATAAATTAAAAAATAACCAAGAGCTTCAGTCCCCAAATCTCCATAATTGCAGAAGATAAGAGAAGACAAGCAGAAAGGTATTTCAAACATAAAAAGGACATTTCTTGTTGGAAAAGGGGGGAAATGTACAACAGTTGTAAGCTGAAAATGTACAATGTAATCTCTAGTGAGCTTTAGGAGGGGAAATATTGATAATACAGAGTTCTACCTGTTCTCTGAAGAAGGGAAGGAAGAACTGGCACTCCTAGAGAGATTTGGAGGGCACATTTTATTTTATGACTGAGGATGCTATTTTTAAATGACATTTAGCACATATTAAGCAATAAATTATGTTTAATAAGATACTATTTCTGAATATTAAAAAGTAGGCATAAATGATGAGATGTGACAGCTTAAATAAGCCTTTGCAAAGTTCATCTTCTAATTAGTCTATTATAGTCTATAAAATGGAGTTCTTCTCTAGGGCAAATGTCATAGTTCCTACACAATTGGATCATATTTTTACTGTTTAGCCCCTATCTTATAGGAAAAGCCAACATGTAGGCAGGGAGGTGTCTATGCATAGAGTACTAACCTCTTCAAGAAGGCACATTTGCACATGCAGCCAACAGATTTTCCACAATTTATAATCTCATATACATTAGTGTATAGATACTATATGTGCAAAGGCATCCTCCTGTTTGCACTCTATGTTCACATGTTGAGGGGAATAGCCTATTTGGCATATGTGGTGCTGGGGGCAGTGGTGCTAGACATGACCTTGCTCCCATTTTGGTTTTTCCTGTAAGTAGAATGTCTGAATTTGGGCTGGTGTCTTTGTTGAGGTGTGTACCCATTGAGACCTAGACACCATAGGCTTGGTTTGAAAGCACATTCTGCAAGAGGAGTAAGGGTGAAAGAGGGCTGAACCAAAATGGCCTCCAAAAATTTTTCCACATTATTTGTAGTTGGCAAAAATGGGGGGGGGGTTTACTGAAAATTCCTGTCAGAAAATTTTCTTCTGAGGAATTTCACCTCAGTTAATGTTGGTTGGAACTCTGTTCTTAATTCATGATGGTGTATTTATCAATCATTGAATCACAGAATGGAGGAGCAGAAGGTTACACACTGACAAAGAGACATCCATCACGTAAAAGTTCCCACAGTGAGGGAGTTTCAGTCTCCTTTGTCGCCAAGTCTATTATGTTAATATTGTTCTTCCACTTTGTTGAGATTTATTTATATGGAGGAAACTGAGGTTGCATGGGAGCATATATATTAGCTCCTAACAATTGACCTGCTAGCTAAGCTTTCATTAGAGGACTATGTACCAAAACATAAGACCACCAATTCCATTTCTTGCACACTTGCCATGTCTAGAACCAGGGATGTTCATATAGGACAAATTAATTTCATGTTGGTGCATGAAGAAAGCAATGGGCTGGAGGAGAGGCTGGAAGGAGTAGGGGCCCAACACATTTCTTCCTTCAAGAATATTAATACAAGATCCTAAAAATCATGGATGACAAAATTCAGAAGGCCATTTCAGTGAATATTCTCCAGGGGGTGATCCTGCAAGTCACATCAGACTTTAACAGCTGCAGGTAACAATGTCTGGAAAGAAAGTGGTGGCAACTTGTGTAACATTAAAAGATTCTTGTTTTAACTTGCTTCACATAACACCTTTGGACTCTTTCTGGAAATAAATGGAATAGAAACACTTCAAATATTCTTTCCACATACAAAGCGAAGATCAGTAATCATATGGAGAACCTCAACATTCTATCTTGGTATTTAATATGTGACTCATTCAGTAAGTGCTCAGGGCATACTTCTTCAATTTTCCAGTAGTGGGGAGAAATTTGATCTGAATTAAGGGCTGCAAGAAGATCAAACCTCTCCATTCTGAATGAAATCAGCCCTGAGTGCTCTCTGGAAGAACAGATCATGAAGCTGAGGCTCCAATACTTTGGCCACCTCATGAGAAGAGAAGACTCCCTGGAAAAGACCCTGATGTTGGGAAAGATGGAGGGCACAAGAAGAAGGGGACGACAGAGGATGAGATGGTTGGACAGTGTTCTCGAAGCTACCAGCATGAGTTTGACCAAACTGCGGGAGGCAGTGGAAGACAGAAGTGCCTGGTGTGCTCTGGTCCATGGGGTCACGAAGAGTTGGACACGACTAAAAGACTAAATGACTAAACAACAACAATAAGGAAAGAATAGTTGCCTTGCTGGTTCACGGCAAGATCTACCTAGGCAAAGCCAGCCCAAGACATTTTGTTGCCTGAGTAAGGAGCTGGCAGGACTGGCAGCTGAGTTTTCATAGCAGGCCAGTGGGGCAAGTCAGTTTACTCCTTGCTAAATGTGTAAGTTATTTGTACATAGAAGAAAGCCCCTCTCCCTTCTGGGAATTCATCTAAAGTTCAATTGGAATTTTGGGCTTCAGAATTCCAATAGTCCCTAGAAATTTACCTTAAGGACAATCCCATCATCTTTGGGCATTATGGCAACTCATAGTCTGCATGCAATGGACATATATGCCGACACCATCCTGAAAAGGGTCAATGAGACTAGAGGAGGTGTGTACTTTTCCTTTTCACAGGTAAAGGAAGTATCAGATCAGCCCTGACTCTGAAAAGAAAGATCAACAAGCTGTGGTACTCCCTGTATCCTATGAGCCGGATGATATAAAATCCATATAGTGTTGTACATCCTGTAGCATCTTGTAGTACAAAATGCTTACCTTTGGTTTTAGAATGGGTAATTTTATTTATTTAAGGAGAAAAGCATATTACCTTTCTATTTTTATACTGTTCCTTTACCCTCTCAGTGATATCAAGAGAGTGACTTTGAGCAGTGTTGTGTGCCAAACTGCCTTGTCATCATTTCCATAATGTTAGCTTTTCCTCAGCTCATTTTGAACTATGAACTCAAGGAAAGAGTGAACTGAAATATTGAACTGAAGATCTCATGCTCTCCTTCCAGTACTGTGTCCTAGGTTGTGAGCTCAAATGCAAGCATATTGCATTTAGTTGTACTGAAAAAAATGAGCAGAGTAGCTGAAGAAAGAATATAGAACTATCTTTAAGATACGAACATTCATAAACTTTTATCACTGGATGATTGTTGATGTAGAAAGGCATAGACTTCAGCATGGAAATTTCCTTTCTCTCCCACTCTCTAAATCTACTCTTGTAGTTTATAATTATTTCTCTGGTTTTCTTGGGTTCGATTCAGACTTAACCATGCTTACAGAGGGCCCGCTGAAACTAAGTTTGTCATAATTAAGCCCCACTGATTTCAGTGGTTCTGCTCAAACATGACTAAAACTCGAACCAGTCCATCATTTCTAGTGGGTTGAATGTTCTTATTGCTGTCTCTTGTTATTTATTAATTGTAGTTTTATGGTGTTGTATTGGTTTTATTCAAATAAATTTTTAATAAAAATATTACATCAGTCTATAATCCTGCCCTTTACCTCATTGTCCTAGGACAGGTTACATAGAACAAAAACAATAAATGCAAAATACAAAGCATTTGACATCTTAAATGAAAAAAAAATGCAAGGTAAATTTGGGGTTGTGGAGAAGGAGACAATTGCTTCTGTTCAGTTATTTGTATTTAGTTATTTATACCTAGGGTCAGTTATTTGTTGGGAGTACTTTTTTTGTTCACAGTATTGGGACATTGTGACTATTGCAGTTCTCTCTCTCTCTCTCTCTCTCTCTCTCTCTCTCTCTCTCTCTTAATTAGCCCATTTCTATGCCAAGTCTTATGTACAATAAATAGCAAGGCAGTTCATACCATGATAAAATAATTCAATAAATTCCTATAAAAACAGTTAAGTATAACATCCCCAAAGCTGTCAAACTGGCAGTGTGCCATCTTGTTGATAGGTTACTAATGACCTCCTAATGACCTCCTAGCAACAAGAGCCCTAAATGAAGTCTCCTTTGTTAGATGCACTATTATGTCACAGCACCCTTGACTCTGACAGATGCAGAAACATTGACCTTGATACAACAAGAGCTGGTTATTATGTATGATGCTTTGAGAAAGAGGGCTCTCCACATATGGTTCTTTTTATTAGTTTAATTTTCTCTGTGTGTACCACACAGAGGAATAGTCTGACTGTTTTTCGTGTGAGTTCTCCATTTTTAAAGCCAGTTCAAAACAGCCCATGTGGCTTGTTGTTTTCAAGATTAATTGAAATCAAACCTCTGCTTCCTAGATCAGAAAAAGCCTTTTATATCCATTGATATTTCAGTATCACTCCAGAATGTTAATTTTTATTGCTGCTGGACAATGTACCAGTACATAGCTCTCTTTTTTTCAAAAGCATCCTATCCCTTCACTGGTAATTTGAGAGCTGTGGGGAAAATGGTGGTCTGCCATGTGCAATTGGGCTTCAGTCACTGATGGTCTCTGGCCATGATGGCTGGGGCTGATGGGAGTTGGAGCCCAACAAAATCTAGAGGGGCGCAAGTCCTCCATCTCTGTTTGGGTTCACTCAAGAGATTTTAGATTTCAAGTTTTGAAAGTGTTCCCAGGGTGGTGTGTGTTTCTTCAAGGTTTGTATACAGTGGTACCTCGGGTTACAGACGCTTCAGGTTATTGACTCCGCTAACCCTCCGCTAATAGTACCTCGGGTTAAGAACTTTGCTTCAGGTGAGAACAGAAATCGTGCAGCGGCGGCATGGCAGCAGTGGTAGGCCCCATTAGCTAAAGTGGTGCTTCTGGTTAAGAACAGTTTCAGGTTAAGAACAGACCTCCAGAACGAATTAAGTTCTTAACCCGAGGTACCACTGTACTTAGGTCTGAGGAAGGGAATGTGCCCTGATGAAGTAACCTCAAAAAGATTGATCATTTATCACACAGCTGGTCCTTCCCCTTTTGTGGTTTGGTTGCTGTAGTCCCACCACTAGGGACAGGGGGGGAATTCATTTCAGTTTGAATTTATGAACCAAATGTAATTCACACTTTCTGAAGCAATGTGAAAAACCCAAACACAGCCATTATTTGAAATTTGTATTCCTCCGAATTTTGCAATGCAGTTCTCCTGCAGAGTATTGCGTACAAAAATGACTATACTAGGGTAAAGTGTCCATAAAAATGCACATATTGGTGAAAATAGCATAGAAAATGCACTATATAAGGGGAAATTGCTTTGCATGAGACTGTCCAATAACATTCTCTGGGAGGCTCACGGACATCAAATAAAATGCAATATCATCAGACAAAGCTGGACATTACCTTGGAGCACCGTGTTTCTTTTTGTAAAATCAAATAACCTCCCTGCCCCCACAAAAAAAGAATTGAGGCATGATGCAGAAGGTCTACCCTATTTGCCCTTTTGAAGTGGCCCTGATCCAAATCCCGCCCTCCACCCAGCATGAGAGCTGCTTTTAGCCACAAGAGGGAAAACTTTGTGTGCCTTATTTCCATGTGGTTCTGTTGCACTTCCAAATTAATAGGCACTCAGCTGCCTGACTTCACTGTTAAAGGGAGTGATGCTAGCTTGAGATTGCCAAAAGTGGAAAATGCCCATTCTATCCCCATCTTGCTCAGTATGGAGAAACACTGTAAAATATTGGCATCATAAGTGAAGAGACTGTGTTCTTTTGAATCATTTACTTTTACTGCTGCCAGATTTTTTTTAAAGTCCTATGGCGCAGTTGTTACTTATTGTTACCTCATTGTTTCAGTGGAACAACTGAAAAATAATTTCTCCCACCCCTTTTTTCCCCCTCTTCCCCTTCTCTGTCTCTGAGCCTTTGCCTCTACCTTGTCTACACGTGTGGGGGGGGGGGACAGGGAGGGGAGAGTCATCTTTGCCACACTTGCTAGCATACTCAAACAACACAGAGATGGAGCTTCCTCGAGTGTAAGCATACTCTGATGGCTGAGGAGGATCAACTGCATAATTGGGGGGCAAAGAGCAGTCACCTCCATTTTGAAAGGAGGCATACAGATCCTCTGAGCGTTCTCATACATACCACGAATTCCAACCCTTCTTCATAGTATTATACAAGGTTGCATTATCACAAGATGTTATATGTACTGTAAACACCATACAGATATTGCCTATTAAGCACTGGCATTTGGAATAAAATTCTGACACTGTTTAGTGTGCAGCAGGCTGCCGAGCTCCATGGTGTCAGAATCACAGCTGTGGTTTGTAAAGCACAGCTTACCTTTAGCTCTTTAATCCTCTTCTTTGTATGGCCCCTTTTTATATTCCCCTTAATGGCTTGCTAAAAATTCCTTTGCTGACTTAAAATTATTCTCATTATATTATTTCTGCTCTTAATCAGATCTAGTCTCGTCTGCTGCATTAAGCACAGTGCATTTTCATTAACCATTTTTATAGATTGCAGCAGTTTGATCTAAAGGAGTAAAAATGCCCTGCAATGTATTTGGTTCAGCATTTAAGGGACGGACACACACACACACACACAATTTTGTTGGGGTTTTATTATTATATAGACACACATTATTTAGACATTTACACAAAGGGCTCCTGCTTATAAAGTACTTTACTATATGCAATGTGTTGGTTGTCAAGGAAAAATATAGATATAGAAGGAAAATTCCAAGATCCAGGTATGGAACACTCTTTGAGGAGAAAACCCCAGCAGATGTAAAATCACAAAATATGCAGCAAAGCAAATTGTGGAAACATAGGCTGTTGGGCAGCTAAAATATGCCTAGTGAGTTCCAAAATAGTCCCCTATTCCGCCAGCATAGAAAAAGACCACACATTTAGTAAGTTAAAAGTGCTTTACTTATAAACTCTCCAAAGGTCAGGTTCATGTGCTTTATGGTTCGGTATTCAGGAAATGTTGCACAGGCAGTAAAATGTGGCTTAGTTACAGTGATGAAAGTTCCTAAATTATAGGTATAGGAACTCAAGAAAGGCTTGTTAGAGCCATGCAGTCTGAGCTTGGAGCAACCAGCTCAGATCTCTTTACATGCTGAGCTTCTCAGGTAGACTGAGGAAGAACAATAGGCTTGAATACCTTCCTCCGAAGGTGAGGGTGTGTGGCCTAATTAAGCCTGGCATTACTCTATGACATTAACTCCTTCATGCATTAATTAGACTTAAGCATATTGTTTATATGGGCCTGGTTATCCCACAGAATGATACCCTCACATTGAAGAAGTAAATCATTTGGCTGTGTTTATATCTTTGGCTAAATTTACATTAAAAGTATGTTTGTGCACATATGCAGATTGACAATCAGGGAGAAAATTAGAGAGAAAGAAAGACAATCACTCGCACGTCTTTGCAGACACCCCACAAACATACAGGAAAATCACTCCTTCCTCTCCATCGCCATCTCTGTGCTCTAGCATTCCATCACAGAGGTGTGCTCCCTTTTGCTTCAGCACCTACCTGGTGCTCCCAGCCTGGTAGAATGGGATTCTGAGGTAGAATGGGAGCTGTTGTCTAAGGATTAAAGAGTTGTACATTCCATACTTCTTTTTGTTATTCAGGGGAACTGGCAGCAGGGGATAAGATGGGATATTAACCCTCTCCAGTAATCTCCAAGGGATGGAAGGGGGAGGAAATCCTTGTGTGTGACTGGCTACACACAACAGAATGCATTTTTGGCATGTTATTTTCCTTAATATCTTGATTTTTACGCACACTTTCCCCTTGTCTATGCATTTTTGTAAACATCGGTTAAAGAACTACATTGCTAAATTTGGATAAGTGTGAATTTTGAAGGATTGCTGTGTGTTCCATTGCCTGTGTCAGAGATGGCCCTCCAGAAATCATTGCACTCTAACTCTTTTCAGTCTCAGTATTATCAGTAGTCAGGAATATTGGAAGTTGTAGTTCAACAACATCTAGAGCAGGTGTGCGGGACAATTGACCCTCCAGATATTGCTGAACTACAACTCACATCAGGATGAGTCCATAGCCAAGGATGGTGATCTGATCTAAAGGGCCACACATTGCCCATATCTGCACTATATGTTACTATCCAATGGTTTGTTTCATTTTATTCCAAAGGCATTATGGTATTAAGTAGTGCCCTAAGTCAGACTTTTTTTTAAAGTAGTGTTTCAAATACTGTACTCTTAAATATATATATATTTTCTTGGCTGCTCCCACAACCTAGTTCAGCTTTTCTTCCTACACATTTATTTTGCTTTCTCATCTGCATCCAGTTCTCCTGACAAAAATGAAAAATTTCTCTCCCGCATGTGATATAACTTCCAGATAAGGTGTTTCGTGACCATAAAACATCTCCGGCTCAAGAACTAGTGTTCTCAAGCTCAAGAAAATAAAATCTTTCTTCCAAAGACTCACAGCTCCCTCCTCCAACTTTGGACATTTTAGATTTGTTATTGGTAATTTATGAAGCAACCACTTGAGCTGGGAACATACAGCGAGGTTAAGCAGCTGAATATTTAAATGTACTCACAAGAATATGAATCAGCCTGAAAGGTAAACACTGCAAGCCAAGGTTTAAAAATAGAACTGATTTCATACAAATAGAACAGCAGATTGTCCTGTTTCTTCGTGTACATTTATTGTTAATAGGGCATAACTGAAAAGCCATTGTTTTGATTTTAGGCCAATAAATAAATAAATTATTTTGCTGATGGTGTGGTTGGTGAAGATTTACAAAGATTTCTTACAAAACTGTTTGATAGTGAGAATATTTACTTTTCTTCAGTCTGGTTTGTTTCCTTTCTTTGCTGCTATTTCTGTGCATCTTGTTTTCTTAGATCATTCACAGTGGTGATCTTCCTGACCAATCAGAAACCATGACAGCATCGTGCAATGGCTATTTTCACTGTAGCCTTCCTCTTGTCTAATTGGCTAGCTCTGTTCCCCCAACTGTCATCTATTGGCTAAAAAGAGTGAATGGCCCAAACAGGCTATTTTCTCACACAACGAATGGGCCAAATACACATTTAGCTTGATATCCCAGGTTCTACAAGGGCTAGAGACTTGATTATTTAAAACAAATTAACAAATCCAAAATTGGACATGAAGCAGAGGGGGGGGGGGTGGGGGAGGGAGGAGGGGGGAGAGAAAGAGAGAAAAAGAATAAAACTTTGCATAGAGTATACTAATGCAATGGTAAACATCAATACTGATTACGTTTTATCCTTTGTTATATGATTTTGAGATTAGTTCTAGAAATTGGAATTGTGATGTTCATATCCTCTAAGCTATAAAAAGACGTTACAAATGATGGGCTCCTGCTCCCCATCCCAGGTATACACCTGAGGTCTTTCATCACAGACACGAGAGACAAAAATTAGATTCTTATTTTTATTTCCTTAGATACTTTTTACTACAATGTGAAGCTAATAATGCTATAGGAAGGGGCAGGGGATATAACAGTTGTGCCCAGTTCCAATTAATTAGATGCCAAACTCTGAAAACACATTCAATAACTTCAAACAGATACTTGACTTTGTCCATCAACAGATAGATGTTATCTTGGAAGATACGTCTTGATAGACAATTTGGAAAGAAAAATCTATTTCTTCTTTAAAATCAAGATAATTGAGTCTCTCAAGCAGACTGAATTAGCCAGGGAAATCTACACTTCCAATTTAACTTGACGCCCAGGAAAATGTGCACACCATCCATTTCGTAACCTTATTAAATTTGCATCTGATTCCTGCTGATACTGCTATTATATGTTACACAAACCACTGCTATACAGAGGCACAAAGACTCTCTTAAGTTGTTGAGGGCCTCTTAAACCAGAGTCTCCAGGACGGTAATTTATATGCCATCACTAGTCTGGATCATCAAGAAGCCATGCAGAGTAGGCCTTTGATAAAAGGATGCCCCTCTAGGTTGAAGTTCCAGCCTGTTGAGAGTCAGATGAGTTCCCATCTTGAATACAGTTGGCTAATTCTCCAAACCAATTGAGATCCGCCAGGCTTCGTAAAGCCCTTGTAGCCAAGCCAGTTTATTAACCTGAGCAGCTCTACTTGTCGGCAGAGATAAGGGAGAATTTTCAGTTAAATTTAAAAAGCAATCCTACCTATCTGGCACATAATTAAACGAAGCAAAACAACCACCACCACCAACAGCTATCCTTCAAAATTCACCCTGCTCTGAATTTTGTGGTGTAGTTCTCAAAACAAAACTGCATATATTAATGGAAAGTGCACAAAATATGCATTTATTAATTTAGTAATTTAATACATTTTATTAGGCAAAATTGCATGCAACAATGTGAATACAGTCGTACCTTGGAAGTCGAATGAAATCTGTTCACCTGACTTCCAAAATGTTCAGAGACCAAGGTGCGGCTTCCGATTGGCTACAGGAAGCTCCTGCAGCCAATCAGAACCCACAGAACCCGCGTCGGACATTCAGGGTCCAAAGAACGTTCACAAACCAGAACACTCACTTTGCGGCATTCAACTCGCAAGGCGTTCAATGAGGTATGACTGTACTAGGATATATGCACAATAAAATGGTGGTGGGTTTTTGTTTTGTGTGTGCCCCTGCTCACCACTGCTGCTGCTCTAATCCATTCCCTGGTCAAGCACTGTTGACCTTAAGTGAAAATAAATTTGTCAGGAGATCTAATTTTACCCAGCAATCTGAACAGAACACACCCTATGGCAGCCTACCATGGTTTTGAGAAGCCTTCTGTTTGTGTTGCCTCCCTGGGATAGAAGATGACATTTGCAGACATGTACCTGTTATTTTTTCCCCTGCAGTGTCCTTGCATAAACTCTGTTTGTTTCGGTCCACAGCTTGTAAAATGCATGCCAGATCAGCTTGCTCTTGCATTTTGTGAAAATGATGTAATTGACTTCGATTCTCTAGTCTGTGTTGCGAGAACTCCTTGAGCAATGGATTTCACTATTTGCAGTTCTGTTGCTGTTGTTCATTGCCCACCATCACCAAGTAGCTATTTGCATGCCCCCAGGCATATTGTAATTTGTTTGCTGTGTGGTGTCTTTGTTCTTGTCTTTGTGCAATGCCAACAGAGCAATTTGTGTTCCAGACTGTCCTGTCCTGTCCTTTTTAAATCACACCTGCAAATTAAGTTTCTCTCTTTTTGTCTCTCCACGAACAGATACTTTACCTTACATTCATATGACAACCAGTGAATCTGTTTGATGACAACTCAGTCATCATATACTGTTGGAAGAAACAGAAGCCGAAAGAATGTTTATTATATACATAACTCTACAGAATAGAAATAACCAAATATGTGAAATGATTTCTAAAAATAATCCCATAGGCAAAGTTTTGGAATATAGCAATGCTGATCTACTCTGTATGGCTTTATTGCCTCCAACAGATAAACAAAACCAAAAATTTGAAAACAGAGTGTTTCCAATTTTTGGGAGATTTTTTAAAAAACCGAATAGTTTCACTTAAAGCAAGGACAATTGCTTTAAAATGATGGGAAAATATTTTTAAAAATAGGAACAATATTTAATATGCATGATTGGGGGACATTTCCATGAAAGGAAAAGGAAACAAAGTGCAAGGATGATGTCTACTCCCCATGCAATAAAATGGAAGAGGGGGTCAGAGAGTAGGGGTTGGTGATTGCTTTTTTTCTGTGATGCTTACTTAGAAGTAATCAAAAACAAAACAGCACAGTAATGGTGGAATCCCAACCTGACTTATCTAGGAGTAAGCACCACTACTTTAAATGAGTCACCATGTGCACAGATGGCAATATTTTTATTATCAGCCATTAGCCAATGCAGTGGTACTGGAGCAATGACATCCAGTACTGCATGCCCACGTGTTTGTGTGTGTCCCTGTGTGTGGCAACTTGTACAAATAACAATGTTCATACTGAGGTGCACAATGGTACATAGCCAAGAGAGATAAAGGGGTGCATGTTTGTGCAGAGGGTGTTTGAGTGGGATGATTGAATGGTGTGTGTTTGCTTTTACTGCTGCTCAGAGAGTTGGCCCTATGTTCCCAACACCCAGTCCTCCACCTTTCATAGGAACATAAAAAGCTGCCTTTGACCCATCTAGCTCACTAATGTACATTCCACACTGATCTGGGGGTAGACAGGCTACGTGGCCAGCTGGGGTGCTAGGCTTGAGTAGTGCCTCTCACAAGCTGCATACTCAACTTCCAGTCACAATGAAAACTAATGGTTCATCTTTACTTGCACAACAGGCAGTAATGACTTTTATGACCAGTATAGACTTAGACAGTGGTGGCTGGTGCCTGTTGGAAATTATAGAGCCAAAGATCCAGAGACAATGACAGGCAAAACCATCTCCCTGATTGGCTGTATGTAAGAGGCAGGCAATGGTGTCTTGCTGAGTGCAGAGTAAGATTGGTGGGGAAGTGCTAGATTTATTCTAATAGACCAGCCTTCATTGGCCTTGAATTGTATTGTTTTGTAATTCATGTGGATATCTACAGTGGCATAGCAAGGTCAGGTGGTACCCAGTGCGGAAAATTTCTTGTCATCCCCTACATACATTGAAATCTAGTTGGACTCCCAAGAGACTGCAATCTACTCACAGTATAAAAAGACTGCCTGTGACCTACCCATTGTCATTGCCAGGAGTTGCTGAGCTTTTTTTAGGGGAGGGTTGGCCAAAGTTGTTGAGGGTTTGGGTCTAGAGTTCCCTCCACCCTCCACTTGTTTGCTTGCCTGCCTCCTTCGCGTCCTCTCCCTGCATGCCTCTTCCAGCATCCAGAGAGTACGAGGCTGTCAAAACAAAGGGGGAAGGGGGGAGTGCTGCAGCTCCACCCTTCCCCAGACAGATCAAGGTAGGCGGGAGTCGTGGGTGGGTGGCACGCTGAATGACAGCCCCCTAGGAGATGAAACCCGGGGTGGTCCGCCCCTCACCCCCACCTTGCTCTGCCCCTGGATATCTACACCATCTTCTGTGATGGTGATCCATCTGGCATCCAAATCATGCATCAAAGTTGTGAGCTGGGCTAGAAATGCAACAGAAATAAGACGTTTGAAAGCGGAAGAAATGGAGCAGGCAGTGTACATGCCTATAGACACCGAGGAGAGCCCTTTGGACAGGGGCTGGCCCTACTGTTAAGGGAAAGAAGTGGTAGACCAGAGAAATGCTATGGTAGGAGACACCATTTCTATTGTGGCAGGTGCTGTTAAGTTGTCACTTTCTACATTCATGTTGAATACCATGGCAACTTACACACCCAAAGCTGTGCAGGATAAACAATGTTGAGATAAAATTATTACTGTGTCTTTTATTTTAGGCATTGTTGGCCCTCCCCCCTCAAAACAGAACAAAAATAAATCCTTGTACAAAACTATCTAACAATGATAGTCCTTTAGACTGAATGCATTTTTTAAAAAATCAATTTTTTGTTAATGTCTTTATAGATTTTTAAGATTAAACCCATTTCAAGCCAATCTTTTGAATTACTAATTAATTCATATTGTAGCTACCCTCTAAAACTTGCTTCTTGAGCCTGATCTTTGATATACTAATAGTTCAATACTGCTTTTCTGGTAGGCATTGATGAATCTGGCCTAAAGGACAAGCAGTCAATAGAAAGAAGATGATTAACTAACTACACTGGGGCTCCAACCAGGTCTTCACTGAGCAATTGGCATTTTCTATATGTTTATTAGTAACAGCACAAATCAGCAAAATTCTACCTAGCTCAAAATTAGGCAACCCCCAAACAGCCCAATGATAACTAAGCATGCCAGTATCCTTAGGACATCGACTAATTGCTGTGGGAAGAGGAAACCTGGGGGAAGCACTCAAAATGCAGTATTTTGCTGCAGGGTCACACTAATAATCACCTTGGTTCTTGACGTGCTGGTTCTTAAGGAGCCAAAATGGCATTACCGACACATATGGGGCTTGGAAGGAACTATTAGGTCTTCAGGGCAATGTCCCCTCCACCTAATAAGCTTGAGCATGCTCAGAGGCCATGGAATGCTCAGTTCCTGTTGCAGGGGGTGGGTGGAAAACCAGGGTTGATGGAATGGAGTGTGCTGGGAAAAGGCAGCATTCTAACTATACGGCCATAAACGGGAATTTTGTTGCAGATCCCACAGGTTGAATGGAAATTAGATCAATGATCAAGTTGTACGTACCATATAAAAAACTCTGCACCTCATTTAACCACAGCAGTAATGGTTACACTTTATTGCAAAAACATGTGAAATGAAGAGGAGAAGAAATATGGAGATGACAGGGCACAAACACCTCCCAAAAGAGAGAGAGGCAGACAGACCTTTGCAAAAGAAAGGGAAAATAGTACAGGAGAGAGCAATTACCTGCTGCAGGACTTTAGCTTCATAAAGAAGAAGCTTTGATTGCCGTTACAAAGTGAAAATGAAAATGAGCCACTTGACGCTAACAAGGAAATAGGAGGAAAATAATTGTTGCATTGTTGTAGGGAATGACAATGCCACACTTCACACCCGCCAAGTGAAAATGAGCTACTTCAGTCAGAAAAGGTGACGAGCTAATTACAATAAGCTTTGTGACAAACGTCTCAATAGTAGAAAACAAAATGTTAAGGAGTTATTTGCACTCTATCACATTTTATGCAAATTGTGGGGCAGATGAAAGGAATGAAAGAAAAATTTGTGCCTAATTCTCAACTCTTCAAAACAAACAAAAAAGCCCAGAAGCAAGGATAATAAATAATTTTGCCCAT
Organism: Podarcis raffonei; assembly: GCF_027172205.1. Lineage (NCBI taxonomy): Eukaryota > Metazoa > Chordata > Lepidosauria > Squamata > Lacertidae > Podarcis > Podarcis raffonei. Next base: position 28,219,125 of record NC_070610.1, on the reverse strand, counting down.
GAAAGAACTGTAGGATGATGTTCCAAACACAGACATGATTAGCTGCAATAGAAAATAATGAAGGGTATTGAATTTGGTTGTTTCCCCCCCCCCTTTCAAAACAACATACTGCGTATTAGCCCAAATGCACTAGTTAAAAAGGAAGGAATCTTATAAATGATACTTTTTCTTTTTTTTAATCCATATCACCTGGCTTCAGAGCTATTTTGATGCTGTAATTACTTTCTGGTTGCTTAGATTTGCAAAGATTTAAACCATGTTTATTCACTGCCTCCTTCCAGGTTGGAAAGCTGCTGTGAAGAGCATAAATAGCTAGTCCAGCTGAAAATAAATCCAAGCAGTTTTTCCCCCTTGCATGTTCAGTAGTACCAGCATTTTTTCCACTCAATTGTATCTCAGAGTTGGCTGAGCCTGCAAAACTACACTGCGCAAAAAGGAAGAAATGCTATATGTTTGTTTTGCAGATCCCAAGTCATTACTGTGGAGCTGAGCCTGGAGCATCTAAAAAAAGGACCAAAATGAAATAAAATAAGGAAAAGGCTATATTTCTTGGCTGTTCCTAGCATATAGAGCTGTGTTGTTGTTTCTATTGCACTTATAAGCAACAAAACTGGCAGCAATTCATTCTGTCCAGAAGATTCCTACATAATATACATTTGTGGTGATCAGCTAGTACCATGTAGACTTCTCTACTGGTGTCTCATATTTTACCATATCAAAAGATGACTGATTTCACCTATAACCTAGGGGTGCTTGAGGAATTTAATGTTTCCTATATGAAATATGCAAAATCCTACATACAAATGCATGTATTATACATTTGATATGCATAAAAGTGTCAAGCTCCTTGTGATACCATGGAATTCAATTACGCACACTCAGCTAAAAAAAGCTCTCCATTGCAGGACATCTCCTATAAAAAGTGGTAAGGAACTCTTTTGTTTTCCTTGTTCCTTCTTCCTTCTCGTAGGATGCCATCCAGCAGTTTAAGATTCCATTCCAGTCTTTTTCTTCTGCCTGCCACTCTACCCCACCTCCATCCCTCCTTCTCTTCCTCTGTTGTTGTTGTTGTTGTTCTTGTTCTTGTTCTTGTTGATGTTGTTGTTGTTGTTATATCCTTGTTCTGCAGGCTCACAGGTGCAAAGTGGAGGAAAGCAGTAAAAGATGGGGAAGATCTCCCTGTGGACTGTGGAGATCTCCCACCACTTACAAGCCAGCACCCGGCTCCTGCTCACAGTCAGGCCTTCCCTCATAGTCAGATTAATATCTCCCCATGAGGCTTCCATCCCTTGTGAGCTAGTAGTCTGTGCTCAGCTCCTGCTCACAAACAGCCTGCCCCTCATGAGCAGGCAAACTCCCCCGCCCCACTTTTTAAAAAGTCAGGAAGGAAAACAAAGTTTCTTCTTTACTATAGAAAAACCAAGCAAGAAAATTGCCAAAGGAACAGATTTCAGATTGTCTGTTCCTAAATCCTTGAAACTAGGTGACTTTTTTTATTGAATCGTGCTTTTATAATATTTATTATTTTAAATTCAGTGTGTGTGTGTGTGTGTGTATGTATATGTGTGTGTGTGTATATATATATATATATATATATATATATATATATATATATATATATAGCAAGGCCACATTTTAACATTGTATGACTGTGCTGAAAGATGATTGAATTATCATGATGCTTTTTGGGGGTTCTACATACACATTATCCATCAAAGCAGGAGTGAAACACTTTATGTTCCTTTATTTCTAAAAGAACTGCAAAAAGACAACGGCCAAATGGAAGATGAGAAAAGGGAAGATAAGCGTATTAAGTGCTGTAAAAACCATACAACAGCAATAGATGGCTTTGTTCCTCTTCATAATGCTGTTTCCATTATGCTTTTATTGTTATTTCATTTTACTATTGTGATTTTATTTATGATAAGAACCCCATGTCCCACCAGAGAGCTTCAATTCCCAGAATTCCCTGGGGAAAGGGGTTAATTTTTAAAGCACTCTGGGAACTATAGCTCTGTGAGGGGGTCACTTAACCATGCTCAGCACACTTAACAAACTGCAGTTCCCAGGATTGTTTGAGGGAAGACATGCCAGTTTAACATGGAATGAAAATGCTTCAAATGTAAAGAGCTGCGGTCGCAACATGAGCAGAACACAACCCGTGTCTGCGCATCTGCGCATGCGCGAGCAGCGAAACCCGGAAGTAACCCTTTCCGGTATTTCCGGGTCGCCGCAGGACGTATCCTAAAAGAAAGTAACATGAAGCAGACGTAACAAGAGGTATGACTGTATCTGAAGGGAGGAGCATGAACTATGTGTATGGGCTCCCCACATAATTTAGAACCCATGTGTGGTCCGGATTCTAAATCCTGCAATGAGTCGCAGGCCCTCAGCTTCAGAAGTTATGTCTTAACACAGTGACGTCATGTGTGGGAGGAGCCATATGACTCATATAGCCCCACCCACTGACCCTTTCAACATGCTTGCTCCCTTCACACCGGTAACACTCGAAGAGGACAATAGTGATTAGGTATCCTCTTCAGTTCATTCCAAATCATTATCCTTTGCAAAGAAAGAAACTTCTCTATAAATCCAATGAACACAAACATCAAGTTGATAATTTGTGACTTTTCACAGGGAATTTTTACTGAGTAGCTGCTGGATGAGATGACGACGATGTAGCATGACTAACTCTTCCAAGTGGATAACTAAGTAGGCAATAAACATTAAAAATAGAATTACACAATTTGGGTGAGTGGGATGTTTTGGCAACATTCCATTCCAAGAAAATATTTGCATTTTGGCATGAAAATGAGTTTTCGTGCTTGCAGTCAAGTTAGCTGAGTTGGCTGTAAACCAATGGATTCCAGGAGCTTGTCAGGAAACATGGTAAACTAACTGTGGACCTTGCTTACAAAAACCAATGCAAACAAACACAATGTTACTGATTGCAGCTTTTTGTGAAGCAGAATTTCGCTGAAAGGCATGACAGCCTTGTCTAGGCTAATCAGAGACATACTGTTCAGGGTTCCATCTTGTCCCCCATGCTATTACATCTGTATGAAACCTCTGGGTTCTGCCATCAGGAGATGTGGAGTGAAGTGTCATCAATATACTGATGACAACCCGCTCTATCTCTGTTCCATCTAAATCAGGAGAGGTGGTTGAAGTGTTAGACTGGAGGCAGTGATGTGGACTAATAAACTGAAGCTGAATCATAAAAAGACAGAGGTGTGTTCCCAGTTCTCACCTCCAGGAGGTGGGGAGGTGGCCTTCCCTGAATGGGATTGTGGTCCCTTGGAAGGAGCAGGTTTGTAATTTCAGGGTGCTCCTGGATTCAACATTGTCACTGAAGGCTGAGGGGACAGCCTAAGGGTGATTTTTCCCAGGTCTAGCTAGGTCACCAGCTATGACTGCTTTTGGATAGAAATGACTTGGCCTCTATACACCATGTGCTGGGAACTTCCAGAATCCATGCTCTGGTAACTTCCAGACTGAGTTATTGCAATGTACTGGGGATGTACCAGGGACGTCACTTCAGTGCTGCTATCACAGCTGTTTGACTTCATCCCCAGAGGCACACTCCATTGTCTCTCAAGACAGACAGATACCAACAACAATGCTGTAACCCACCCTGGGAACTTAGAGTGAAATAAATATATAGCCATTATTTTCATTCATAAAAAAGTAGGTGATGCTGTAGGTGAAAGTGTATTTCTAAAGTGATAGAATGGATTTGGTAATGTTATCATATCATTATACTATTGTAAATTTGTTGTGACATCACATTATTTGCCTTTATAACAGAACACAATCTGCAGTATATCACATTCTGCATACATGAGAGTTCTTAGTCTCATTGCACTGGTGATCTCTAAGTTTTACTTTGATCATTCACTACATATCCTTTAATTTTATTTTATAGCATATTTTTTTACTGGAAGCAGTTCACACTTTCAACGAATGAATGTCAAGCAATGTACATCTGTGTAATTCAGCCTAGTTTAACACCAGAGGCTCTAAATTTTCCAATTTGAATTTTGGCATTTTCTGATGTACATACATTTTGACACACTTAATTCATTTGAAATCTAATGTATACTTAAGAAGTTCTAACTTCAAAAGTATGAAACAGGGCAAACATCCTGAAACATCTGTGTATGGATTGGGTTCCTTCTACAGTTACTTGGAGTCTCTCCTCTTGTGTAGCCTAACTAGCATACAAGCAAATTGCAGGATTAATTGAGTGATCTACAGCAAATTGGCTTGCAGATTCTAACATTTAATAAAGCTGTATTCGAAAAGAGGTAGATATAATAGGCAATAATGAAAACATGTGCTTAAAAGATCTCTGATCTCTGCTGTGACAACTTAACTGGCCACCAGTATACTGCTGGGCACTGTTCAAGGCTTGCTTTTAACATTTAAAGCCCTAAACAACTTGGGACAATGTTGCCTAATGGACCGCCTTGCCTCATATACCCCTACATAGCAACTGTGCTCCTCAGATATGGATGCTTAGTTCGTACTAGAAACCAGGATATTAGTGTTGCAGCTACAGCCTTCTGGAATCGTTTACCAGATGAAATATACAATAATCTAGCTTCAAGCTAGATTTGCAAAAAGCAAAAACAAAGACAACCCCTAAAACTAAAAAAAGTACATAAAAGTAAATAGCATTCCACAGAAGTGGGACTTCACGATAACTATTTATCTGGTTTTCTAAAGCTATTTTTTAGTCATTTGAGTTGCAACTGTTTATCCTGGTCATTGTAACAAAGTTTATGTTGTAAACCCACCCTGTGGTCAGTTGATGAAGGGAGGTATATAAATTTAATTAATAATAATAATTTCAGTGGTGGATTGCTTTCATATTTAGATCCTGCTTGCATTACACATAATGTACAGAATTTACAAATGTGCTGCTACTGAAGTCTTGTTTGATTCATAATATCTAGACTACAAGATGACAAACCTTTCAAAACAGATAATTAAAATCACATTGTTGAATAATACAAGAGAGATTAATAAAGAACATGGAGAAAAATAAAATTATGAATACAATGGGGAGCTCCATTCTAGGGAGATGAAAAATGTGGTTCTGAGTAAGTTATTAGGTAAGTTGACTTATGGTGGTTCAGGGAAGGAGGTCAGTCTTACCAGACACACATCAGGTGATTCCTCCTGCTAAGGATCCTCTTAGTGGAACCTCTTCTATGCCTTCCTAAGATTTTCTTCCGTCTTGCCTCAACCAAAGAAGGGGCTAGAGAAACCTCTCAATTTCTCCATCCATGTCACCCTTCTGAAGGCTTATCAATCTGGTCGTCCACCCTCCTAGGCCAAGAGTAGACTCTTAACTCCTATCATCCCTGATCTTTGGCCATGTTGGTAGTGGTTGATGGGAGTTGTAGTCCAAAAACATTGGAAGGGACTGAGTTTGTTTGCTTGGTATTTTGACTATCCCTATCACAGGCACTCTTGCCATTCCTTCATTCCTCTTGGGCTTCCCTCCCTCGCTTATCTGGTTTTCAGGAGGCTACAAACCTCTGCCCAGCCTCATGATCCTGGCCTTCAAACCCACTTCCCAGTCCTGCCTCATCCCATGGATGGCTGTTACATTCCAGAAATGTCATTTCTTTTTGATGGCAGTCACAGCTGGGTCACTCAGATTTATATGAGTGGAGACAAGATATAACTTCCAGGGACTTGGCACCCAAATCCCCTCAGTGTCTCTGTTTGGTGGCATGGTAACTTTTACAGAAACTCTAAAATTTGGAGGACAGAACTAAATTTGCACCACATGATTCTAACATTCAGAATGGTTTATGAAGCCACAAAAGGCTGAATCCAGGCCTTACATTTAGACAACCACGTCCCCCCACCTTGCCTCCAAGAACAACAACAAAAGAGTATTGTGGCATCATAAAGAGCAACAGATTTATTACAGCGTACACTTTCAGAGACAAAATCCCACTTCATCATCAGCCAAGGAGTGCTAGTCCACAAAAAAGTATACCCCAATAAATGTTGTTGCTGTTTTTACTGCTTCAAACTAATATGGCCACCCCTCTAGAATTGCCTTTAAGAGTTACTGTCCCTGCAAAGAAGCTTACAAAACTTTATTAGCAATAGCCCAATAAAAATATCAAAACAATGCATATCTCATATATTTGCCACGACCATGTTAGCTTGGGACACGTCTCTATAAAGGCCGGGAGTCTACTTTTCTGTGTCTAGAGAATAAGCTTTTCTGGAACATGAATGATGGGGAGGGAAGTATGTCAAGCACGAGAGTAGGCTCTCACCTAGGCAGCCATAACTATTACCATGCCAGAGGGCAGGCTGCTATAATCCAGCGGAGCTATCTTGGAAACTGGCACACACATCAAAAGACACAGGAGCACAGCATTCGTAACATGAGAAGCGTAGACAAACAAACTTCAGAAACTTTACCCTAGGTAGCAGAGTGCTCTTGTAAGGTACTGGGGCGGGAGCAATTCAAGAAAGGGAGTTTTTACTGAGAAAGTAAACAAAAGGCAATATATAGATTTAGCTATTGATGGCTGTTCTAGGGAAGGGAGGATGGCAGTATGGGAAGTGAGACAGTGGTGATTCAAAGAAAGCTTCACTTTTCAGAAGACAACAAAGGGGAGTGAAGTAGCTGGCAAGATGGCAAAAGAGACAGAAAGAGAAAGATAGATTTTTCCTTCTTTATGATGTTTCCGAAAGCACTTCAAAAGAAAGAGTGACGTTCATTTGCACCAAGAGGAATCCAAAAAGAAGTCACAAATAACATTCTTTTGTCAGCAAAGCTTTAATGGTCAAGAATCACTGGGTAGTGGGTGCAGAGATAGGCCTCAAAATTTTGGAGCTCCAAGAATCTCTCAAGCTGGGTTTATTCCAACGTGACCTTACAGCAAGCCTTCATGGGAAATGCTGATTTTGTACACACGGTTCGATTTGATTTGCTCATATGTAAACCCCAATCAGCTGAGCAGCATTTACAATCAACCCCTCAAGGAAACATTTCCCTTCCTCATGTGGTTTGATTTCAAACCGTGACTGCAAACACCACTTCATTTGCTGGTCTGAAGAAGCTCAACAGCCCCTTCAGTTCCACATTTTATGCCCCTTTTCTAGCGCATCACCTAAAACCCGCCCACATGGTGCACATATTTGTTGCTCAGCTGACTACCTGGATGAGTCATATGACACTTGAGCAGGCCATCATTTATTTACAGGACTGCATTGTAGCAGTCCTGGGACACAGATACACTGGTAAAGAAAAAGTGATTTATAAGCATTGTATGTGCAATATAACATTGTGCCACCAGATGGTGACATGGAGAGAGACTGAGTTGAGAAATAAGACCAAGGGTACATATTGATATACGAATGTATTAGATAAAATGTAAAGAAATATACAATAATAAGAGTACATTCATTTGTAAAAAAGGAATATACAACGGGATAGACAGGAAGTCCAAAGTGTTGGTACATATATGATTTTGGAATAGTTTTTTGTCCTTGTTTCTTTTCTTTAGGTATATAAACTTTGTATATAAACTTTGTATACATGCTGAAAATTATATTATAATAATCCTTGTGATGTAATCTGATAATGTTTACCAATGTTAATAAATAAATAAAACTCAAAAAGAAAGAAAGGGAAAAAAGATGGTGACATGGAGTCCCATTTTTTCTCTACCTGTTTTCCCTGTTTAAATTTACGCTTTAAAATGAAACACTTCTTTGATGCATCCAAATCCAGCCCTGCTTTGCATTCCGAACAGCAGAACTTGTCCGTATGTATATTTATACATACATGTAATTCCTGAAGCTGATCGAAAGCAGAGAAGATATTTCCAGCATAGGGAACAGTAGGGGTAGCAAAGAAAAGGGGGAATCTACGTAGTAGGGATGGGGTAGAAATTTGATTTGGTTTGCATTTGATTGCAGTTTTTGAGATAATACACAAAAAGAAAAATACAGTTATCCTTCACAAGTCACACTTTTCTTAGTTTTGTAATGGAATTATTTTTCCAAATGATGTGCAAAAAAAAGTATATTGGGGAAAGTGTGCATAAAATGCATTTATTGGTGAAAATATAAGTGAACATAACAAAAATGCATTATGTTTGGGGTAACTGTTTGCAAAAAATGTATATCAGGCAAAATTGCATACAAATATGTGTATTTTTTGAGACATTTACATGAAAATGCTACTGAATTTTCATGAGGACTTCCTTTTTAATAATCACAAACTGATGCAGAAATATAGATAACTGAACTGAATATTAGAAAAATGAGACAGTGCTAGAAACTGAAATTGACAGATTCATCCATCACTAGATTCTAGATTAAATCTCTCTCTCTCTCTCTGCCAGCCAATGGCAAGCAGGTGGAGGTTTATTGCTAGCTTCAGTTCTCTTATCACTTACTATATACCTGATCTGCGAGACTGACAGTCAAATGGATTCTATCTGTCCTCTTATCATCTTCATTCCTTACTCTGTCCTCCAATCAAATAGCACATCTTAATTGATTGGCAATGTCTGCATATTGTAGTGCTGAAAACCCATTATCAGCATCAACACCTGGCTGGCAAAAAGCTCATTCAGATGCTTACCTCAATGCCTGTCATTAATTCTTCACTGCATAACCAATTTTATACAATGGTACTGAATTTCTGATGAAGGCATTTGAAAAAATCATCTGTAGATGGTATCAGCAGTCTGGCTCTAAAAATATACATTAAATGTGGATGCCCCACATTCTGTGCAGTATAATTTTGTGTTGCCTTTCGTGTATACAACATAAGAAGATAGTTTAACTTACAACAAGTGGGACAATTTAATGGCTTGTAGATACTGTTATAAATTTGCCTTCCATTGATGGAGCTACAGCATCTTGTGAGCAATCAGCCAGAAGGGAAGAAAATGTCACAGGCTTTCTTTGTATTAAAAATGCAATTAAAATCAATTGATGTTGGCATTCTACCGAGGCCTAATTCTACATTCTTCTCGGTGCCTCCCAGCAAGAATGCTTCTGAGCCCCACCTGTATGCTTTATTTTTCACACACACAATAAAATTCCACTTACTGCCTGAGCGTAGGAGTATTAAATATGTTCGATATTGAGGGCAGCCTAGTAAGTGTATTGTGACCCAATTTCACTCTCATATGTGATTCACATAGTTGGCATAGCATTTGCATTAATGTTGTGAATGCCAATTCACAGCTGGTAGACATCTTGAACTTGTCTGGAGTTGCATGAATGGATTTTTCACTCAGTAACTTAAAGGGCCTTTCTTTTTTAAGGATCAATACCTGAACGTGGAAAAAGGTAAAAGTTCTTTCTTACTATTTAAGGTTTCCAGTATAATTTAAAATAGCTGAAATATTAATGCTACAGTTCTATACGGTATTTGCAAGTGCCTTTGAACACAGTAGGTCCCAATTCTGAGTAGATGTGTATGGAAATGTCAGGTGGTTACAAATATATCAAGTGGGTTACTAAAAAAAAGAAGTATGAACACATACGAGAGATTCAACAATCTTCAAATATAATGACATAAGGTAACCAACATTTACAGCATTTCACAGCATTTCAGTGGCAATACATACAACGAGCTATTTTTTCCACCATGTCTTCACAGCTAAGGATTGGACACCATCAAATAATTTTTGGAGACTGCAAGCTCTACAACAATCAATAAATAACTCAGAAACAGTGAACACCATGAGGTGTTCTGTCCATTACATTTAACTGCGGATTTGTACACTCCTGCCATTTTGAAATTCAGATTTGAATGTGTTCGCATGCTTTGAGTCTGCCACATTTTGGATATTCTAATCTATCTCTGAATTGCAAAACACTTTCTAAAACTTCTGTTATAATTCTGACCAGGTTTGGTGCCTTTGCTCTATATCTTTCCTAGATCAGCCAGGACAAGATCAGCCAGGACAAGGCTAAGAGATGTAGGCACAGGGATGCGTTAAAAGCAAGAGGCAACCACAAGTAGAATAATAGGCTCACTGAATTCGAAGAGACCATGAGGGTCACCTAGTCAAAACCCTGGCTATGCAGGAATCCACACTAAGAGTCTCATGCTCTAAATGCTGAGGTTGCTGGGATGTACGGTAATCTCCTTGATTCAAATCTAAGTGTGCCATTTCAGCCAATCTGAATATTGCTAGTCTGGTAGCATGCACATTTTCAATAACACTTTATGTGTGTGCCCAGTCTCTTCCTATTGAACCAGATGATGCCTTGTTCTATTGAGCATGACCTTTTGTTGTCCAATCTAACAGATAAGACTTAAGTTCTATTCAGATGCTCTTATTAGAGCTCACTGATCTGCAGTGATCATCTCCATGATCACTGCAGATGGTGACAGCAGTCATGAAAGTAAAAGACGCCTGCTTCTTGGGAGAAAAGCGATGGCAAACCTAGACAGCATCTTAAAAAGCAGAGACATCACCTTGCCAACAAAGGTCCGTATAGTTAAAGCTATGGTTTTCCCAGTACTGATGTACGGAAGCGAGAGCTGGACCATAAAGAAGGCTGATCGCCGAAGAATCGATGCTTTTGAATTATGGTGCTGGAGGAGACTCTTGAGAGTCCCATGGACTGCAAGAAGATCAAACCTATCCATTCTTAAGGAAATCAGCCCTGAGTGCTCTCTGGAAGGACAGATCCTGAAGCTGAGGTGCCAATACTTTGGCCACCTCATGAGAAGAGAAGACTCCCTGGAGAAGACCCTGATGTTGGGAAAGATGGAGGGCACAAGGAGAAGGGAACGACAGAGGACGAGATGGTTGGACAGTGTTCTCGAAGCTACCAGCATGAGTTTGACCAAACTGCGGGAGGCAGTGGAAGACAGGAGTGCCTGGCGTGCTCTGGTCCATGGGGTCACAAAGAGACGGACACGACTAAATGACTAAACAACAACATTAGAGATCAGCCCGAAAGTTCTCACAATTCTCCATCAAGTAATGAAAATATATATATGTTCAAAAATTGCACAAGATGAAGAGAAATTCTGTGAAATGCAGATTTTTTTGTTGCAGTTCCTCGCCTTTCTTTTGAGATGGCTGACTGGTGTTTGTGAGTGTCACCCCTTGCCATTCTATAAATCTTGTCACCAGAAGCCTGCAGTGTTCCTGGGTGCTCAGACCTCAGTTAAAACCCAGTGGAAGACATCAATACATTAAGACATTGAAACTGAAATTGTCATTTTACCCTATTATTGAACTACTGCATGCCACCCAAGGGCTGTAGGATGAAGAGCAAGTAAGAAATGTACCTTTAAAAATTAATTATTTTGTTTTTTAAAAAATAAAATAAAAGGGAGGCAACAGAGTGCTAAGGAAATGCTTACTAGAAAGGAAGATTTGCACATCCCAACAGTGACTACCTCACAATGATAAAGGAAGTTCAAAAATGGCACACTGACTCTAAGTATAAATTGCCCTGAGAATGAGGTGGGGAAATGGAAACTTTTTTCACAGAGGATTTTTTTAAAAAAAGAGAAATTGGAGGACAGATTTTGTCGCTGCACAACCTCTGACCCCCCTCATGTAATGTGGGTGAAAGAGGACAAGTGCAGAAGTTCCACCCCTCATTGCCACTCCCTCCCTCTTAAATGGGGAGACGTTTCTGCACATGCCGGCTCCCTGCACATTTTGGAACGTGATCTTGCAGGCTTCCTCCACAGAAGTTTGCAACAAACTTGTGGAAAGAGCAGAAGAAAGTGATGTGGTGGGGGGGGGGAGGCAACTGAGCTAACACTGTTACCCCCCACTCCCTTGCATGTGATTCTAATTGTGTTGGGGATTAGAGTGCCCATATAGGACTTCAGTCTATTCTAAAAGTGGAGGGAAGCCTAATTTTATAGGGTCCTGCAGGAACTCAGGAGAAAACAAATCAAAGCATGTGTGGAATCTGTTTGGTTCCCCCACCCCTATTTCCTTGCATTTGCTTCTTTCTCTTTTTTTTAAATAAATAAATAAATAAAAATTTGGGTGAATTTTAATTTATGAATTGCTTCCCATGAGGCATCCTAAAGTGATTTAAGGTATAATAACTTATATCAAACAGTTACATATATAAAACAGTCTAAACAATTGCATATATAACAACATTAAAAATAATTACAAATATAAAACCAGTGTTAAACAACAGCACATACATAAAATCATTTCAAATCCAAACACATTGAACAACCTTTTCATATGCACTTTAAAAGACTTGGAAGATGAAGGCCAGTATGGTTGATTTATCTTATACTACGGAGTCACGATGACACTTACCCTGAGCTACTTGCAGACGATTCCAGGACCACCATCCATTTGATAATAACCGCTGGACAGCTTGCACAGATGCACTTTGGAAGAGCATTTCGGAACTGTGCCCATTAGAGTGTATTAAAGAAGTCACAGAATTGGAGGGGAAGGTCATTTTTCTAATTGTCAGCAATGAGGTCTCTCCCAGCATCTTCTAAAGGTTACAATCACGGTGCCTGATTAGAGGCCTGGAGGGTTGCTTGTCATGACATTCTGAAGAACGTCTATTTAAAAACGTCTTGCTCCTTCTCGCTGTGAATTGAGCTGGCCGCTACCTTGGAAAATACATGTTTGCAAACCTGTGTTTTCAAAGAAAATGGGAAGGTAGGGAGATGATGGACAGAGGGGAAGATTAGTGAGCATGCCATGAGAGTGCAGTGAGTAACCCTTCCCATGCCAGCCTCTTCTCCAGTTGGTCTTCTTTAAGACCTTCCTCCTAAAATGCCATATTCACGGACTGGAATATTTTTGCCTGTTGTTTGAGTGTAATCTGCTGGATTGAAATCTGTCAGGAGACTTTCGGAAAATAGCTTTCTTAACAAACCTTAATTACTGTAGGTGACGCCATGAAAGGCAAGCCCTTCATAATTGTATAGAAAGGTAGGCCCATTCACCACTGATCTGGAGGTGAGGGGGTCTACCTTGTCCAGAAGTAGTGGAGCTGATTTTGGCAGCCTATCCCACTGCCTCCTATCTTCATTTGCTAGGATGTCCCAGATGTTTCATTGTTCAACGAGGTGGGGTTAAATACCTGCTTCCGCACAAAAAATAATGGCCTCTACTGGCTCAGGAAAAGCAAAACTTGCTGCGTGCTAGGAAATGAAAATTGTGTCTGTCCGTTGCTGCCACCACAAGCAATTTCAAGGCAATGTGATTTCTTACAGTTCCCCCCCCCCTTACATGATTATATAGAATCTGATCTGCTCACACGATTCCTTGGCATATTAGTACAATTGGAAACATACACCCCTCTAAGGTAATAACAGTGTTTGTTTGCTCGTCCCCCCCCCCGGGGGGGGAGACTGCATCACAACATTCGAAGATGTGCAATTTTTGATGGCTGCATTTTGGTTTGTGTATTGTTTCAGGAAGTGCTGGTTTATTCCCCATCCTTAATGCAAATGGACTCTTCCTTAAACCCAGAAAGCTGTCTCCTAGGTGGATCAAGATAACCTGAGGCAGGACAGCACTCTGCAGCCTTTGAAGAAGGACTTGCTTCCACATTAAGCCAGGCTGCCTACACAGTTTATTCTTGTAATCAAACTGATGCTGAGTTTTCCATTGTCAAACATTAGGTCCTGTGAGCATCAGGAAAATAATGCTGTGTCTGCCTCTCAGAACTCCATCAGGACATGCCAAAAATGTTTGTTAGAAATTAGGGTACTAATTTGCAGCAAGTCAGTGACTCACATTTACGTTGTCTTGTCACTCTGGAAAACTATGTATTAAAACAACTTTTACCCCTTCAGAATTATCTTTGAGTGTTATTGTTTTTTTACCCAAAATGCAAAGCAAGCTTGGCTGGATCTAATCACATCAAAAAAAGCGTTTCAGTTAAATGCATTGTAAATTTAAACAGGGAAAACAGGTAGAGAAAAACGGGACTCCACAGCGCCATCTGGTGACACAATGTTATATCGCATATACAACACATATAAAATCGCTTTTTTGTTACCAATCTAGTCTTAGTCAACCTTTTCTTTGTCAGCTCTTTGTGGACCCTTATCTAAATGCTGATGGTTGAAAGACAGCATGTACGATGAAAGAATGAATATAGCTTTACAGCATGAAGTCCAGCCTCTAAATCCAACATTATTTGGAAAATACCCTTTGACATTTTTTTGGCTTGTCATTAAGGAATCAAAGAACTGCCATGCATTGTTGAAACTGTACACAGGAAAAGTTTGCCTCACTGAATTAAAGAGTCCAAACACAGATGTTGTGTGTGATATTTTAAACAGAAAGAATAAAAATTATAGGAACAGTTTCATTTTTCATTTTTTTGAAAGCTTCTCTTTCTACAGTTGTATATATGTTAAATCATTCTTTTATGGTGAATTCCGTCGCAGAGACACTCTTTACACACTCAATATCACTTAAGCTCCTGCATTCTTTTTACTAACAAAAGATTCATTGAGCCAGGAAATACTCTTGTCAGTTGAACTTGATGAACAGAGACAGAGCTCTGAAATTATACTGCAAATATCATTCCTGCTTTTTGAGCTATTTGCTACACATGTTCAGGCACTTGCCCCATCATTGAACTAGTTTTTGAAAGTGCATCTCTGTTTAGATTGGGATGGGCAGTCTTGGACAATGATGCACTGCTGATTGTATATGATGATAACTAATAAACACAATGCATAGAATAGCCTTTGAGAGACTTCGTTGACTGATTGTTTTAGAGAATTCAGTATATCCGTTCACCAAAGATGTGTGTAAATCACCAGGATCACTGGCAAAAACAAGCTATTATAAAACATAAAATATAATAAACAAAACAATAAAACAATGCTCATAAGTTACATAAAGCCAATTAGCAGCATCATAAATAAATGACTTAACCCATCATCCTGGAGGTCTTGTTGTGAACCACCCTGAGATCTCTGGGTATAGGACGGTGTATAAGTTGAATTAACAACAACAACAACAACAACAGCAACTAGAGAGAGAGAGACAAAAATTGAAAATTTACCTGAATCACTAAAATTGGAGTGACTCATACCTTAGTGAGGTGAGACATACATGAGTGCATTACAGGGAGTTAGACTAGATGATGTTTGGTGTCCCTTCCAACTCTACAATTCTGTGATTCTTTGGGGAGGCCATTCCACAGTGATCCAGCTCCGAGAGCCTTCTGGCGGTTCCCTCCCTGCGAGAAGTGAGGTTACAGGGAACCAGGCAGAGGGCCTTCTCGGTAGTGGCCCCTGCCGTGTGCAACACTCTTCCATCAGATGTCAATGAAATAAACAACTATCTGACTTTTAGCAGACATCTGAAGGCAGCCCTGTTTAGGGAAGTTTAAATGTTTGATGTTTTATTGTGTTTTTAATATTCTGTTGGGAGCCACCCAGAGTGGCTGGGGAAACCCATCCAGATGGGTGGGGTATAAATAACAAATTTTGATGATGATGATTCTTGACAGATTTGGAGACACCACCAAAAAGAATACTTCCTATGCACCATATTTAACACATGGAACACCAACCTGCATGGCCATGTTTAGGTAAAGGTAAAGGGACCGTATAGTTAAAGCCATGGTTTTCCCAGTAGTGATGTATGTAGTTTTCCCAGTAGTTTTCCCAGTAGTGATGTATGGAAGTGAGAGCTGGACCATAAAGAAGGCTGATCGCCGAAGAATTGATGCTTTTGAATTATGGTGCTGGAGGAGACTCTTGAGAGTCCCATGGACTGCAAGAAGATCAAACCTCTCCATTCTTAAGAAAATCAGCCCTGAGTGCTCACTGGAAGGACAGTTTGTGAAGCTGAGGCTCCAATACTTTGGCCACCTCATGAGAATAGAAGGCTCCCTGGAAAAGACCCTGATGTTGGGAAAGATTGAGGGCACAAGAAGAAGGGGATGACAGAGGACGAGATGGTTGGATAGTGTTCTCGAAGCTACAAACATGAGTCTGACCAAACTGTGGGAGGCAGTGGAAGACAGGAGTGCCTGGCGTGCTCTGGTCCATGGAGTCACGAAGAGTCGGACACGACTAAACAACTAAACAACAACAACAAAGGGACCCCTGACTGTTAGGTCCAGTTGCGAATGACTCTGGGGTTGTGGCGCTCATCTCACTTTACTGGCCGAGGAAGCCGATGTACAGCTTCTGGGTCATATGGCCAGCATGACTAAGCTGCTTCTGGCAAACCAGAGCAGTACACGTAAATGCTGTTTACCTTCCCGCCAGAGCTATTTATCTATTTGCACTTTGACGTGCTTTCAAACTGCTAGGTTGACAGGAGCTGGGACCGAGCAATGGGAGCTCACCCCGTCGCAGGGATTCAAACTGCTGACCTTCTGATCGGCAAGCCCTAGGCTCAGTGGTTTAGACCACAGTGCCACCCGCGACCATGTTTAGCATGTGACTAACTCCTGTGGAGTTGCGGGGGGGGGGGGTTGTGGTATGAAAATGGTTGTTTTCAGTGATGGCTCTTTCCATACAGGCAGACCAACACTGAAGCCTCTTTCAGACGTTGCCACTAAACATGCAATTTAGAACACTGAAGGGAGAGAACACACTGCATAGAAAGCAAAACAGGGTGGTGTTGGGTGATGAAAATGGGTAACAGAACTCTGAAAAACTTCCCCACTAGGGGATGCTCTGAGTACCAGAGACCAGCTGGGGTTCTGAGGACATCTGGGACCACAGGGAAGGATAGAGCTGACACCTTTTAAAAAGTGTGTCCGAGAAGGGCATTAGAACTTCATATTTTCAGATTTATGACGGCACAGTTTTAATGCTTTGTTTCTTATACAGTGGTACCTCGGGTTAAGTACTTAATTCGTTCCGGAGGTCCGTTCTTAACCTGAAGCTGTTC